>NC_057407.1:7094615-7405872 GCF_019320065.1 Cervus canadensis | reverse complement strand
ATATATATATATATATATATTTAGGAATTTCTCTGGAGCTGTTGCGGTCAGTGTGGGTTCGGTTCAGTTTCAGATAGCTCCTCGTTCCCGCTTACACCTTTCCATATCTATAGGCCCCTTCGGGTGTAGTCGGTGTTACCTACAGGGATTTTAATTTGTTGCACTGGTCCTTTCTGAAGCAGTTCCCTTTGTTTATTTGGCTTCTGTTTGCCGTCTCTTCCATGTCTAATTTCCGCCCTGACACAGGCGGGCGGAAGTGATCTCTTATTTAGGTTCGCTAGTTCAGTCCTGCTAGGGGAGGGCGGGGCGCTGCAGACAGATATCGCTGTGTGTGGGTAGCACTCACTGAGTTCTGGCCACACTGGGTTTGCCCCTGCTCGCGGGTGTCTGTGCTTTCCCCGTCTACACTGCTCAGGCTCCCGGCTGCTCTATAGGGAGCGTGCCCTGCGTTGCGTGCGGTTCCAGTTTTCGGGTACTCCACAAAAGCGCGGACTCAGTTGCGCCTGCGTTTTGTGCCTTCCCCGGCCTGAGCGGCTCAGGCAGCCAGGAGCTTGAAGGGCGCACTCTCCCCGGGTGCGGCGCGCCCTCTCCCCTCCGCGGCCCCAGCCTCAGTTTCTGCGTGCCAGCAGCTTGTGTTTGTTCTCAGGAGCTGGCCTCTAGCCTCGACCCTCCCCGGCGGCAGATGTCGACCATCCAGAATCTCAGGAAGTCTTTGGATAGAAACTGGAGGCCTGTTTGCAGTGTGGGAGGGGATGCCTCTCTGGGGCCGAGTTTGCCGCTTTCCCCTCCCCCCTGCCTCCTACCTCCTGCTGGGATGGGCCGGTCCGCCGCAGGCTAGCTCTTCTCTGGAGTTTCTCAGTCCCTTTGTTTTGTGAACGAACGGCCGGCAGTGTGTTCCGACCGGTTAATTTTCTCTCTTGCTATCCCACAGTTTAAAAAAGCTCCCTCCGATTGCTCTCAGGGCCTTCCGGCTGGTCCTTACCCTAAACAATGTCTCCCGCTCCTCTCCGTTCCACCCCCCCCCCCCCACTTGCTGGTGGCGGATGCGGGCGTCTGGGGTACTTTTCTGCTGGGAGTTGCTTTTAGGCACATAATCTGTGGGCCTTATTTAAGTTTTCCTCCCAGTTAGATTGCCCGCCAAGATTCGAAAACTTCCCCCAGACCAGCCAGTGCGAGGGTTTCCTGGTGTTTGGAAACTTCCTCTATTAAGACTCCCTTCCCGGGACGGGTCTCCGTCCCTAGCTCTTTTGTCTCTCTTTTTATCTTTTATATTTTTACCTCCTTTCGAAGACAATGGGTTGCTTTTCTTGGCGCCTGATGTCCTCTGCTAGAGATCAGAAGAGTTTTGTGAAATTTGCTCAGCATTCAAATGTTCTTTCGATGAATTTGTAGGGGAGAAAGGGGTCTCCCCATCCTATTCCTCTGCCATTTTGGCTCCTCCCCCTAGTTTGAGCATTCTTTGCATTGCCTTTCTTTGGGATTGGAATGAAAACTGACCTTTTCCAGTCCTGTGGCCACTGCTGAGTTTTCCAAATTTGCTGGCATATTGAGTGCAGCACTTTCACAGCATCATCTTTCAGGATTTGAAATAGCTCAACTGGAATTCCATAACCTCCACTAGCTTTGTTCATAGTGATGCTTCCTAAGGCTCACTTGACTTCACATTCCAGGATGTCTGGCTCTAGGTGAGTGATCACACCATCATGATTATCTGGGTTGTGAAGATCTTTTCTGTACAGTTCTTCTGTGTATTCTTGCCACCTCTTCTTAATATCTTCTGCTTCTGTTAGGTCCATACCATTTCTGTCCTTTACTGTGCCCATCTTTCTTGCATGAAATGTTCCCTTGGTGTCTCTAATTTTCTTGAAGAGATCTCTAGTCTTTCCCATTCTGTTGTTTTCCTCTATTTCTTTGCATTGATCACTGAGGAAGGCTTTCTTATCTCTCCTGGCTATTCCTTGGAACTCTGCATTCAAATAGGAATATCTTTCCTTTTCTCCTTTGCTTTTAGCTTCTCTTCGTTTCACAGCTATTTGTAAGGCCTCTTCCGACAACCATTTTGCTTTTTTGCATTTCTTTTCCATGGGGATGGTCTTGATCCCTGTCTCCTGTACAATGTCACGAACCTCTGTCCATAGTCCATCAGGCTCTCTCTCTATCAGATCTAGTCCCTTAAATCTATTTCTCACTTCCACTGTATATTCATAAGGGATTTGATTTAGGTCATACCTGAATTGTCTAGTGGCTATCCCTACTCTCTTCAGTTTAAGTCTGAATTTGGCAATAAGGAGTTCATGATCTGAGCCACAGTCAGCTCCCGGTCTTGTTTTTGCTGACTGTATAGAGCTTCTCCATCTTTGGCTGCAAAGAATATAATCAGTCTGATTTTGGTGTTGACCATCTGGTGATATCCATGTGTAGAGTCTTCTCTTGTGTTGTTGGAAGAGGGTGTTGCTATGACCAGTGCGTTCTCTTGGCAAAACTCTATTATCCTTTGCCCTGCCTCATTCCGTACTCCAAGGCCAAATTTGCCTGTTACTCCAGGTGTTTCTTGACTTCCTACTTTTGCATTCCAATCCCCTATAATGAAAAGGACATCTCTTTTGGGTGTTAGTTTTAAAAGGTCTTGTAGGTCTTCATAGAACCGTTCAACTTAGGCTTCTTCAGCATTACTGGTTGGGGCATAGGCTTGGATTACCGTGATATTGAATGGTTTGCCTTGGAAACAAACAGGGATCATTCTGTCGTTTTTGAGATTGCATCCAGGTACTGCATTTTGGACTCTTCTGTTGACTATGATGGCTACTCCATTTCTTCTAAGGGATTCCTGCCCACAGTAGTAGATATAATGGTCATCTGAGTTAAATTCACCCATTCCAGTCCATTTTAGTTCACTGATTCCTAGAATGTCGACACTCACTCTTGCCATCTCCTGCTTGACCACTTCCAATTTGCCTTGATTCATGGACCTAACATTCCAGGTTCCTATGCAATATTGCTCTTTACAGCATCGGACCTTGCTTCTATCACCAGTCCCATCCACAACTGGGTATTGTTTTCGATTTGACTCCATCCCTTCATTCTTTCTGGAGTTATTTCTCCACTGATCTCCAGTAGCATATTGGGCACCTACTGACCTGGGGAGTTCCTCTTTCAGTATTCTATCATTTTGCCTTCTCATACTGTTCATGGGGTTCTCAAGGCAAGAATACTGAAGTGGTTTGTCATTCCCTTCTCCAGTGGACCACATTCTGTCAGACCTCTCCACCATGACCCTACCGTCATGGGTGGCCCCACACGGCGTGGCTTAATTTCATTGAGTTAGGCAAGGCTGTGGTCCTGTGATCAAGTTGGCTAGTTTTCCGTGATTATGGATTTAGTGTGTCTGCCCTCTGACGCCCTCACGCAACACCTACCGTCTTACTTGGGTTTCTCTTACCTTGGACGAGGGGTATCTTTTCACGGCTGCTCCAGCAAAGCGCAGCCGCTGCTCCTTACCTTGGATGAGGGGTATCTTCTCACGGCTGCCCCTCCTGACCTTGGACGTGGGAGTAGCTCCTCTCGGCCCTCCTGCGCCCGTGCAGCAGCCGCTCCTTGGAGGTGGGGTAGCTCCTCTCAGGCGAGGCCCCTGACCTCCGGGGTGGGGTAGCTCCTCTCGGCAGCAAGCTTAAGCCACCTTAAATAGCAGATAGCAAGTCAATACTGAATATTTACCAGATCATATGGTTCTAAAATTGATCTTGGTCAGTTTTTTAGACACTTGGATTTAATTTGTAAGAGTTTACTTTTAAGCTAATTAAATATAGATTATACACAGGTTAACTTGTACATAAAGATTGAGGCAGAAACCTCACAGTTTTTCTGCTTGAGTTTAAGAAAGCCTTCTTTCCCCACCTTTTCCTTCAGTCTCAGGATCTATAGATGGAGTAGATAAGTGTTCTGGAGGGCTAGGGCACAGGCAGAAAGAGATGGCAAATCCTTTTCATGGAGACAGTTGAAGACGTCCCAGTTTTGTAAAAATACACTGGAAGGCAGGGGGCATTTACAGCTTGGAATGGAGCTCTGGTCACCCTTAACAAGAGGGAAAATTCCAACCAACATTCCACCACAGGCAAAGCCCAACATAAAAGGGAATGGTACCCTGCTATTGTCACAGTCAGTTCAATCGTTCAGTCATGTCCGACTCTTTGTGATCCCGTGGACTGCAGCATGCCAGGCTTCCCTCTCCATCACCAATTCCCAAGCCTGTTCAAACCCATGTTCATTGAGTCAGTGATGCCATCTAGTGATCTCATCCTCTGTTGTCCCCTTCTCCTCCAGCCTTCAGTCCTGCCCAGCATCAAGGTCTTATCCAATAAGTCAGTTCTTTGCATCAGATGGCCAAACTACTGGAGCTTCAGCCTTAGCATAGTCCTTCTAATGAATATTTAGGGTTAATTTCCTTTAAGAATGACTGGTTTGATCTTGCAGTCCAAGGGACTCTCAAGAGCCTTTTCCAATATCACAGTTCAAAAGAATCAATTCTTTGTTGCTCAGCCATCTTTATGGTCCAACTCTCACATCCATACATGACTACTGGAAAAACCATAGCTTTGACTAGGTAGATCTTTGGTGGCAAAGTAGTGTCTCTGCTTTTTAATATGCTGTCTAGGTTGGTCATAGCTTTTCTTCCAAGGAGCAAGTGTCTTTTAATTTCATGGCTGCAGTCACCATCTGCAGTGATTTTGGAGCCGAAAAAAATAAAGTCTGTCACTGTTTCCACTGTTTCCCCATCGATTTGTCATGAAGTGATGGGACCAGATGCCATGATCTTAGCTTTTTCAATGTTGAGTTTTAAGCCAGCTTCTTCACTGTCTTCTTTCACTTTCATCAGGAGGCTCTTTAGTTCTTCTTTGCTTTCTGCCATAAGGTTGGTGTCATCTGCCTATCTGAGGTTATTGATATTTCTCCCGGCAATCTTGATTCCAGCTTGTGATTCATCCAGTCCAGCATTTCACATGATGTACTCTGCATATAAGTTAAATAAGCAGGGTGACAATATAGAGCCTTGACATACTCCTTTCCCAATTTGGAATCAGTCTGTTGTTCCATGTCCAGTTTTAACTGTTGCTTCTTGACCTGCATACAGATTTCTCAGGAGGCAGGTAAGGTGGTGTGGTATTCCTATCTCTTTAAGAATTTTCCACAGTTTGTTGTGATCCACACAGTCAAAGGCTTTGGTGTAATCAATGAAGTAGAAGTAAATGTTTTCTGGAATTCTCTTGCTTTTTCTGTGATCCAGTGTATGTTGGCAATTTGATCTCAGTTCCTCTGCCTTTTCTAAATCCAGCTTGAACATCTGGAAGTTCTCTATTCACATACTATTGAAGCCTAGCTTGTATTGTCACACGTGAGCCTTATTATTTGTCTCAACCAGTCAGTGCAAATACTGATGCACATTCATGCACACAACAAATATGGTCCCATAAACAAAAGATCAGACAAGGTGTAGCTCAAAGATTCCATTTCCACTCCCAAAGTAGCTTGCAATGAGCAGGTAGAATTTCCCATCATACAAAATGCCAGAGTGGTTCATCCCGAAACAATACATAGAAAAATACAAAGGACAGATAATCTCTGTCCACACAGACAGAAAATCAGAGGAGGTACAGTTTAAAACTTCTAGAGAAAGACTTCCAAACAGCTTGGCTTGGCTATTGAAAGAAAACAAACCCAGAGATGCTCTATGGGGGTGCAGAGTGACTCAGTTCCCCCACAGGAGTGAGCCCAGAGTGCCTAGCACAGATGGAGTGGAGAGGGTTCCCAGCCTTTCCATTCCTGTGACAAAGCAATTCTAGTTGAAGAATAGAATAATAATTTAGGCCACCTCTCATTACTTTTAATAATGTGCATTGGTCAAACAGAATTATAGTAGGATCTCATTCTTCTAAGTGATAGATTCATTGCTATAGGTCAAACAATATGCCAGAGTCTTCCCTGGGGGAGTGTCAGATAAAGTGGAAGAGGAAGCAATGGCCACAATGCGTGGCATAAAACAGCGTTGCACGCAGAACTGAAAGCAAAACCAAAATCCTCACCAGACAAATGGAAGCTGCACACACACGAAAAAACAAAGAGCCCTAGGCTCAAACGGATGTCCGAGTCCCACCACGCTGGTGGTGGCCTTGGTCAAAGCGGCATCTCACAACTGGGATGTTCTTGTAGAAAATGCCTAGATGGGAATGCAAGGTTCTCCAAACGGACCAGGTCTAGTGGCCTTGGTGTGCAAGCCTGGCAATTTACCAGAAGTTCTGGCAGAGGAGTTCTAAAGTTCCAGACGCTACTTTTCTGCTTCCTGATATTAATTACTTGATCTGGAAGTCAGGGTGGTCCAGACAGGAGAAGAGAGGAGTGTCCTCCAGACACACGCCTCACGGACACAGTCCTCTGAAACCAGAGTAAGTGATACTTGTCTTTTCTGTGTTGTTAGTTACTAGTGAGGGTACTGTTGTTGGCACGTGGACAGGGTAGACTGTAGTCCTCCCGTTGCAGGACATGACTCGTTTACCTGTCTGTCTCGTCAGAGGTGGGGAATTCTTCAAGGGCCAGTCAGATGTCTAAGGACCCAGTGATGTTTCTGAAAGGCAACAAATTGTATAGCAATACTGAGGATGCATGGGTTTATACAACTGGATGCTCAGACGTAAACTAGGGTGTTCTTTTTGTTTTGGGGGAGATTATCTTTCTGCTAAAAACAGGATGCTTTCTTTTACAATGGTTTCTGGTGAGTGATTAAGAAAGTCATCCCAGTGTTAAGGTACTTTCTGTGGACAGTTATTCAAGACACTAACAATGGTCAAATTTCCCCATGGAAACAAAGGCCAAATGTGCTGTCAGAAGCAATTTTAGGAAAAATGGTAATATTAATCAGAGAAACAATTGCAGGTGCAAAGATGATTTGATACAGAGGCAGTTTGTGAAGAGGACTAGACACAAGGATACTCAGAATTAGGACTGTGTGCTGTCTTAGGAGGAGATAGGATCTCACCCCCCAGAAGGCAGGCACCCATTCACGTGACTTCGTGGGGGAGCATCCATTCTGTTCTAAAGAAGAGGGAGGTCAGAATTTTGTTCTGAAGATGCAGTAACATGGGGGACTACTTGGAGGTATCTACTTCAGCCTTTCCTCCAGTAGATCTGGAAGGTCCCATACTTTCAGGATTAGAAATCCCCAGAAGTTTGCACAGCCGGCCACCAGGCTCTCTGCCCCTCACTGACCCTTAAGTCCCCACTCTGGCTCCGGGACAACTCTAGGCTATTCAGTCTGAAGGGCATGGATGCACTGGTAAGTGTTTATCAGCTAATTCTCCCGAGAAAAGTGCCCTGATTCCTAGTGTTGGCCAATTCCCATGTGTCAGTATTCCCATTCTGGTTGACTTTGAGTCACCAGCATGCTGGATGCAGAACAGCTGCACACAGCTGGCTCTGATGAGCCAGAAGAAGCCAGCTCCTGCACCCTACCAGGCCTGGGTGTCTTCCACCACCACAGACGGCCCTTTGTCTGTCCAGAGGCTTCACCAACTCCCAGGATAAAGGATGCTGGCGCTGGACCACTGGGGCAACGGCCTGAGGCAGACGTTAGTAGCAGGCTGCAGATGGACTGGCACTTGGCATGGCATGCTCCTTGGGTGTTGCCTCCAGGGCCTCACTCTGGCCCATCTCCCTTTAGGGACAGCGTGCCCAGGAGCTGTTTCTGGTGCCCGACAAGTGGGGAAATAGTGATCTGGCTTGAAAGTGGGAGTGGGTGTGAAGGTGACTCTGTTCAGATGGCCCCTGACAGTGCTGATGTGGTTTACCTCCAGTTCAGTTCAGACACTGAGTTGTGTCCAACTCTTTGCGACCCCGTGGACTGAAGTATGCCATGAGTCCCTGTCCATCATCAACTCCTGGAGCTTGCTAAAACTCAGGTCCATTGAGTTAGTGATGCCATCCAGCCATCTCACTCTCTGTCGTCCCCTTCTCCTCCTGTCTTCAATCTTTCCCAGCATTAGGGTCTTTTCCAATGAGTTAGCTCTTCGTGTCAGATGGCCGAAGTATTAGAGCTTCAGCTTCAGCATCAGTCCTTCCAATGAATATTCAGGAGTGATTTCCTTTCGGATGGACTGGTTTGATCTCCTTGTAGTCCAAGGAACTTTCAAGAGTCCTCTCCAACACCACAGTTTTAAAGAATCAATCCTTCGGTGCTCAGCTTTCTTTATAGTCCAACTCTCACATCCATACATGACTACTGGAAAAACCATAGCTTTGACTATACAGAGCTTTGTTGGCAAAGTAATGTCTCTGCTTTTTAATATGCTGTCTAGGTTGGTCGTAGCTTTTCTTCCAAGGAGCAAGTGTCTTTTAATTTCATGGCTGCAATCACCATCTGCAGTGATTTTGGAGCCGAAAAAAATAAAGTCTGTCACTGTTTCCACTGTTTCCCCATCGATTTGTCATGAAGTGATGGGACCAGATGCCATGATCTTAGCTGTTTCAGTGTTGAGTTTTAAGCCAACCTTTTCATTCTCCTCTTTCACTTTCATTAAGAGGCTCCTTAGTTCCTCTTCACTTTCTGCCATAAGGTTGGTGTCATCTGCCTATCTGAGGTTATTGATATTTCTCCCGGCAATCTTGATTCCAGCTTGTGCTTCATCCAGCCCAGAATTTCGCATGATGTACCCTGCATATAAGTAAATAAGCAGGGTGATGATATAGAGCCTTGATGTACTCCTTTCCCAATTTGGAGTTAGTTCGTTGATCCATGTCCAGTTTTAACTGTTGCTTCTTGACCTGCATACAGATTTCTCATGAGGCAGGTCAGGTGGTCTGGTATTCCCGTCTCTCTAAGAATTTTCCAGAGTTCATTGTGATCCACACAGTCAAAGGCTTTGTTTGGCATAGTCAATAAAGCAGAAATAGCTGTTTTTCTGGAACTCTTTTGCTGTTTCTATTATCCAACACATGTTAGCAATTTGATCTCGGATCCTCTGCCTTTTCTAAATCCAGCATGAACACCTGGAATTTCTCATTTCATGTACTATTGAAGTAGATGAACCAAGAAGCACCTTTGCCAGAATTCCAGAAACTGGGCTCACAGGCTCAGCCTTCCACCCCTTGCCGTCCGTGCTGCCACTGCTGACAGTGAGCCTGAGAACCCACCCACCCAGAAGTGCTGACTGCCACACGGAGCTGTCTGCCCTGGCAGCGGCAGCAGAAATCAGAGATTGCCAACGCAGCTTGTTTAGTGAGGGCAGCCTGGGTTTCTCTGGGAAGAGACTTGACCGGGTGTATGCAGTTCAGAGATGGAAGAGCAAGCCATAGGGATGGGTTTGATGGGAAAGGACCACCCCCACAGTCACGGGGACCAACATTACCCCCTGTGCTTTAATCCCACAATGCCACTGCAGAAACATGAATTCTGTGAGCAGGAAACGTTCATTAAGAACTGTGGAAGGAGGAGCACTGGAGTCTGAAGATTTTAGATGGAAATTATGCTGCAGGTACCACTCACTTCACTGATCAATGTTTAGGTCAAATCAGTTAGATTGATGGCAGCGTTTTGGAAATTTCACAGTGCAGTGCAGATGGAAAGGACTGTCAATGTCCATCACTCTCAAGCAGAATTCATTTTCCAGATTAACTACAGACAGACCTGTAGGGAGTGTGATACATTGGCCAGAATAGGATTGAAACCTGGGACATTCCTGGTGGTGCTGGGCCTCGGAGAAGGGCACCTGCAGGGAAGGAGGTCCCCTAATATTTACTGAGGACCTGATAATTTCCAGGTGAAAGGTCAGACATTGCCTAACAATAGTCCTGCAAACGAAGGATTAGTTTCCCTAGGTACAGAGAGGAACTGAGGTTCAAAGAGGTAGGTTAGCTTATCTGATATCACTGAACCAGCAGGTTAGACGAAAGACTTCCTCCCTTGGGGAAGTTCTTCAATAAGTGATTGTAAAGAATGGAAAAGAGATGAATGGATAAGGAAGCTGTGGTACATATACACCATGGAATATTACTCAGCCGTTAAAAAGAATTCATTTGAATCAGTCCTAATGAGATGGATGAAACTGGAGCCCATTATACAGAGTGAAGTAAGCCAGAAAGATAAAGAACATTACAGCATACTAACACATATATATGGGATTTAGAAAGATGGTAATGATAACCCTATATGCAAAACAGAAAAAGAGACACAGAAATACAGAACAGACTTTTGAACTCTGTGGGAGAAGGTGAGGGTGGGATGTTTCAAAAGAACAGCATGTATACTATCTATGGTGAAACAGATCACCAGCCCAGGTGGGATGCATGAGATAAGTGCTCGGGCCTGGTGCACTGGGAAGACCCAGAGGAATCGGGTGGAGAGGGAGGTGGGAACGGGGATCGGGATGGGGAATACGTGTAAATCTATGGCTGATTCATATCAATGTATGACAAAACCCACTGAAATGTTGTGAAGTAATTAGCCTCCAACTAATAAAAAAAAATAATAATAATAAAAAAAAATAAAACTCTCCACAGCAAAAAAAAAAAAAAAAGAATGGAAAAAAGTGCTAAAAAGAAGGAGCTGGGGATGTTCTACAAAGCCAGGCTATCTAGTGGTTTTTGTTTGTTTTTGTTTTGAGGCAACCCTAGTTAAAAATATCTAAAAACTTAGGAGAATACTGACCTGTGTTCGGTCACTTTGTGACACTCCATGTGTTGAAGCTATTCTGAGCCATTCTTTCCCCAGAGCCCCATCTTCTCCTTACCAGGTCACCGAACTCCTCCTGAACTATTCCTGACTCCTCCTCACGGCTGTCTCAGGAGGCCTTCAGAGTACCCGGGTCAGCCCGGGGGATGGGTTGGCCTCCTAGGCTCTCCCTACGGCAGCACTGTTGGTGATTTTCTCATCGCAGTACATCTTCGGCCCTGGCTACCTAATGACAGTGTCGTCCCCAGTGTCTGTGATGCCCGAACAAACATTCAAGTTGACCTGCCCCCACGGCACTCTATCACCCCTGGCTGAGAATCTGCCAGAAAGATCTGTCGGCAAGTTTCTGACTCTCAGCCAGAACTGTTTTCCTTCCCTGCCTCCTCTGGGGACCCCACAGTGCAGAGTCACTGCTCTGAGACTGGGGAAGAGGGGCAGGGGGTTTCAGGAACGGGCCTGAACACCTGGGTCTGAGCTCCGGCTCTTGCTCTCAGCAGCTTTGTGTCCTGACTGCCCCCGACGTGTGCGCCTTCAGCTCTAAAATGGGGAATGACCGTGGTACCCATTTCAAGGGCTGCTTAACACTTGAGTCCAGCGCCGAGTCCACGGAAAGCTCTCAGGAAGCCTTGGTCAGGAACATGTGTGAGGCCTCCCCTTGTCCCCCGCCTGCCTGCGCTCTCCCTCCTCTGGACGTCCCCTTCAGAGCACTCACTGCCAGAGCACTCGAGTTAGCGACGTGTGCACGCCGTGTTTGTTCGTGTGGTAGACTCCGGGTTGCATCAAGTCCAGAGGACCTGGGTCTCCCTTGCCCCACAGGGCGTGTACACAGTCGGCACTCGGTAAACAGTTGTCCAGGGGTGAAGGATGTGTACTCACTGCCTTGTTTTTGTTGTCCAGAGCCCACTGCCTTTAACAGCAGATACACACAGAAACCTTTCCCTTGACCCGTGGCAGAAGCCAGCATGGAAACTTCTACCACCGCAAAGGACCATGACGTGACCATAGAATACGACCATGGGGACCAGACCCTGCATGACACGGTAGAAGAGAGGACCTTTGGGGCCCAGCTGCTGCCCCCCTTGTACTCGGCGGTGTTTGTCATAGGCCTGATCGGCAACATCCTAATGTTGCTGGTCCTCGTGAAATACAAGAGGCTCAAAAAGGTATCTGACATCTACCTCCTCAATCTGGCCATTTCTGACCTCACCTTCCTCTTCACGCTGCCCTTCTGGATCGACTACAAGGTGAAGGATGACTGGGTTTTCGGTGACGCAGTGTGCAAGTTGCTCTCTGGGCTGTTCTTTGTGGGCTTGTACAGTGAGATCTTCTTCATCATGCTGCTGACCATTTACAGGTCCATGTTGCCTAGCTACATCTGCATCCCCCAGAGGGTTCGTACCCCCACCTTTGGTGTCATCACCACCAGTGTCACCTGGGTCTTGGCCATCTTGGCTTCTATCCCTGGCTTCTACTTTTCTAAGGCCCAGTCATGGTTCACCCACTACACCTGCAGTCTTCATTTTCCTCCTGAAAGCCTCAGAAGGTGGAGGCAGTTACTGGCTCTGAAACTGAACATCTTGGGGCTGATACTGCCTCTATTGGTCATGATCATCTGCTACAGACCAATTATAAAGATTCTGTTCAGAAGACGAAATGAGAAGGCCAAGGCCACTGTGCGTCAGATTTTTGTCATCATGATCACCTTCTTTCTCTTTTGGACACCCTACAATCTGACTGTGTTTGTTTCTGCTTTCCAAGATTCCCTGTGTGAGCACTGCAGCCAGCTGGACTTGGCCATTGAAGTGACAGAGGTGATTGCATATGCGCACTGCTGCGTCAACCCCATAGTCTATGTCTCTTCCCCCGGAAAGTACCGCTGGGTTCTATGGGACTTGCTCTGTCAGCTGACTATATTTCGCTGCTTCCTCCACAAGGAGGCAGGAGAGGGTTCACTCCATGTCCATTTCACAGGCAAGGAAGAAAGATGTTCTGTGGTCCATCCAGGACCCAACAACCTTCACCAGCCAAGATGCTGACTGGGGAGGAGGCAACTTGGGTCTCCCAGCCAGATTCTGACTCCTGACCTGGAATTGTAGCCACATGGGGTTGAGGGAGCTCCAAGGTGTTCCAGACAAAAATCACTGTTAGGGTTTGATTTTTCTCCATGAAATTCTGTTTGGTGGGAAATGAGATGAATAGATGAGATGGTGGAAATGAATAAATGAAGTCGGACATCCCAGAAGACTGGGTCAAAGGATGACAGAGAAGGGCTTGGTACCAAAGAGAAGTTCAGATTGTTGAACAGTAAGATTTGTAAACTAGTCATTGAGCATCTGCTACCCTCACCCCCATGACCAGTGATCTTGGAAATAGGGATTTTCATAGCTGCCTCCACTCTGAGCAGAGAAGCCAAGCAGGAACTGGCAGCCACCTCTCACCTCCCCAGCCCCACTCCCAGGGCAACATTTAGGCTCTTGGAAACCCTGAGGAATCTAGAACTCCTGATGGAAGAACTTGACACCTAATAGGAAATAGGATTGGGGAACTGCTGTTGGCAGTGAAGCTAAGAAAGCCCTTGGATGGAATTTTTATAGTCACTAAAATCAACAAATGCAGGCAGCGGGCTAGACACAGACAAAATGTATAAACTGCTATACTTCTTGAAATTGCCATGGAACAGAGGTAGTCATTACTTCCTTTTACCATTCCTGTCTTTTGAATATTTTTCAGAATTTCCCTTCCTTCTCAGTTGAGAGATGCAGCAGTAATTTCTGACAGCTTTACTGCAGAAATTATTACCAGGCAAAAGGGGATAGGGTTGATTTTCTCCCTCTGGACCTCCATTCAGACCTTATAGTTGTATGGATCAGAGTTCTGGCTGCCACCTTGGACTGATCAGCAGGACAGTGACCTGGTGTGCAGAGTTTGAGGCTGGCAGGGAGGGCAACATCTACCAGGAAGGCTGGGACTCTGTCAGTGTAGGAAGTCAAGGACCACTTGACTCAAAGAAATTCATTTACCCTAAAGGTCCTTAATATCTCAGCTCTCACCTGAATTGAGATAGGACCTCTTATCCGTCATGCCTTTCTTCCTTTTTCCCTTAGATGTACATTTCTCTAAAAATGATTTTCCCAGTTAAAAAAGTTGTTTCCAGTAAAAGCTGAAAAACACAAAAGGAGAAAAAACGAACTTCAGAATTATTCATAATCCCCTATGCAGAGGCAGCACTGTACATTCTTTGATGGATTAATATTTTCTTTTAGTTTTCCCTCTTCTGTACATGTTTATGTTTACAAATAAGATGAACTTCAACTGTAGTTACTCTTCTGCTGTTGTTTTTTTAAGTAGCAGTATGTGGGGATCACTTTCCCAGGCAATAAGTCATTTCAAAGCATTGGTTTTGGGCCCAGCACTGAGTTCTTCCACCGTAAGATACCATAATTCACTCTGGGTAAATGACCTACCTAGACATATTTTTCCAAGAAAACATACAGATTTCCCAGAAATATATGAATAAGTGCTCAACATCACTGATCATCCTGGAAATGTAAGTCAGAACCAGAGTAGGATATCACCTCATACCTGTGAAAATGTCTATTTTGAAATAAGAGATTTTAAGAGTTGTGAGGATGTAGGGCAAAGGGAACCCTTGTGTACTATTGGTGGGAATGTAAATGGGTGTAGTCACTGTGGAAACCAGTATGGAGTCTCCTTAAGAAATTAAAAATAGAGCTACTATATGACCTAGCAATTCCACTTCTTTGTATGTAGTATACCCAAATGAAATCAAGTCATTATCTCAATGAAATGTCTATTCTCCCATGTTTATTGCAGCATTACTCGCAATAGTCTAGGTATGAAAACAACCCAGGTGTCAATGGACAAATGAATGGGAAAAATTGAATGACCAAGGCAAAAGTCCTATTCTAAGGTTTTTAATGTGTATTATTTTTTTGCCCCCTCCCCATTTTTATTGTGGTAGAATACACTCAAAATGGTCCCTTCACTTCATGGCAAATAGATGGAGAAACAGTGGCTGACTTTATTTTTGGGGGCTCCAAAATCACTGCAGATGGTGATTGCAGCCATGAAATTTAAAGATGCTTACTCCTTGGAAGGAAAGTTATGACCAACCTAGACAATATATTAAAAAGCAGAGACATTACTTTGTCAACAAAGGCCCATCTAGTCAAGGCTATGGTTTTTCCAGTGGTCATGTGAGAGTTGGACTATAAAGAAAGCTGAGCACCAAAGAATTGATGCTTTTGAACTGTGGTGTTGGAGAAGACTCTTGAGAGTCCCTTGGACTGCTAGGAGATCCAACCAATCCATCCTAAAGGAGATCAGTCCTGGGTGTTCATTGGAAGGACTGATGCTCAAGCTGAAACTCCAATACTTTGGCCACCTGATGCGAAGAGCTGACTCATTTGAAAAGACCCAGATTCTGGGAAAGATTGAGGACAGGAGAAGAGGACAGCAGAGGATGAGATGGTTGGATGGCATCACCGACTCAATGATCATGAGTTTGGGTAAACTCCAGGAGTTGGTGATGGACAGGGAGGCCTGGTGTGCTGCGGTTCGTGGGGTCGCAAAGAGTCAGACATGACTGAGCGACTGAACTGAGTGTCTGTTATTACAGTGTTGGCCTTTCCTATGGGCCAGCTGATCTCTGAGAATTATGCTCACAGAGGATTCTTATTAGAAATGTGACTTCCAGGGGCCTGTGTAGACTCTGAAAGGGCATTGGTGACTCTGGGAGATCTTGGTCAGATTCATCAAGCACATCGGGGATTTCTCCTGGGGTTTTTCTGGTATCAGGAACATTCTGTCTTCTAGGCTGTAACCCCACATTAACACTTCATTGGTTAAATTAACTCATTTGTCCTTGCAGTCTCCTGTGATCCAAGCATTAACATCAGAGGGGACACCAAGTCTGACACCTTCATCCTCCACTCAGGGATCATCGTGTTATCTAATACAGCATTCCAGCAGAGGGTGTGATGTGCAAGCCCTCAGGGCCTCTCGGACACTGTTTGGAAAGCACTCTTGGAGATTCACAGGACATTACAGTCTGAGAAATCCTCAGTGAGGAACAGGTTTAAACGTGTTTAACATTGCATTCTGCCAATGTAGTTTTAAAGTAGAAAAAACTTTTATTTTCTCAAATAACACCTGTTATTATCCCTCAAAGATGCTTGCTCCTTGGAAGAAAAGCTATGACCAACCCAAACAGCATATTCAAAAGCAGAGACATTACTTTGCCAACAAAGGTCCGTCTAGTGAAAGCTATGGTTTTTGCAGTAGTGATGTATGGATGTGAGAGTTGGACTATAAAGAAAGCTGAATACCAAAGAATTGATGCTTTGAACTGTTGTGTTGGAGAAGACTCTTGAGAGTCCATTGGACTGTAAGGAGATCAAACCAGTCAATCCTGAAGGAAATCAGCCCTGAATATTCATTGGAAAGACTGATGCTGAAGCTGAAGCTGAAGCTGAAGCTCCAATACTTTGGCCACCTATTGCAAAGAACTAACTCATTAGAAAAGACCCTGATGATGGGAAAGATTGAAGGCAGGAGAAGGGGATGACAGAGGATGAGATGGTCGGATGGCATCACCGACTTGATGGACATGAGTTTGAGTAAGCTGTGGGAGTTGGTGGTGGACAGGGAAGCCTGGTGTGCTGCAATTCATGGGTTCACAGAGTTGGACACAACTGAGCGACTGAACTGAACTGATCATCCCTCAAGACTAGGGCTGGGTTGGAGAACACCAGGGGTGTTGGTCTGGTGATCGGTCAGCACATGGACAAAGCAAGTACAGTTGCCAGCTGCCCGCGGTCCGTCTTGTCCTTTTGACAGCAGTCTCCATATCAACCCCTTAAGGTTGGTGAGGATGCTGGTGTTACCCCATGTGATAGATGAGGAGACTGAGATTCACGAAGGGACTTGGCAGACACCACAGGTCAAAGGACAGAGCTGGGCTCCACCCCAGAATTTATTTATTTATTTTTCAAAGATTTTTTTCTGATTTGGACTATTTTTAAAATTCATTTTATTTTTTATTGAAACAGTGGATTTACAGCATTGTGTTAGTTTCAGGTGCACAAGAAAGTGATTCAGTTATTCATATGTGTATTTTTTCATATTCTTTTCCATTATAGATTATGACAGGATATTGAATAAATTCCCTGTGCTATACAGTAGGACTTGTGTATCTATTTTATATGTATTTGTGTATATCCAATTTTTTGAAGTTACCCTGTAAGCTTTAATTTTCAAATTTGTTTTTAATTGGAGAATAATTGCTCTACAATGTTGTGTTGATTTCTGCTGTACAACAACGTGAATCACCTATAAGTATACATATATCCCCTCCGTCTTGAACCTTCCTCCCACCTACCCCCATCTCACCCTTTTAGGTTGTCACAGACCACCAGGTTGAGGTATCTGTATCACACAGCAACGTCCCACTAGCCATCTCTTTCACACATGGTCGTCTGTTTCAATGTTACTCTCTCAATTTGTCCCACCCTCTCTTTCCTCCGCTGTGTCCACAGTTCTGGGTCTGTATACCTCCCCTGAAAATAGGTTCATCAGTACCATTTTTATAGATTCCATGTATATGCATTATTATGTGTTGTTGTGGTTGTTTAGTCACTAAATCATGTCTGACTCCTTTGGGACACCTTGGATTGTAGCCTGCCAGGTTCCTCTCTGTCTATGGGATTTCCCAGGCAAAAATACCGGAATGGGTTGTCATTTTCTACTTCAGGGGATCTTCCAGACCCAGGGATGGAACCTATGTCTCTCATGTCTCTTGTATTGACAAGCTAATTCTTTACCACTGTACCACCTGGGAAGCCCTAGTTTTCATATGCATTTCTTTAATAATGGGTGATGTTGAGCATCTTTTCATGTGTTTATTGGCCATCTGTTTGGCTTTGGAGAAATGTGTGTTTAGATCTTTTGCCCATTTTTTGATTGGATTGTGTGTGTTTCTGACTTTGACCTGCATGTGCTATTTTTATTTTTTGGAGATTGATCCTTTGTTATTTGCTTCAATTGCAATTATATTCTTTCATTTTGAGGGTTGTCTTTTCATCTTGTTTATAGTTTGCTTTGCTCTGCAAAAGAGTTTAATTAGGTCCCATTTATTTATTTTTGTTTTTATTTCCATTACTCTAGGAGGTAGGTCAAAGAGGATCTTACTGCAATTTATGTCAATGAGTATTCTGCCTGTGTTTTCCTCTAAGAGTTTTATAGTTTCTGGCCTTGAATTTAGGTCTTTGATCCATTTCATCTGTAATCAGTGAGAGTTTTACTTCTTCTTTTCAAATCTTGATTCCTTTTATTTCTTTTGCTGTATGATGTGAAGAGGTGTTCCAATTTCATTACTTACATGAAGCTATCCAGTGTTCCCAGCAAAGTGCTTATTGAAGAGGTTGTCTTTTCTCCACTGTATATTCTTGCCTCCTTTGTCAAAGATAAGGTGCCCATGGGTGCATGGTTTTATCTCTGGGCTTTCTATCTTGTTCCATCGATCTGTATTTTTTGTTTTTCGTGCCAGTACCATACTCTCTTGACTACTGTAGCTTTGTAGTATAGTCTGAAGTCAGGAAGGTTGATTCCTCCAGCTCCCTTTTTTCTTTCTGAAGATTAGCTTTGACTAATAGCTTTGGCTATTCAGGGACTTTTGTGTTTCCATTCAAATTATAAAGTTTTTTGTTCTAGCTCTGTGAAAAATGCCACTGGTAATTGGATAGGGATTGCCTTGAATCTGTAGAATTTTTGGAGTAGTATAGTCATTTTCACAATATTGATTCTTCCAATTGAAGAACATGATATATAGCTGCTTCTGTTTGTGTTGTCTTTGAGGTCTTTCATCAGTGTCTCATAGTTTGCTGCATACAGGTCTTTTGTCTCCTTAGGTAGATTTATTCCTAGGTATTTTATTCTTTTTGTTGCAATGGTGAATGGGATTGTTTCCTTAATTTCTCTTTCTAATTTTTTGTTGTTAGTGTATAGGAATGCAAAGTATTTCTGTGTATTGATTTTGTATGCTGTTGGTTTACTAAATTCATTGATTAGCTCTAATAATTTTCTGATGGTATCTTTATGGGTGTTCTATGTATAGTATGTCATCTGCAAACAGTGAGAGTTTTACTTCTTTTCAAATCTGGATTCCTTTTATTTCTTTTCCCTCTGTGATTGCCATGGCTAGGACTGCCAAAGCTGGTTCTTTGAGATGATAAACAACATTGACAAACCATTAGGCAGAGTCACCAAGAATAAAAGGAAGAAAACTCAATAAAATGAAAAACAAAAAGGAGAGATTGCAACAGGCAATGCAGAAATACAAAGGATCATAAGAGATTATGAACAACTATATGCCAATAAAAATGGAAAACCTGGAAGAAATTAGCAAATTCTTAGGAAAGTACAACGTTCCAAGACTGAGCCAGGAAGAAATAAGAAATTATGAAACAGACCAGTCACAGGCACTGAAATCAAAACTGTGATCAAAAATCTCCCACAAAAACAAAAGCCAAGGGCCAGACGGCTTCATGGGTGAACTCTATCATATGTTTAGAGACGAGCTAAAACCTGTCCTTCTCAAACTCTTCCGAAAAATTTCAGAGGAAGGAACAGTCTGAAACTCATTCTACAAAGCCACTATCACCCTGATACCAACACCAGACAAAGATATAACAAGAAAAGAAAATTACACCAATATCACTGATGAACGTAGATGCAGAAATCCTCAACAAAATACTAACAAACAGAATCCAACAACACATTAAAGTAATCATACACCATGATCAAGTAGGGTTTATCCCAGGGATGCAAGGATTCTTCAATCTATGCAGTCAGTCAGTGTGATACACCATATTAACAAATTGAAAAATAAACATCATATGATAATCTCAATGAAAAAAGTGAAGGTGTTAGTCGCTCTATTGTGTCTGACTGTTTGCAACCTCATGGACTGTATAGCCAGCCAGTCTCCTCTGTAGATGCATAAGAAGTTTTTGACAACATTTGACACCCATTTATGATAAAAAAAAAAAAAAAAAAAAAAAAAACTCTTCAGAAAATGAACATGAAAGGAACCTGTCTCAACATAATAAAGGTCATATATGACAAACTCACTACAAACATCATTCTCAGTGGTGAAAACCTAAAAACATTTTTTTCTATAATCAAGAACAAAAACAAAGTTTCCACTTTTACCACTATTATTCAACATAGTTTTGGAAGTCCTAGTCACGGCAGTCAATGGATCCTTTTTTGAGTATGCCCAAAGTACATTGAATTGAGGTTGAAAGTTTCCCCTCTGTCCAGTCAAGAATATATTTTTGAGTTACTTCAAAGGGCCCCCAAGTGGGTCCCACACGTGTCCACAAGTCAGTCTGTTAGCTGCTGTTACCACAGCGCTTCTGCCGCTGCCTCGGCCTGCCCCCACTCAGTCTGCCTGAGAAGCCTCTTGCTAGCATCAGTGAAGCCTTCACTACTGGGCTTTATCGTGAGGGTGCCAGCCCTCTGGGTCCCAGGGCTGGGCCAGGTAACTCACAGACAATTCTGAGCCTACAGCCTACAAGTCTTCAGACCTGCAAGGATCTCACAGTCTCTAATGAAAGCAGCTTAGTCCTCCAGCATCAGGGCTCAGATGCAATTCAGGGAGCCAGACAGGGAAGAGAGACCGCATCACCCTCCAGCCTCCTTTTCTCTCCTCCTCACCACCCCTGAGTCAATTAAATTTATTCTCTGTCCTCCCTTACAAAATAAAGGCGCTTGTGATCATAAGCCAATGACAGCAAACATTCGATGAGGCAGCCAGAGAGATGATTAAGTATTTCATGTGTTAGCAGTATCTGGGTGCAAAAGTCAAACAGCCCAAGTGCCCTGTCCCATAGTTGCTGTAGCTCATTAGCCCATGTCCTGTGGACATTGTGATCTTCAGGGCACAGAGATCGTTATGTCTGGAGTCTCAGTTAAAAGTCACATTGGGCTGTTCCTGGATTATCCGCCAAAAGCTAAAAGAGAAAGCCATCCTCCTGGGTGATTTGGCATTCTCCTTGGCAGTCTAGAATAAGGTACCTCCCAGAGCCTCTACATTCCCCATCTTTAGAGAAGGCATGACCTCTCTGGCATCAGACACAGCTGTGGACTCCTCCCTGCCCACTCCTCCTCCAGGCTTTCACCAACAGATTAGTATGGTGGAGTCCCATTCCTGTGGTATCCTAGTCTTCCTCTCCACTGTGATTATAAAAACATTCATTAGAGAATAATTTATTCCTCAGGTCCATTAATGAAGTCCGGATTCTGTTTGTTTTATACAGACAGACAGATGTGCAGTTCTTTGTGCTACTTTTAGATGAGCAATACGATTTGCAGGGAATTTTCCTGAGTCCACACAACTCAGTTTTGCATGTTATCTTCCGCTACTTCCATGGAAAAAGAAAAAGTTTAATCACTCAGCACCCTATGCAGTCTAGAAGACATAATACTGAAGGAATTTGCAAGCCTGCACTGCCAGTCAACGTGCCTACATCAGATAAACCATCTTCTCTCATTCTAAAACAGGGAAGGTGGCTCCAGAAGCAATCTGCTCTCTGACCTCCTCACACGTGTCTCACGTCTCATACCTGGAGCAGTTGGAGAAAAGACCATAAATCTAAAGAGTAATAATAGTAGGCGAAATACTTAATCGTTGGTCCTCCCCAAGACTTCTACCTTCTGTATATTCACATAAATTGCCTTTACCCCCAGCTCTGGATTATGCCCAAAGCTTATTGCTAATGATTCTTTGCACGTGGACAGTTTGCTATATTTTACAGCATTTATATAAATTGGCAATTTTTGCTCATTTCATGAACTATGAGATGCAGGTAATGGGATTGGTATTAATAGTATCTGCATTTTACAGATGAAGCAAATGAGAAATCAAGAGTTTGCCAAGGTCTCCCAGCGAGTGGGAATCACTCTGGTTGATCATAATCATTTATCTTCTATGATCATGTTTAATCTGGAAACATATCCTATTTTTAAATTTGGTTATTTTGAGTTATGTAGACGTACCATTACATTCTAGATGGTTATTCAATACATTATGTTACTTTACCATTTACCAAGATGTAAGAATACATCAATGCCTTTAATTTGTCAGCCCTGTCTGAATTTTAGCCAATGATTTGTGCAAGAAATGTGAACCAGGAAACAGCATTCTAGGTTTCTTCTGTAAATACTGATGAATTTTAGTCATAGAAATGACGGGGAGGTACTCACATAACTGAAATAAAGTACACCGGAGCTTGATAGAGTGTAAGAACGACTTGAATAAAGGTTGAGTCACCTGCTACTAGGCCCAGCTCTGTCATTAACTCACTTTCATGCCCACCTCCTTTCCTTATTCAGATAATAAAAGAGGAAAATCCAATTCAATAAGTATTTATCAGGCAGGGGCTTACTGTGGGCAGTGAACATATGACATTTAATTTAAACCTCACTGCAGTCCAAACATCCCATTTTACAGAAAAGGGGGCCAGTGTCAGGGAAATAAGAAAGGGGCAAGGCAAGGTCATGTTCCTTTTCGTGTACAAAGCCCTGCTTGCTGTTAAGAAACCTGTGAAGATGAAAGAGATAGAGTTCCTCTCCTCAAAGTGCTTTCAAAATAGCAAAAGTGAACAGACGCACAGTCAGTGAGCAGGGAGGTGCCAGTTAGTAAGGAGAAGCAGGCCCTGCAGGAAATGGTGCTGAGGGCAAGGGAAGCACGTCAGAGGGAGAAATCACTTCTGCCTCTCCGTGGGGGTAGGTGAGGGTCAGGTGCTGATTTATCATAAGAATAGATTTTAATGTGTATATCTAAGGGAGATTATGAGTTTTAACAAGAAAAGATGCAGCAGTAAGACGTTCTGGGAGCAGGTAGCATCCATAAGACACAGTGATGATAAAACTCAGGGTGTGTGTAGGACTCAGCTAGCAGGTTGGTGTGGGTGGAACACAAGCCCTGGTGACTCAGAGTGTCCCCTCCAGACCTGCTCCATCGCTGTTAGCAGGGAGCTCCCTAGAAATGCAGGCTGTCAGGTCCCACTCCAAATGGATTGCGGCCTGCACAGGTGATTCATGTGCAGAAGGAATAAAGGCAAGTCACACAGAAAGGAAGCTTCTGATCAGATCCATAGAAATGGCAGAATGTATTGATTTGGTAAGGCCTCGGAGAGAGACAGGGGGTCCGTGTCTGCTCTGCCTTCAGCTGCATCACTGTGCAGCTGTGGGACCTCTGGTAAAGTTACTTCAACTTTATTTAAGTTACCTGTGGCCTCATAAGATTTTTTTAATGGACTTTATTTTTTAGAGCAGTTGCAAGTTCACCGCAAAACCCAGGGGAAAGGACAGAGAGTACCCTTCCCGTTCACCCGCTACCCCCACACACCCTCACCCTCCCCTATTGTCATCTTCCCCCAAACAGTGTCACAGCTGATGAACCTACTGCAGTGATTCATCATCACCCAAAGTCCCTAGTTTATAGTAGGGTATACTTTTGGTGTTGTACAGTCTAATGAATTTAGATAAATGAGTAATAGTATGTGTCCATCACAATGGTATCATTTTCATAACCCTAAAAATCACCCTTAGAAAGGTGCTCTGCCTTTTCATTTTTTCTCCCTAATCCCTGGCAACTGCTGATCTTTTTACTGTCTCCTTTTAGTTTTGACTTTTTCAGAAAGTCATGCTTTGGAATCATACAGTATGTACCCTTGCCAGATTGGCTTCTTTCGCATAGTAATATGTATTTAAGCTTCTTTTCATGGCCTGGATAGCATTTATTTTCAGTGCTGAATAATATGTCATTGTCTGGATGTATCACAGTCTGTTTATTCATTCATCCACTGAAGGGCATCTCAGTTTCTTCCATGTTTGGCAGTTGTAAATAACACTGCTCTAAAAATCTGGGTACAAGTTTTTTTTTTTTTTTTCAGTTTTCATACTTTTTATTGAAGTATAGTTGATTTACAATGTTATGTTAATTTCTGCTATACAGCAAAGTGATTGAGTTATATACACATTCTTTTTTAAAATATCCTTCTCCATTATGGTTTGTCACAGAACACTGAGTATAGTTCTCAGTGGTATAGAGTGAAAGTGAAAGTCACTCAGTCATGTCCGACTCTGTGGACTATACAGTCGATGGAATTCTCCAGGCCAGAATACTGGAGTGGGTAGCTTTTCCCTTCTCCAGGGGATCTTCCCAACCCAGGAATCGAACTGGGGTCTCCTGCATTGCAGGCAGTTCTTTACCAACTGAGCCATCAGGGAAGCCCTGTGCCATAGAGTAGTACCTTGTTTATGCGCTCTATATGTAAAAGCTTATATCTGCCAACCCAACCTTCCACTCCATCCCTCTTTCAAACCCCTCTACCTTGGCAACCACCAGTCTGTTCTCTGTGTCTGTGATTCTGTTTCTGTTTCACAGATAGGCTCATTTGTATTGTATTTTAGATTACACATCTAAAATGTGATTGAACGAGGGACAGAACCCAGGTTCCTTGCATTGTCTTCAGATTCTTAACCGTTGGACCACCAGCGAGCCCACTACCAGCTTTCTCATCTTTGCTTTTAATATATAGAAAATCCTTCTTACTCAAGCTACTTATGATTTACAACAGTTTGCTAGTTTATATCTGTGGGTAAAGTTATCATATTTTTCTTTTCTCTCTGTCTGGTTCCTCTAGAAATCAGAGACCCTTTGGTTCTAAGCAACTTTATCAGGTGAATGGGATAGACTATCTCTTGGCATGTGCAGGGATTTAAATATTCATAAACCGGGAAAAGAGACAAATTTACCCAATCCATAAATATCACAGGAAGAATTTGAAGGCAGGCCATTGGCATGGCTATTCTGGCATTTAGAGGCATTTTGAAAGTTCGATCTGAGATTCCTATTAAGTTCCAGTGCAGTCAATTTGAAAGAGTTCATATGGGTAGTTACACTCATGTGAATAATCTGCTCATGTTTATTGAAAACAAACCTATTTTAAGTGAATTAGTCTTAATTTTGCTAGATTTCATAGAAATGAAGATAATCTAGAGAAGAAAATTATGTTTCAATATTAAACTCTTGTGGATCATGAAGTTTTATGTGTACTGAGGCTTTGTATTTATTATCTCTGTCCAGGATGGCTCCTTGTTGCGGTGTTACATTATTATACAGTTTAATTTAATTAGTAAAAGAATATTCTAAGCTTGTTTCTAAGTCTGATCACAGTGGTTTTCTTTGGATAAAGATCAAATGTCTTGTGACCTGCAACTATGAGATTATGTACACTGGAAAAGGTATCATTTAACAAACTTTCTCCAAGCTAAATAAAAGGACCTTATAGGTACTCTTAACTAGCGCATGTGCAACAAAACTGAAGGGAATTGACTCTTAATTCCATATCTCCCATTTAAGAAGAGCGTCCATATAGGATTGTCTATAGAAAAGACTGTTAACCCCAAAGGATACCCACACCAGATGAAAAGGAGACAACAGTAGAAGACAGCTGACGTATAAGTCTGCTCCAGGACTGTAAGAATTAGACAACCAGTTCAGTTGCTCTGTTTACTGAATGTTTGTCTTCCTATCATCATGGAAAGTTATTTTACTTCTAAGCATACTTAGACCCCAATGTTCAGGATGAAAAGAAAATTCTGTAGTGAAGTTGTCACAGAGTATAACTATTCATGACATGTATCACTGCTTATTTTAAGTATATTGCTAAAAGCACATGTACAATGCTGTGTGACAATTAAGTGCGAGTGGTAAAATGCATAGCCTACAAAACTTTGCCCCATTAATATACCTCTGAGTTTGTTAATGATATCTGATTAGTTTTCCCCCAACATGGAGAACTAGGGGAAAAAAAGAGGCCTAGCATCAAGGTGCATAAATGGACCCAGAGGAGGCAACTTGGCCACTTTGGCAATGTTGGGAAAATATTTTGATTATCAGTGATGTTTATGGAAAGATTTGCAATTAAAGGGGGGAAAATTATGGAAGAAAATTTCACATGTTGAGGTATGGGGAAATTGTTCTGACTTGTACTTGGTGAATTTGAACTTCAGGCTAATCAGACCAGCCTTTTGTGGCCTATTAAACATGCTTTAGCCATCAGAAAATTACATTTAAAAAATTGAGATGAAATAACTATCATTCAGACACCCCAAGTGGAACTAGGTAGCTATTATGAATGTGTGTTCAGACACATTTCTAAGTTACTGAAAACCTGAATTCTCTAAACTTGATCATACTTCACAACACCATCAACCGTTTTTTAAACAGTACGTACTAGCAGCTGCCAACTGCACCCATATGGTCTCAATGTCCTCTTTTTAAGTATGAAAACTCCTACTTTAAAAATAGTAATAGCAAATGAGACAGCTCAAGCTATAGCCACCAAGCAAAAGGCTACCTGGTTACTAAATATATATGTAAACAGTAAACACTCCAACACTTAATTTCCTGATTGCCATCTAAAATAGGACTCTTTTCAAAAATATTTCAAAGGTGTATTTTAGATGTTTTCTTCACTGTAATATGTCTAATAATTCTGAATGTTTCTCCATGTGCTACAACAAAGCAATCAAAGATAGAGGTAATCAAAGATAGAGGTAATATTTTCTTAATACAAAATATTAATGCCAAGCTTGAAACTCAGGATTCTTTTCAACTCTGTCCATTCCCCAAATTAGGCAGGACTATGCCCCCAGGTCAGCAGGAAGTAACCAGAGCAGTTTACCAACCCATTCTCTCAAAAAGTTGGGGAAAATTGAAACAAAGGGAACTAAAATTGAGTTTCCTTACCAAGTTTATGATTAACCTCTCAATCTAAAACTTTGTTCCCTTTCTTGTTCTCCTTCATCAAGACTGAGGAATCTAAAACTTTATTTCCTTTTTTGTTCTCAGTCCTCAAGACTGAGGAGTATCAAAGAAAAAGGGAGGTTGAACAAGCCTCTGTGTCCTTGTTTTGAAGTAAAATGCTGACTAAAGAAGGTGCTGCACTCAATATGCCAGCAAATTTGGAAAACTCAGCAGTGGCCATGGGACCGGAAAAGGTCAGTTTTCATTCCAATCCCAAAGAAAGGCAATGCCAAAGGATGTTCAAACTACCGCACAATTGCATTCATATCGCACGCTAATAAAGTAATGCTCAAAGTTCTCCAAGCCATGCTTCAGCAATACATGAACCGTGAAATTCCAGATGTTCAAGCTGGTATTAGAAAAGGCAGAGGAACCAGAGATCAAATTGCCAACATCCACTGGATGATCTAAAAAGCAAGAGTTCCAGAAAAACATCTATTTCTGCTTTATTGACTATGCCAAAGCCTTTGACTGTGTGGATCACATTAAACTGTGGAAAATTCTGAAAGAGCTGGGAATACCAGATCACCTGACCTGCCTCTTGAGAAATCTGTATGCAGGTCAGGAAGCAACAGTTAGAACCTGGACATGGAACAACAGACTGGTTCCAGATGGGCAAAGGAGTACATCAAGGCTGTATATTGTCACCCTGCTTATTTAACTTATATGCAGAGTACATCATGAGAAATGCTGGGCTAGATGAAGCAGAAGCTGAAATCAAGATTGCGAGGAGAAATATCAATAACCTCAGATATGCAGATAACACCACCCTTATGGCAGAAAGTGAAGAACTAAAAAGCCTCTTGATGAAAGTGAAAGAGGAGAGTGAAAAAGTTGGCTTAAAACTCAACATTCAGAAAACTAAGATCATGGCATCCGGTCCCATCACTTCATGGCAAATAGATGGGGAAGCAATGAGAACAGTAGCTGACTTTATTTTGGGGGTCTCCAAAATCCCTGCAGATGGTGACTGCAGCCATGAAATTAAATGACATTTACTTCTTGGAAGGAAAGTTATGACCAACCTAGACAGCATATTAAAAAGCAGAGACATTACTTTGCCAACAAAGGTCCGTCTAGTCAAGGCTGTGGTTCTTCTAGTAGTTGTGTGATAAGTTGGACTGTGAAGAAAGCTGAGCCCCAAAGAATTGATGCTTTTGAACTGTGGTATTGGAGAAGACTCTTGAGAGTCCCTTGGACTTCAGGGAGATCCAATCAGTCCATCCTAAAGGAGATCAGTCCTGGGTGTTCATTGGAAGGACTGATGTTGAAGCTGAAACTCCAGTACTTTGGCCACTCGATGCGAGGAGCTGACACATTTGAAAAGACCCTGATGCTGGGAAAGATTGAAGGCAGGAGGAGAAGGGGATAATAGAGGATAAGATAGTTGGATGGTATCACCGACTCAATGGAGATGAGTGTGAGTAGACTCTGGGAGTTGGTGATGGACTGGGAGGCCTGACGTGCTGTGGTCCATGGGGTTGCAAAGAGTTGTACATGACTGAGCGACTGAACTGAAATGAAAGAATTAATGATCAACAAAGAGTTAATGATCCTAAAAAAAAAAAAAGAGTTAATGATCTTCAATGTGAAGATGTAGAAGCAAAGAATGGCTGTTGGACTGGGGAACTGGTAACAGTTTAGACAGTCATTCTACAACATAGCAGATCACCAATCTCCCAGTTCCCTGGCAAGATCGTGAACCCTAGGCTGGCTAAAACCAGAACGTTGAAGATGCTTGAAACTTCACCTTGTTGCCAACCACTAATCATCCACAAGCTGCTTACTCCCTGCTCCTTGAACACTGTACAAATTCTCACTACCCCCTGCAGGAGCTTCCCACAGTCTTAAGGTCATTAGCATGTTGTGACCCGCTTTGCCTGGCAAAGCAATAAAATGTCTTTTCTACTTCACCCAAAACTTTATCTCTGTGTTTCCGTTCGGCACCAGTGAACAGAGGCCATTTTGGCAACACAACCCCTGGTCCTCTGCCTACTTCTCAGATAGACTCCAACTCATTGTCTGTAGTCTCAGATTAAGTGTAGCTGTCTCTGCAGAGCACTTTGGACCCCTCCTACCTTCCTCTGGTGCATCTCTTGAACCCAAGGAGATGTCTCCACCACTGGACTGTGACATTCTAGACAAGAGTGTCTCACACAGGGATGTGCGAAGAAATCCTTGGGGAAGCTAGTAAAAAGTACAGATTCTCCTCTGTAGGCCTGGGGTGACGCATGAGAGTCTGCATTTCTGATAAGCACTCAGGTTTTACCGTCACACTTTAAAGGGCAAGGGTCCAGCCATGATTCTCAGACTCCAGCACCAATAAGAAGCATGTGGAAGACTTGTTCAACCATAGCTTCTGGATCCAACACCCCCGCATCCTGAGATTCTGCAGGTCAGAGGGTGGCGTCTGATAATCTTCATTACCACCAAGCTCCCAGGCAGTGTCTTCTGTAGCCAGCCCACAGATCTGACCTTGAGTTAACACTAGATCCAGGCATTGCCTAACTCATATTTGAGATCCCATAACAGGCAAGGGGACTTCCCAGATGGCGCTAGTGGTAAAGAACCCACCTGCCAATGCAGGAGACATAAGAAATGTGGGTTCCATCCCTTGGTGCAAAGGTAACCCACTCCAGTATTCTTACCTGGAGAATCCCCATGGACAGAGGAGCCTGGTGGGCTACAGTCCATAGGGCCGCAAAGAGTCGGACACAACTGAAGCAACTTAGCATGCACAACAGGCAAGGGAAGAGGGCATTTGGTAGACGTGTGAGAAATGAGATGGAAGGGAATGAATACCAGCATGCAGCAACCATGAATTAGAGCTCTCAGAGCAGATAGAGGAGTCAGTGGGTGCATACGTGTACGTGTGACGGTCTGCAGCTTAGATCGGAGGACAAAGAAAGGATCATACTCACCGTCTTCATTCCTTCCTGAGTCCCCGCCTAGCTGTGAGCCAGCACCCAGTGCTTGTAGGTATTATTTCAGGGAACTGTCACCGTCTGGTTAGCAACCCTTGGCATCTGCCTTTGTGGGCTCGGTGGCCATGCTCTGGGCTCTATGGACAGGAACCTCCCCCAGAGGCCCCTGTATTCAAGTAGGTTGTGGAGGGGAGGAAAGAGGCTGGGAGGAGATACAGTGCTCCCCCTTTGTTCATAGCCTCTCACATCCTGCCCCCCAGTGTCTGCTTCCTGCTGAGCAGCTGCCTGAGGCAGAACTACAGAGAGGGGCTGATCCCTTCCCTGGGTCACTGTTGCCTAGCCCTACCCGGGGAGGCCAGGTGGAGGGGCTGTCTCCTCCACTGCAGAGAATCCAGCTCCCCAGTGGATGTTTTCTTACAAAACTGCTGCGAGCTTCCTTGTTTCTAAGAACCGACAGCAGGAAGAGACAGCACTTTTTTTCTGTTAGATGTCATCAGGCCTGGATGAGCTCAACCATCTCGTGGCCATGAGCAGCGCTGACCCGTGTGTGTTGGAAAGATGGAAGTGCCCTGGGTCCTGGATAAACTGCAGAGCTGTTGCTAATGTGCTCTCTGGGTATCCTGGCTCTAAATTTCTTGCAATTTAGCCATTCAGAGATGCTTACTGTGGGACTTCTGGCAGTCCAGTGTTTAAGACTCCGCCCTCCCCATGCAGGAGGCACAGGTTCCATCCCTGGTGAGGGAACTAAGATCCCACATGCTGCAGACCATGGCCAAAACAATGCTTACTGAGCACCTGCTGTGTGGGGCTACAGCAGTGAACAAAACAGGGAACATTCCAGCTCTCAGGAAGCTGTCATTACATTGAGAGAAACTGGACAATAACTACATATTAAATATATGTAACCCAGGAAGTAATAAGTAAATATGGGAAGGGGGTCATTGATTTCTAAGGTGGGAGAAGAGGAGATTCAATTTAATAAGATGGTTAGAGAATACCTCCTGAGAAAGTAATGCACGCACGTAGAAATGAAGGAGGTGAGGGAGCAGGCTTTCCAGGCATGTCGGGGACGGGCATCTTGGCAGAGGAAACAACACATGTAAAGGCCCTGAGGTGGAAAGGTACCTGGTGTGTTCAGGGGCATCCTGGGAGCCAGTGATGGAACAGAGTGAGTGAAGGAGAAACTAACAGATGAAGTCAGAGACGGGAGGAGGGCAGGTGGTGAACTGCCTTGCAGGCCAATGTAAGGACTTGGAAGAGGTGTGCCTGACCTGAAGTAACTCTTGAAGAATCATTCCAGCTGCTGTTTTGAAAAGAGACTGTGATCTTGGTTGGTTTGGACCAAACTGGGGCCAGTGGGTGAAGCAAGAAGGGATTGAAGTCTTTGTGTGTTGAAAATGGAGTCAGCAGATTCTGCAAAAAGATCACAGGTCAGGTTCCAAAGAGTAGATTCAAGTGTTACTCCAAGGTTTTGGTAGGTTCCATGGGAAGAATGGAGCTGCCATTTACCTCTAGGTGTAGATGACAGTACAATAAAATTTGGAGAGAAGATCAGGAATTCTATTTGAAAAGCTTTTGAGAAAACCAGGTGGAGACATTGAGCAGAGTGTTGGGTATGAGCCTAGATTTGAGGGAGCTGGGCAGGCTGGAGATGTACATTTGGGCCTCTTCAGAGTGGATATGACGTTTTCAGCCATGAGAGAGCATAGAGCCATCAAACGTGTGACTGTAGATTGGGAGGAGAGGGGTTCAAGGACCATGGCCTGGTGCATACCAAGGAAAGAAGCTGGAAGACTGAGCAAAAACCAGCAGTGGGAACTGACAAGGGGCTGCTGTGAAACGAGGGAAAAGCCAGGAGACTGGGATCCTGCACACGCAGAGGAAGAGTATCAAGAAGAGGGAGCAGCAATGGTGTCAAATGTGCTGACCTGTCAGGTCCAGCACAGCCTGAGGTCTGACCATCGGATTTAGCCACATGAAGGTTGCTGATGACCCTGACAAAATCACCGGGGGCTAGGGGACAGCAGGTTCTAGAAACTGGGGTGAAGTGGAACTGGATGCAAATAAAGACAGCTCTTTTGAGTATTGCAAAGAGCTGTGCAGGAATGAATCAGTAATTAGATGAACTTCCCTGGTGGTCCAGTGGCTGAGACTGTTTGCTCCCAATGCAGAAGGCCCTGGTTCGATCCCTGGCCAGTGAACTAGATTACATATGCCACAACTTACAGATCCCGCAGTGAAGATCCCATGTGCCACAACTGTGAATCAGCACAGCTGAATGAGTAAATTATTTTTAAAAAGAAATGAATCGTAATTAGAATTGAAAGTGGAATCAAGGGAGACTTTGCTTGCTAACTTGTTTGTTTCTTTACTTATTTGTTTCAGATCAAATAAGAGCATGTGTGTATACTGATGGGAATAATCTGGCAGACAGAAAAAAACTGGTGATACAGGAGAAGATGACTAGAATGATGTCCTCATGCTGATGAGAGAGGATCCCGGGCAACGTGGACGAGATGAACTTGGAGCATGGAGAATCCATCCTCGTGGCAGGAGGGAAGCAGGTAGAAGGGTCAGGGAAGGGTGGATGGGAAGAAGGGAGGTGGGATGTGTAAACAGTCTCTTCTGAGCCTTCTGTTCTCTCGCTGACGTGGGGAACAAGGTCATCAGCTAAGACTGAGGATCATGGAGGTGGTGCTGGAGGTTCAAGGAAAAGGCAGAAAGTGTGAGATAATGTCTAAGGGGGGAATGCCATTGGTGGGCATGAGGGACCCTTGGCATGTGGCCATCAGTAATTTAGGGGGTCCCAGTCAGTACTGCTGTGTGGTTCCCTCCAGCCGTGTTCAACTTCATGGTGGCGGTGGGGATTCCGATCTAATCAGGACTGGGTTTGTGCCAGGTGGACACAACCAGATCAGAAAAGAGTGACGGCTTTGAGGATGTGTGTACAGGCAGGACTGTAATGATGGCCCCTGGACTGTAAGGTGATGGAAGTAAGGGCATGAGGAGGCTGAGGGTCAGAAGAAATTGAAATGTCACTGGTTGCACTGGGGTCAAAGAACCACTGGAGCTGAGATGCTAGAGGTAGTGAGAAGGAAAGGTGGACAGGAGGTGAGGGGCTGGGATGCTGGGACCTGAGACAAAAAGGACACAGATGTTGTTGATGGTAAAATCCCAGGATTAGGGAGGGTCACAGGAATGAGTGGCTAAGGATGGGGGAAGACAGGACCATCAGAGGAGAGGAATTCAAGGAACCCCCGGGTGAGGGAGCTAGAGGAAGCCTGTGCTTTTGGTAGAAGATAAATATGGCTTCAGAGCCCTTCCATCTTGGTACTCACTGGCTTTTACACTGTGACTTTATTTCTTCCCCTGAAAAGGCAGATTCTGTTTCCTGACTGCCTTGTCTGTGGCTTGGCTCTGTGACTTGCTATGAGTGATAGAATGCAGCACGGGTGATCCTCTGTGACCTCAGAGACGTTTCCTTAATATGCTTTACAGGTTCTTCTCATGCCTGAGACTGTTGTGCATAAAGCCAGCCTGGCAGACTGGAAGATGAGAGCCACATGGAAAACTGAGGCAGTCCAGTCAGCAAGCAGCGCCCACCATCAGTCGTGGGAGTGAGGCTATGTGGGAACACCCGCCTAAGTCATAGAATCACAGAACAATCTCCTTGTGAGTTTAAGCCCCAAAGTTTTGAGATTGTTTATTAGGCTGTGAAAAAAGAGATGCATGTGAAAAGTGAAATCAAGGATTATTACAAGAGAGCATTAGAGAGTAGTACCCAACCTGAGATAAACATCCAAGGTTTCTTTTTAGAAAGTTATAGTTTCTGTTTATTTATTTATTGGCGGTGCTGGGTCTTCATTGCTGGTCAGACTTTCCCTTGTGGCAAGTGGGGGCTACTCTCTTGTTGCAGTGCCTGGGCTTCTCATTGCGATGACCTTGCTGGTTCCAGAGCACAGGCTCCAGGGCGTGTGGGCTCAGTAGCTGGGGTTCCCAGGGTCTGGAGCACAGGATCAGTAGTTGCAGCACCCAGGCTTAGTTACCGCGTGGCATGTGGGGTCCTCCTGGGCCATGGACTGAACCCATGTCCCCTGCATTGGCAGCCAGACTCCTATCCAGTGAGCCACCAGGGAAGCCCAGAAAATGATGACTTCTATTCTTTTTCATTTTTGAGCTGTTTTGAGTGGTGCCTTGCTGTTCATTGTCCAGATGTCCAACCTATACAATAAAGTGTCACTAAGGGAAACTCGACCACCACCACCACCCCCCTCCAAAATCTTAAAACTCTCAGCTCCAGCACCTGCCTGTCACGAGTGACTTCCTGCCTTAGAGAGTAGGGAGGCTTCATGGAGGGAGCGTCTCTTGGGTGATCCGGGCAGGATGAGAGAGATCTGCATGGACGTGTCCAACAGCCTCTTTGACTTTGGAACCTGACCCAGCGCAAGGGGGCAGCTGAGCAGAGCAGAGGGACTGCTGGACCTTTCCCTGTGGTTTGTCAGGTTAGGGGGTGTAGAATTCTGGGTGGAGGGCCAAGGGAGTCTATGGCCTGAGAAAGGGGGGGGAGGGGAAGAGAGCCTGGGGAAGGAAATTAAAGAGGAATGGAGTGGGAGGGTGGGGGAAGAGATGGGGTGATGGGGAGGGCTACTGCCTAGGAGCCACTTGTGTGCCGCAAAGGCCCTTCTGTCCATCTGTGAGACACTCACCCGTTGGGCTTTGGTGTCTGAATGTGACCTGGGACCAGAAGCAACCTCCTTGGCTCTGGAGAGAGAGAGTGCGTCCCGGGATTAGACAACAGAGAGCGCTCAAAGGTCAAGACGCTGCATCCCCTCTTGGAAGTTAACCTGCGGGTGCAGCATTTGAATCTGAAAGGCGCGCCTCACTGACAGACAGCCTGCCTGCAGCCAAGGTCACACAGAGCATAAGCTTTCTAGGATGTTGGCATCGCGACAGGAAGGAGATGCAGAGACAGGACTGGGTCAGAATCAGTTGTCATGGATTAGACGCAAAAAGGAAATCTGTGAGGTCAAAGAGGAGGGGCCCGACAGCCGACAGCCATCCAGCAAACCTGGACTCTCTCCAGGCGGGAGGCTCCTCGTCATAGAGCCGCTCCCTGGGGCTTGTGGGGCAGGCTGGGGAGCAGAGAGGGGCGCTGAGCAGTTGCTGGCACAGGCACTTAGGGGGTGCCAAAGAGAAGTGACCTCCTGCCCTTCTAGAGCTGGTAGGGCCAGACTGTTTTAAGGACCCAGAACCCAGATTTCCTGTTTAAATCCTTTCATTTGCAATCTTTAAAAAAAAGGAGAAGAGGAAGACTACTTACTGAGGGCAAGAACTAGATAGCTTCAGAAGCTCCAGAAACATTCATTGCCAGCCACCTCACTCTGCTCAACTCCACCCAGCCCCACCACCCAATCCCCTTAAAGCAGAGCTGCCCGAGGAGAAGTACAGCTGAGTGAGCAGGAAAAACCTTAGAGTGAACTTAGCATTCAGGAACTGGACACCCAGCAGTACAAGAAAGAGGATCTTTGTCCCCTTCTTGTTCTGAAAACCTGAGACCCAGAGTTCTATCTCCATCATCACACAGGAAACTGAGAACTTCCGACTCACTCAGGACCTTGCCCTTGAATTCATAAAGCATCTAAAAGCTTCAGAAACAAACACTTCGTGGACACAGTCCCCTGAAGCCAGAGTAAGTGGAACTTGTCTCTTCGGTCTTGTCAGTTACTTTTGAAGGCACTGTTGTTTGCACATGGCCAGATTGGACTGTAATTCTCCTGTTGCAGGACATGATTTGTTTATCAGTCTGTCTCCTCAGAGATGGGGAGTTCTTTGAGGGCCAGTCAAATGCCTAAGTAACCCAGCAGTGCATCTGAAAGACAGTGCTTTGTATAGCAGTACTGAGGATGGATGGATTTATATGAGTGCTCAGATGTAAAATAGGGTGTTCTTTTTGTTTTGAGCTGATTCTTGTTCTTTCTAAAAACAGCTGATTCTTGTTCTTTCTAAAATGACAGGATACTTTCTTGTGTGATTGCTTGTTGATGACTGATTAAAAAGTCAGCCCACTATTAACATACTTTCTGAAGAAAGCTATTCAAGACACTGACAGTTGCCAAATTTCCCCATGTACTCAAAGACCAAACATGATATAAGAGGAAATTGCAGCAAAAGGATAATACTAATTAGTAAAAGCTTTGCAGATGCAAAGATGATTTGATACTGAGACAGTTTCTTAAGAAGGCTAGACTCCAGAAGCCCCAAAATCAGGACTGTGTGCTGTCTTGGAAGGAGGTAGGATCTCACCCACCAGAAGGTAGGCAGCTGGCCAGGTGACCTCCTTGTGGGGGGTGGGGGAGGGCAAGGGGCATCCATTCTGTTCTAAAGAAGAGGAAGGTCACAATTTTGTTCTGAAGATAAGTGACATGGGGGCTACTTGGACGTATCTACTTCAGCCTTTCCTCCAGTAGATCTGGAAGGTCCCAGGCTTTCAGGATTAGAAATCCCCAGAAGTTTGCACAGCTGACCACCAGGCTCTCTGCCCCTCACTGACCCTTAAGTCCCCACTTGGCTCCAGGACAACTCTAGGCTATTCAGTCTGAAGGGCATGGATGCACTGGTAAGTGTTTATCAGCTAATTCTCCCGAGGAAAGTGCCCTGATTCCTAGTGTTGGCCAATTCCCATGTGTCAGTATTCCCATTCTGGTTGACTTTGAGTCACCAGCATGCTGGATGCAGAACAGCTGCACACAGCTGGCTCTGATGAGCCAGAAGAAGCCAGCTCCTGCACCCTACCAGGCCTGGGTGTCTTCCACCACCACAGACGGCCCTTTGTCTGTCCAGAGGCTTCACCAACTCCCAGGATAAAGGATGCTGGCACTGGACCACTGGGGCAACGGCCTGAGGCAGACGTTAGTAGCAGGCTGCAGATGGACTGGCACTTGGCATGGCATGCTCCTTGGGTGTTGCCTCCAGGGCCTCACTCCAGTCCATCTCCCTTTAGGGACAGTGTGTCCAGGAGCTGTTTCTGTGCCCGACAAGTGGGGAAATAGTGATCTGGCTTGAAAGTGGGAGTGGGTGTGAAGGTGACTTTGTTCAGATGGCCCCTGACAGCGCTGATGTGGTTTGCCTCCACCTTTCCCAGAATTCCCCAGAAACTGGGCTCACGGGCTCAGCCTTGCACCCCTTGCTGTCTGTGCTGCCCGCTGCTCACGCAGTAAGCCTGAGAACACACCCAGAAGTGCTGACTGCCCCACGGAGCTGTCTGCACTGGCAGCGGCCGCAGAAATCAGAGATTGCCAACGCAGCTTGTTTGGTGACTTGCCACCTTAGGTTTCTCCAGAAAGAGGCTTGACTGGCTGTATGTAAGCTCAGAGATGGAGGAGAGAGCCGTAGGGGTGAATTTGATGGGAAATGACCTCCCCGCAGCCTGGGGGCCCAACACCCACCCCCCCCCCCCATCCTGTGCCTTAACCTGAAAGCCACCACAGAAATGTGAATTTTGTGAGCAGGAAACATTCTTTAAGTTCTATGGAAGGCGGAGCACTGGACTCTCAAGATGTTAGGTGGAAATTATGCTGTAAGTACCACTCACTTTACTGATTGAAGTTTAGGTTAAATCAGTTACTCTGATGGCAGCATTCTGGAAGTTTCACAGTGCAGTGCAGATGGAAGGGACCGTGCCTCCATCACTCTCAAGCAGCATTCGTTTTCCAGGTTAGCTGCAGGGAGACTTACAGGGAGTGGCCTACATCCTGGTGGCACCAGGCCTCAGAGCAGGGCACCTGCAAGGAAGGAGGTCCCCTAATATTTACTGAGAACCTGATAATTTCCAGGGCAAGGCTCAGACATTGCCTTACATTAACCCTGCAAGGTAAGGGTCCTTTCCCACATTACAGATGAGGAACTGAAGCTCAGGGAGGTAGTTTAACTTATATGAGGTCACAGAGCCGGTAGGTTACACAAAAACCTGTGCTCCCTTTGGGGAGGAGTTTCCAATAAGTGATTGGAAAAGATGGAAGGGAGTGCTAAAAAGCAGGGGCTGGGGATTTTCTACAAAGTCAGGCTTTTTGTTTGTTTTTGTTTTGAGGCAACCCTGATTGAAAAATATCTAAAGTTTTTTTTTTAAGGAGAATTCCGCCCTGTGTCTGGTCGCTGCGTGACACTTCCTGCCTTGAGACTGTTCTGAGCCTTTCTTTCCCCAGGGCCCCCTCTCCTTACCAAATCACCTCACTTCTCCCAGCCTGTTCCTGACTCCTCCTCACGGCTGTCTCAGGAGGCCTTCAGAGTACCCGGGTCAGCCCGGGGGATGGGTTGGCCTCCTAGGCTCTCCCTACGGCAGCACTGTTGGTGATTTTCTCATCGCAGTACATCCTTGGCCCTGGCTACCTAATGACAGTGATGTCCCCAGTGTCTATGACGCCCGAACAAACATTCACATTGACCTGCCCCCACGGCACTCTATCACCCCTGGCTGAGAATCTGCCAGAAAGATCTGTCAGCAAGTTTCTGACTCTCAGCCAGAACTGTTTTCCTTCCCGGCCTCCTCTGGGGACCCCACAGTGCAGAGTCACTGCTCTGAGACCTGGGAGGAGGGGCAGGGGGTTTCAGGAATGGGCCTGAACACCTGGGTCTGAGCTCCGGCTCTTGCTCTCAGCAGCTTTGTGTCCTGACTGCCCCCGACGTGTGCGCCTTCAGCTCTAAAACAGGGAATGACCGTGGTACCCATTCAAGGGCTGCTTAACACTGAGTCCAGTGCCGAGTCCACGGAAAGCTCTCAGGAAGCCTTGGTCGGGAACATGTGTGAGGCCTCCCCTTGTCCCCCCTGCCTGCGCTCTCCCTCCTCTGGACGTCCCCTTCAGAGCACTCACTGCCAGAGCACTTGAGTTAGCGACGTGTGCACGCCGTGTTTGTTCGTGTGGTAGACTCCGGGTTGCATCAAGTCCAGAGGACCTGGGTCTCCCTTGCCCCACAGGGCGTGTACACAGTCGGCACTCGGTAAACAGTTGTCCAGGGGTGAAGGATGTGTACTCACTGCCTTGTTTTTGTTGTCCAGAGCCCACTGCCTTTAACAGCAGATACACACAGAAACCTTTCCCTTGACCCGTGGCAGAAGCCAGCATGGAAACTTCAACCACCGCAAAGGACTATGAGATGACCACCGAATACGACTATGGGGACACGACCCCGTGCCAGAAGGTGCAGGAGCGGGCCTTTGGGGCCCAGCTGCTGCCCCCCTTGTACTCGGTGGTGTTTGTCATTGGCCTGATCGGCAACATCCTAGTGGTCCTGGTCCTCATGCAGTACAAGAGGCTCAGAAGCATGACCAGCATCTACCTCCTCAACCTGGCCATTTCTGACCTCATCTTCCTCTTCACGCTGCCCTTCTGGATCGACTACAAGGTGAAGGATGACTGGGTTTTCGGTGAGGCCATGTGCAAGTTGCTCTCTGGGTTCTATTTCATAGGCTTATACAGCGAGATCTTCTTCATCATCCTGCTGACCATCGACAGGTACCTGGCCATCGTCCATGCCGTGTTTGCTCTGCAGGCTCGGACTGTCACCTTTGGTATCATCACCAGCATTATCATCTGGGTCTTGGCCATCTTGGCTTCTGTCCCCGGCTTGTACTTTTCCAAGACCCAGTGGGAGTTCAGCCACTACACCTGCAGTCTTCATTTTCCTCCTGAAAGCTTCACAGAGTGGAAGCAGTTCCAGGCTCTGAAACTGAACATCGTGGGCCTGGTATTGCCTCTGCTGGTCATGATCATCTGCTACACAGGGATTATTAAGATTCTGCTCACAAGACCCAATGAGAAGAAGGCCAAGGCCGTGCGTCTGATTTTTGTCATCATGATCATCTTCTTTCTCTTTTGGACGCCCTACAATCTGAGTGTCTTTATTTCCGCTTTCCAAGATTCCCTGTTCACCCGTAAGTGTGAGCAGAGCAGACAGCTGGACCTGGCCATTCAGGTGACGGAGGTGATCGCCTACACCCACTGCTGCGTCAACCCTGTAATCTATGTCTTTGTCGGCGAGAGGTTCCGCAAGTACCTGCGGCAGTTGTTCCATCGGCTGGTGGCTGTGCACCTAGCCAAGTGGCTCCCCTTCCTCTCCACAGACAGGCTGGAGAGGGTCAGCTCCATGTCCCCCTCCACAGGCGAGCATGAGCTCTCTGCTGGGTTCTGACTCAGGCCCCTGGGGGCCGACGCAGGACCCAGCAAGACTGACCTGCCGGGCATGCTGGCTGGGGAGCAGGCAGCTTGGTCTCCCAGCAACTCTCTCACCTGATGTGGAATTCTGACCACATGGGGTTGAGGGAATTCCAAGGTGCTCAGGACAAAATCACTGCTGGCATTTGAATTTTCTCCATGAACTTCTCTTTTGTGGAAAGGAGATGAATGAATGAAATGGGACATCACGGAAGACTGGGACAAAGGATGACAGAGAAGGGCTTAGTCCCAAACAGGAGTTCAGATTTGTGAACATTAACATTTGTAAACCAGCCACTGAGCATCCACCGCCTTCAACACCAGTGAACTTGGAAACTGATTTCCATAGCTGCCTCTGCTCTGAACTGAGAGCCAAGCATGAGCCTGCGGCCTCCTCCACCCACTCCCCCCAACCCCCATGGCAGGATTAGGTTCTTGGAAACCATGAGGAACCTCGAGCTCCTGATGGAAGAACTTGACACCTAGTGGGAAATGGGATTGGGGAACTGCTGTTGGCAGTGGGGCTGAGAAAGCCCTTGGGTAGAATTTTTATAACTACTGAACTGGAAGAATTCAGGCAGCGGGCTAGACACAGACAAAATATATAAGATGCTGTACTTCTGTCTTTCTGAATATTTTTCAAAATCTCCCTTCCCTGTCAGTTGAGGGATGTAGCAGTAATTTCTGACAGCTTTACTGCAGAAATTATTACCAGGCAACAGGAGACAGGGTTGATTTTCTTCCTCTGGACCTCCATCCAGACCTTATAGTTGTATGGATCAGAGTTCTGGCTGCCACCTTGGATCGATCAACAGGACAGTGACCTGGTGTGCAAGTGGACAGGGTTTGAAGCTGGCAGGGAGGGCAATGTCTACCAGGAAGGGTGGGGACTCTGTCAGTGTAGGAAGTCGAGGAACCCTTAACTCAAAGAAATTCATTTACCCTAAAGGTCCTTAACACCTCAGCTCTCGCCTGAAGTGAGACATGTCTTTATTCCCTTTTCCCTCAGTTGTACATTTCTCTAAAAAATAATTTTTCCAATAATATAAATTATTTACTAGAAAAGCTTAAAAACACAAACAGAGAAAAAAAAACAAATGTCAAAATCATTCATAATCCCCTAGCCAGAAACAGCACTGTACATTATTTGATACATCTTTTAGTTTTATCTTTGCTGTGCATATTTATGTTTATAAGCAAGATGAACTTTGATTGTGGTTACTCTTCTACTGTTGTTGTTTTTAAGCAGCAGCATGTTGGGATCACTTTCCCAGGCAATAAATCATTTCTAAGCTTTGGCTTTGGGACCTGCGCTGAATTCTGCCACTGGAATGAACCCTAATTCATTTGCCAGTGTCCTCACGATTGTTGGTGCAAATCAATTCAGTCCGGCAACAGTGACCAAGGACCTGCTTCGTTTAAACCCAGAGCTCTGAGCCCCAGGAGACGCGGGTGCAGAAGGGCCGTCTGCCCCCCTGAGCTGTCAGCACAGCAAGGGACGGGTGCATGGACATCAGCCCAGGCCCGGCGGGCAGGGGACCTGCCTCCGAGCCCATGGTGCCAGGACGGCAAAGGTGGGGGAGGACCCCCTCAGTCAGAAAGCACCCTAAGTGAACAGGGGTCCTACCTAACACACAGTGACACCGCTGAGCGGCCTCTTTCTGGTGGACACTAGAGGTCGGGGGTTTTACCAAATCGCTCTCTCACTCAGGGACCTACTGTGTTTTCCTGCCGTCTTTGTGCAAAGAAGGTGGTGTCATGAAGGTGTAGCGAACTTGTGTGTGAGGAGGAAGGGGTCAGTCTGCACTGGGCTTATGCTTCCACACAGGAAACGGGGGCGAATACAGGCCTCAGGGGTAAGGTTGGGGTCAGCTCTCCACATGTAACCCTGCCAGCCTTTTCCGCAGTATGAAGAGGAGGTTCAATGGAATTAAGAAACATTTGTCTACTACTTTGGTAAAATAACACTGAATCAAAGTATAATATTTGATCCACTACAGTATCATAATGAGAACTATTTCACAACATCCTCCAATTCAAGTTTTGAAATAATACTTATTTTTAAACTTATTACAACGGCAATCTATGTTCTTTGTAGAAAACTGGAAACAGGCAAAAAGCCCAAAGAAGAAAATGGAAGCACCTGTTATTCCACTACTCAAATGCAGCCTCTTAGCATATTAGTAATTTAGTGCATCACCTTCCAGTATTGTTTTCTAAATGCATGTGTGCATATGTGCGTGCACACACACGCACACACACACACATAACCAATCACACTTAACATTTGTTTTGTGTAAACTCAGTAAAGTTTAACACACAGCAAGCTCAGTAACTGCTGGTTGAATGGATGACTGTTTCCTTATAAAATAAGGATTAGAGTAGTATATACACTATGAGGCTATTCTGAGGATTAAATGAAATAGAGGAAGGACAGTGGGGGTGATCTTTCTCCAGCTCCATCAGATGAGAGATCTGACTGCTCCTGCCAGACCCCTCCTTGGTCACTCAGGACACCTCCAGCCCTTCCCAACTGCCTGTCTCCCCTTCCCTCCCCTCCCTGCTCCTGTGTGATCAGAGCACTGCCTCATTATATTGTTGTTCTTAACTGTTTTCTGCATTTCATCCTAGACACAGATACTGTTTTTTCTCCAGAACTCTTTGAGAGCAAGTTGCAAGTAGGATCCTCATCACCTGTTAGTATAATACTTCGAGATGATTTTATTTAGACAAGGATGCACTCCCGCGCAGTAAAATCTAGAAACTAACATAGGTGCAGTATCACCATGTAATTCACAGGCCTGTTTCTGATTTTGTCCACTTCGCAAGCACTGTCCTTTAGCGTCCCAGGATCTGGAACCACTTGTTCCGTGTAGTCACCTGGTCTTTCTAGTTTCCTTCATTCAAGAATATGGGCCTTTTGTGACTTCATCACTTTGTAACACAAAAGACTACACTTTCACATTTTTTTTTTTAATCTGAAAGGTGGTTCCTTGTTTGGAATTTACTGATGGTTTCCTGATGATTAGATTCACATTATTCAAAAAATCGGGAAACTCACAGCAGTGATGCTGTGTTCTTCTCAACATCAGAAGGCATCTGGTGCCAACTCGCCTCACGACTAAAGATGTTAAACTTCATCAGTTGTTTTATAAGGTGTTTACCAGATTTCCCCACTGTATTTTGTACATGTTAATTCATAAGTGACTATTATTAGCTGACATTCTACTATAAAGTAAATCTTTTCTATCCCACTTACGTGTGTATTTATTTACATTACTGCAACCTCCTGGATTCCCTTTTTTATCCAGTGGAATACAATCTAATACTGTGTTTATTTTGATGCACAGATTGTCCCGGATCTATCTAGTGAGATTCCCTTTAAGTTGGATCTTCTGTCTTTTTGCTACCCCGCCCCTGCCCCCAGGGGTCTCAGCGCACTCACGAGAGTGTTATGGAACTATTTCAGTTTTCAAGGGCTGTAAATTGATACCTGACATTTCTTGGACACCACAGGAACTACTAGTTTGAGGTAGCTGATAATTTCAATATGAGATTGTAGTCCGTGCCTTTTAGAGTTGTCGTGTCTTTTGCAGAGCTGGGTTTCTAGTGGTTAGAGATAAGCAGTGGACCAACAGGAAATGAGGATGGCAGTGCCCAGTGGGATTCCAAGGTTTGAGAAGCAGGGCCACGCTCAGCAGCTGTACATATCCCACTGGTACTGACTGTTTAAAAATAAAATCAGTGAATTCCCTGGTGGTCCAGTGGTTAGAACTTTGTGCTGTCACTGCTGAGGGCCTGGGTTCAAATCCCCGTCAGGGAACTAAGATCCTACAAGCTGTGCAGGGTGGCGCCCCCCCAAAAAAAATCAAATATTATTTTTTTCAATTTATATGGATTGTCTTTTCAAGCATACTTCAGTTGTTTGGATCTAACCACATAAGAAGTGGAATTGTTGGGTATTTTGGCCCAGGGCACTGAGAACAAGAAGTATGAAGATAATAAGGGCACTGTGAGCTGAGAAAGCTTGGGAATCTTTGGAGGCAGGGGTTTGTTTGGGAGTTGGAGTGTATACCACTGTAGCTAGTAGGTGAGTCTGTGTAGGCTGCTGCCTCCGCACCCAGTGTTGTCATCGCTGCATAGGAGGGCTCCGTAGGGCAGCCTGTGGGTAACTGCAGCACCACTCGGCCCCATGAGGACGCACTGGCCTGCAGGGCAACCTGCCCTCTCAGCCTGGTGATTCCCAGGTACCCCAGGATGCCGGAGAGGGGACCCTGGGTGCAGACACCCCCTACACACGTCAGGGCAGCCTGTAAGCCACACACTGACCACTGCTCTCACCTTCAGAGCCCAGCATTGTACCTGTTGCTTCACCCTCGAAGGTCACACGGTGGTCATCTTCTGCAGGCGCTCACTGGACCCTGCAGGGGATTCTGGGAAATGCCCTTTCAGCGTGACTCTGCGGCTGCCATGCCAAGCACCACCTTGGTGGTTTATTTCCTTCTGTACCTTCTTTCAGCACCCTCCAGTATTTCACATGAGCACATCATAAGAATAACTATTCTTCGTGAAAAGAATTGATGAAGGAAAAGAGAGGGGGAACAGAAGAGAGAAGAGTAGGGAAAGAGACAGAGAAAAGAAAAGGAGTGATGCTTCTTCCAAGAACACCCAGCATCAGCGTTCCTGAGGCAGAAGGTAGTGCTGGGCTGGGGATGGGGGCTGGAGCAGGAGCCTTGAGAGAATACTGAGTCTGAGTTTCCTATTCAGGAGGGGGCCCCTTGCACACAGTGAGCACAGTTTTAAAACACAGGTATCTAAATACCAGAGGATGCCAGGGAAGCGCTTTACCATCTCCATGAGCCTTGCTTTTCATATTAACCAAAAAAGAGTAGCTTATAGTAGTGGTCGTTATAAAGACTTGGGACGAAGCTTTGTGGGGTCTTGGTAATTGCTCAGAACCTTCTTGGTACCACACCATTCGGTGCCCAGTGTCCCCTGTCCCTCTCATCTCTCACCCTCCCCAGCCTCCCAGGTCTCTGCCCCTTCCTGCCTTGTAACAATGTGCATGGAGCTGCCTAATTGCACAGAGCTCTAAACAGGGATTTAATAACTACTATATGAAGAGCATCTACCCCAGAGTGCTCCCTCGTTTTATTTTCACTTCTTACAAGGTTTTCCTCAAAAGGAAGGTTGAGTGTATTTTCTTTGAAATAGTGTCACACCCCAGTAATTTCTTCACATTACTCAGAAGCCCAGATGCCTTCAGGAAGTTGACACATTGTGGCCATTCACAATTGACATCACCTCAGTGCCTGTGAAGACCAATATTTGACTCTACTGCATTTGCTTAATTGGATACTTGGTTCCTAAGAGGGAGAAAAAGAGAAGTCAACCCCATAATTTAAATGTTGAATGTGTGTCTTTGCAAAATTGCAGAAGTTCAAGCAGTTTTGTACTTCTGTTTGGTCAAAACTGAGTTTTTTTACCTTTCTCAGGAAGCAAGGTGGGGAGTTGTCATGAAGGTAAATATGATGGGCATTATTAAATATGACCACAGGAAGGCTGTTGCCCATAGTTCTGCTCATTATGAGAGAGAAGTAAAACTCCCTGGAGGGCCAGCATTCGTTTATAGCAGGGAATAAAATAGACTGCTTCTTCCTGTGGGACACCTTTATATATTGAAAAAAACAGGAAGCAAACAAAACTCTCCCAGTGGCCCTGGTATTGATAATAGATTCAGTAATGTGCTGCAGCCAACTTGTCACAATTCATAAGAGCCAGTTGTGAGATCTCTTCCCAGCTCCATGATATTATGTAACATTGGTAACCTGAAATTGGAAATGTTTGGATTATATACACCAGGGGAATTCGTAAATGCTACTTATTAGGGCTGTAGGGTTTTTTTGTTTATTTTTGTTTCTTTTGAGAGACAGTTGTTAAGCATTTATCAGGATCTTGCTATTTAAAATATGTTCATGAAATAGAATAAGTTTCTGTCAACATTAATGTTATAGAAAACTATTTCATAATAAGACAGTTGTGTTAGCAGAAAAATGAATTTAGACCCTCACCTCACACTGTACGCAAAAACTGTCATACACTCAAATATAAGAGAGAAAACAAGTAAACTTTTAGAAGAAAACACAAAAAATCTTTAGACTTCGAGCTAGGCAAAAGATTTCCTACATACAATACCAGAAGCATAGTTCATAAATGGGAAAAAAAAAAAAAGGATAAAATGGACCTCTTTAAAATTCAGAACTTTTGCACTTCAAAAGACAACATTAATAACTTGTAAAGACAGGGATTTCCCTTGCAGTCCAGTGCTTGGGGCTCCAAGCTTCCACTGTGGGAAGCATGGATTTGATCCCTGGTTTGAGAACTAGTATTCTGTGTACTGCATGGCACAGCCAAAAGAAGAAAAAAAAAAAAAATCTGTAAGACAGGAAATAGACTGATAGACTGGGAGGAAATATTTGCAAAACACATATCTGATACGTGTTTACAAAGAACTCATACAACTCAATAGTAAGAAAACAATGGACCCAAGCAAACAATAGGCAAAAGATGTGAACAGATGTTCCACCAAGGATATTTATGAATGGCTAATAAAGTATGAAAAGATGCTCAACATCTTTAGTCATTAAGTAAATGCAAATTGCAAATTAAAACCACAATGAGATACCATTTCACACCCATACCCAACCAAGGTCACAGCTCCCATCTTCTTAGAACTGGTCATACTGTCAATTAGGAGTTGATCTTGTACTCTTCTTTCCCCACCCAGACACTTGATCCCTAGATGTCCTCATGGCATATATTATTTTTTCAACATTTAAAAATTTATTGACAACTATTGAGATAGATGTTTCAAAACTAGGGTGAGAATTCACACTCATGACTTTCAGTTCCATGTTTGACCCTTTTGAAGGTTGAAAGATTCCTTGGAAGGTCATTTCCAATGTGGGAATATGCTCTGCAGTAAGCCAGCAGAAGATCATCCACCCCTTTCGCGTTTTTCCACTGACTGAGAACTAGTTTTCTTCCATGCATTCGTGAAGAGAGGGTGCCCTTGGTCAGAGTCAGCCAATATTTGACCAGCCTGAGGCCAAGAGCTGGACAACAGATGTTGAGAACCAAAGAGCATCTGGAAAAAGACCAGGATCAACACTGAGGCCTTTTCTCTAACCACTCACATCTAGAGGAGCTACCTAGTGTGAGGTGGCTGCTAGATTCTCCTGTTAGTCATTAGATGCTTTCCCACGCCAGTTCTTAATTTAACCCAGAGGTGATTTATCCAGAGTAGCCCTTTGTTTTCCCCCAGGTGTTGACGGGGGTGGGAGACGAGGAGCAGAGTCCATTTGTTACCTAAGCCCAGAAATGATCAGGTCTTTGTGGTGAGTTTTCTAGCAAAGGTCATCCAGTTGCTTCTTATTGACCTAGTTGTAAGGTAAGACCTTGTCACTCATGGCCTGATCACAAGATATCTGTTTTCCCTGAAGTGCCACCTATCTCTGATCTTACCACCTGGTTCTTGTGCCTGACAAGTGTTTTAAGTATCAGAGCATGAATTTACTTTCTTTCCTCTTAAATCTCATCTTATTGGTTCGAGTTCAGTGACCCAATGTGTCAAGATCCATTTTACTCTTTATCTTTACATTGATTTCCTAATTTGTATTCTCACCCTCAAAATTGGCAAACAGGAAATGCTACGTGGAACATGAATCTGTAAACTATTATAAAATAATCACTATAAGAGAACTAAAAATTTGACGGGCGTTGTTGAGCTGTATTCACTTCCTCTCCCTTGAGGAAGCCAAAGATCAATGCTGTAGAGATCGAAGTAGCACAAAGTCAGTTCACTGGGCACCGTGGCATAGGAGTGGTGGGTACAGGGCAGAGGGAGACTTGAATCCTGGCATGTGCTCGCATGTATGTACGTGGGTGTGCAAAGGGCAAAAAGCAGAGGCTTCTGTGAGACTCGGTGAGAAAGACGAAAGGAAGGAGACCTAGGAGGGTGGCACTGGCTTGTTTGGACGAAGACAAGGAACAGCAAACTCCGAGATTCTTGGAGGTGTCTCGTCACGATTTCCAGTATTGGTTTTGCTGTCTGCTCGGTTTCTCTGTTTCAATATGTGATGTTACTTGGAAATGCAGCTGCGCTTTTTCAGTTCCTGTGCAGTGAGAGGGTGGGGGAGCCTCGGCAGCTCCAAGGCTCTTTGCAGACAGATCAGCTCAGGGAGAAGGGGAAACAGGTGATGTGGGCCAAACCCAAAGCAGCGGAGGGAGGAAGGGCAGACGGCTTGCAGACAAGCTCAGACCCTTTGGCAGAGCCGTCCCTGTCGCACACAGGTGGGGCGTTTTCTCCTCCAAAGGGGAGGCAGCGGGATGGAACAGGAAGCAGGGGTCTCTGCACTTCTGACTGCAGGCTGCTGACAGTCACAGCGCCGAGCGGGTACCTCCAACATGCGAGTCTTTATTTGTTGTCATGTATGTGTTCTACTATGCTGGTATATTAAGTAGAGAAAAACACCAAAAGAAGACCAAAGTATGATATAAAAATAAATATAAAGAGCAGTTCCGTTTTCTCCCCACCTCCCGGTGGAAGGTCTTCCACTCCCTTGCCCACATCTGCCCCTCCAGGCATATGCCTTTTTTTTATATGGGGAATTATGCGGCATGTGAATTATATATCAGTACAGCTGTTACGTGAAAGAAAGGTAGAACGCCAGCTGGCAGGAGATGGGGACATCTGGGAAGGCTTTGTAACTCTAAAATGAGGTACAAAGAATTTGTCAGCTTGTGTGTGGGGTGCCGTGAAGGCTGTGCCACGGCAGCTGATGCAAGACCTGGAAGTGAGAGGGGGCTTTCCTTGATTCGGGAACTGAGAGTAGCCCACAGAGACACGCACAGGATGGAGCGGGGCAAGCGAGGAGGGGCCAGACCCCCAGAAGCCTAGTAAGTCAACCGAAGCTTAGCGAATGAGCGTTAAAGCTGAGAGTGACGCGCCCAGGTTTGCATCTTAGAAAGATCATCCTGGCTGCACAAAGTATGGAAAAAGGATAAGACGGGGACTGTCTTATCAGAAGGAAGTTGTCCTCAAGGGGTGAAATGGTGGGGACCCAGCAGCGGGGAGTGGCATTGAGGACAGAGCCAAGTGGACAGTGTGTGAGGGCAGGCCCCCCAGGTGTTAGTCAAGGGCATTGCCACTTGCTGAGATTGTGAACCCAACCTGGGCAGGGAGCCTGCTAATGAATTGAGTTCTGGGGTTACCACATGTGGCTACAGGACGCTCGGTGGGTACCTGGAGGCAGTGCTGCCAGAGATCGTCTAGATGCAGGCGTTTAATAACTAAAACATTTCAAACAAAAATCCAGCTTTCTGGCTTCTCTGGGAAACCTGACACTGGGAAATCTGGCCACTCTGGGTTTGTATTCACTCTTGTGTACAGATCAGCAAACTACGTCCGAACTGGCACCACATCCAGCCCTGGGCCTGTTTGTGTGACCCTAGACATAAGGTTTCTTTGTTTTGTTTTACATTTTTAGAAGGTTGGTCAGTTCAGGTGCTCAGTCGCGTCCGACTCTGTGCGACCCCATGGACTGCAGCACGCCAGGCTTCCCTGGCCATCACAAGTTCCTGGAGCTTGCTCAAACTCATGTCCATCGAGTCAGTGATGCCATCCAACCACCTCATCCTCTGTCGTCCCCTTCTCCTCCTGCCTTCAATCTTTCCCAGCATCAGGGCCTTTTCCAATGAGTCAGTTCTTTGCATCAGGTGGCCAAAGTCTTGGAGTTTAACTTCAGCATCAGTCCCTCCAATGAATATTCAGGACTGAAGAATATATGACAGAGATCGTGGCCCACAAAGTCTACAGCATTTGCTCTCTGGCCCTTTAAAAAAAAAAAAATGCCTTTTGCCAACCCTGCTCCTGGCAGGTGTCTGCTGGAGCTGAGTTGCTGCTGCCGCCTTTCCACGGGTGCATTGCCCCTGGTTGCTTCACCCCCCAGGCTCTGCTCCTGCCCAGCCCAACTCACTGGTGTACAGTTTCTCCTTGCTCCCCGCCAGGTCTTGGGGTCCTGAGAACGTGTGACAGAAGAAAAGGGCAAGAAACCAAGGTAAGGACAACCTTTAAGAAACAAGCAAAGAAAAGACTGAAAGGAACAGAGGGGTAGGAGGGAAGCTAAGATAGGGATGTTTTCCAGCTCAGAAAATAGAGCTTTTCAAGAACTGTGTGGTGGTCAGGTTCTCTGGTGCAGCTGAGCTGCCTGGTGGGGGGAAGCCTTTAGAACCCCCAGTAGGTTTACAGGTGACAGCAAGGTGATGAGCTTTAGTGGAGTGGGGAGTGCAGATGCCAGATTTGAGTAGTTGAGGAGCAGCTGGCTTCCAGGTTACCTGTGGAGGGAGGGGGAGACTGGGCAGCCACTGGAGGGACTTTATCAAGACTTGATCAAATGGGAAAGGCTTGAGCTACAGAGAGGGAGCGATGGAAGATGGGGGCAAAGCTGATGGAGTCATGTCAGCGGAGGGAGTCAGGATTTGCCTTGGCTAAGGGTCCCTTGGGAGGGCCTGGGGACGTGAAAGTGCAGGTGGAGAGGGAGGTTTTCTAGCAGGAAGTTAGTGCTTTGTCCTATCAGCTTCTGTTTTCTTGCTGAAAAAGTGGTGGGTCACCTGCTGATAGTGGGGGGTTGGGGGACAGTAACAGAATTCTAGAGTGAGAGGGTCTGAGCTACACATGGCACAGAATGGGGAACCTTGGCAGGGTTGCTGGGTAGCTCAGGAGCCTGTGAGTCACAGAGGTGTGACCATCTTCCCCTCCCTCCTCTCAGGGACCCTGTAGGTGTCAACTGGTGGCCCCAAGTCAGAGGACTGGGCAGATGCAAGCACATCAGCCCACATACTACACCCTGGACTTCTAGTGGCACAGGACGAGTTCTATTTATAATCTAAAAAACAGGAGAAAAGAAAAGCAGAAGGAGCCCTTTCATGAAACTTTGCTTGAAAACCAATACCATTCAACATGAATTATGATTTAGCATCTGCAGAGAATCTCATTGTTTTAATGAGCAGTCACCTTGAATTCCGCTCACGGGAGCTACACAGCAGTGACAGTGTGCTGAGCAGGGAAGGGGCCGAGGGGGGCATGCCTCATTTTCACAAGTGAAAGAGCGAAGTTCACATAATTTGTAAATGCCATGTCCAGGAATGTTAGGCTTTGGATAAACCCAAGTTATCCAAAGGTACAACTACAGCCAGAATTCTGAACTCATCCTGTGACGAAGGGGAAGGCACTGGGAGGTGCAGTTAACACTGGGGCCCATTTAGTTAAGCTTGAGTTCAAATTCCAGCTCCAGTTTTCTTAGCCTTGTGACCTTGGGCAATGCTTCACCTCCTCAGTGTCGTTTCCTCCTCGGGGAGGGCGGGTATTGACCACAGTCTTGACAACAGGGGGTGCAGAGCCTCAGTGGGGTTTCAGAGAGAGAGCCCCACGGAGCAAGCACAGGGGGAGCCGTCAGTAGGGCTCAGGTTTCTAATTGTCACAGAAATGTGTCTTCCTGCACAGGAAGGAGAAGATTTCAGAAGACCTGGCCCTCGGTCTTGTTTTAACTGCCAGCTTTGTGACCTGAGCAGGTCACTTTCCTTCCTGGGGACATGACCTCATCAATTAGGCTTCTGTATATTTCCTGTCTCATTCACCTGACCAGCTTACATTATGTGCTGTCATTTGCTGCATTAAAAGCAACACCTAAAATGTCATGGCTTAACAATAACGAAACTGTTCACTCTCTGTTAGGATTCTGTGGGCGACCGACGGGATCTTCTGCTTCATGTGGCGTTGACCGGGGTGCTGGGATGGCTAGAAGTTCCAAATTGGTCTCTCCATCACCAAGCAGGCCAGTTGGTGCTGAAAGGTTGTTGCTGAACGATGAGAGGCGGGATTCTTGGCCTCTAGAGGAGATGAATTCAATCCAGGGCCAGAGACGAGGCTGGATCGCTCAGAGCTTTTGTGTAATAAAGTTTTATTAAAGTATAAAGGAGATAGAGAAAGCTTCTGACATAGGCATCAGAAGGGGGCAAAAGAGTACCCCCTTTGCTAGTGTTAGCAATGGAGTTATATACTCTCCAATGAATCCAAAGAATGTCTGGAGGTTGTAAAGACCTCACCAGACCTACTCCCATAATTTACATTTTAAGATAACAGAGTTGGCCAGAAGGTTTAATCCAAAGATTGTCCTCAAGCAGGATACATCCTTGTAAAGACCAGACCTACTCTCATAATTTATGTTTTAAGATAACAGAATTAGCCAGAGGGTTTAATCCAAAGACTGTCTTCAGGCAGGATACATTATTGTTATATAATCCTAAGGAATGTAGAGGAAAAAAAGTTAAAAAGTTTGTCCTTTCTTCCTCCTTGAATATCCCAGACCTCTCTCTCCTTGGGGACCCCTAGACTTCTTATCAACCTGCCTAGGAAATGACTCTCTCAGTGCTGGCCGTTTATCAGAGTTCAGTTTTCCACGCGGCCTCTCTGTGCAGCTGCACCGGGCGTCTCGCTGCAGGACACTGGATTTCCAGAGGCAGCAAGCAGCAACTGAGAGTGAAAGCTCAAGAGGAAGAAAGCAGGAGCTGCCAGACCTGAAGACCTGAGCCAGGAGAGTTCCAGCACATTAGGTCAAAGCAGTCACAGGCCAGCCTCAGTGTGAGGGGAAGGAAACGCAGTCCACCCACCCACCCAGTTCCAGGGACGGAACTGACATGACCTCTTTGGAGATTACCCACCAACCAGGTAGAAACACTTTTCTTCACCAGTTAATAGTTTGGGAAGATACAGCTTTCCTCTCTGAGGCCCCACCCTTCTCAAATTGTGTAAGAACCCTGGGGGCTTAAAAAGGCTTAGTCCTTCCGAACGCAGGCTGGGAGAGAACTTGAAGGGGCTATGCTGCGAACTGCGTTACACCTGTCACTGTCGAAGCCTGAACGGACTCAGCCTCAAGGACACTTGCCTGTTCAGAAGGTGATGTCCTCGCTGCTCTGGCTCCATCCAGACCCCTCACAGGTGTTACATCCTGGCCCCCCAACACTGTCGCTCCTTCAGCTCACACGTGCTCAGCCATCTTTCACAAGATGTGGTAACATGCCGGTCCAGGGCTGCTGGTCTAAGCTGCCAGCTATTCCAGAATCACTGCTACGCACGCACGCACACATGCACACGCACACAGACACACAAACCTCAAAGCCTTGGGCCCTGGAATCAAGCTCAGACCCCTTTCTCCCCAGCAAGTTTACCTTTGCCCATAGAGCCCTCATCCTTTCCAGTCACCCTGGACCCCTCAGCCAGGTTTTCTTAACTTTTAACGTGTGCAGCCTTTTCCCTCCCAAGGCTTTTGGCTCCTCATGTGAAATGATTTTTCCCTCCCTAAAGCTCCAGGTCGCAAGGGGGGCAGCTTTCATCACACTGCACAAAACACGTGGATGTTGCACCCTCTTCAAAAAGCAATTCAGTTCTCCTTGTTGCCATTAAGTTTGATCAACTGAATGGGACATTCTGGAAAAATTGCCCCCAGGTGACCTTCAGTCCAGAAGCCTCTGGTCAGAAATTAATAATATATAGAGTTTACTCTGTAAACTCTGAGAATCTTAGCAGAAGCCGGTCATTGCCAGAGGGGAGGGAGTGAGGGCTTGGGCAAAATAGGTGGAAGGGATTAAGAGGTACAGAGTTCCAGTTATAAAACAAATGAGTCATGTGAAGTAATGTACAGGGTCGGGAATATAGTCAATAGTACTGTGATAACTTGGGTAACATATGGTTACTAGACTGAACAGTGGTGATCATTGTGTAATGTATTTGTTTGTTCATTTACTTTTTGCCTGCACTGGGTCTTCATTGCTGCTCATGGGCTTTCTCCAGTCGCAGTGAGCAGGAGCTACTCCCCAGTTGTTGGCTTCTTGTGTTGTGGTGCACAGGCTTCATTGCCTGGCGGCATGTGGCGTCTTCCCAGACCACATGGAACCCAGGTCCCTTGCATTGGCGGGCGGATTCTTCACCACTGGACCACCAGGGAAGTCATGTCATATATTTAGATGTGAAGTCACTATGGTGTACACTTAAAACTAACGTGATATTGTATGTCAACTACACTTCAGTTTTTTAAATGACAGCCCAAACAAAACTGGTGGTCAGTGGTGGTGGTTCAGTCACTCAGTCATGTCTGACTCTTATGACCCCATAGAATGTAGCCTGCCGGGCTCCTCTGTCCGTGGGATTCTCGAAGCAAGAGTACTAGAGTGGGTTGCCATTTCCTTCTCCAAGGGATCTTCCCAACCCAGCAATCAAACCTGGGTCTCCTGCATTGCAGGCAGATTCTTTACCAACTGAGCCGCAAGGGAAGCTCAATAGTCGATAATTATTATTAATAATATTTGCAGAACACATTTAAGTCAGTCTTTTGCAAAGAATGATTCTAAAGAAGGCAAAAATCCCAACTTTGGTTCAGTTGCTCCCCTTACAAAGTTGAGTTTATTCTCACCCTGAGTTTCGATTCCAGCCCTAAGCAGAATCCAACCCTGACCCCTGACTTTGCTTCTTTGTAAGTTTTAAAGTTGATATAATTTCAGATTTACACACAAACATTTCAAAAATGGATCAGAGGACCCAAGTTCAGAGAACATTTTATCCATATTCGCTGGTGGTTAGTATTTGCCACCTTTTGTATTATTGTTCCCCTCTTCCTCTGTATTTAACACCTATGTTGTTTTTCTGGGTTAGTTGAGAGTGAGTTGCAGACACCATGTCCCTGAAGACCTCCTAAGTACTTCAGTGTGTATTTTCTAGGAACAGGGACATTCTCTTATGTAGCCACGGATCAGTGATCAAAGTCAGGAAACGTAACATTCATCCAATGCTGTTTTCCAGTCCACAGTCCATATTCAAGTGTTGCCAGCTATGTCTCCCTGTAATTCAGATCCAGGCTGGGTTCTTGCTTTGTGTCAAGTTGCCAAGTCTCCCCAGCTGCCCTTTGATTAGAAGAGCCCTCAGCCTTTCTTAGCCCATGTCTCCTCTTCAGGCAGGTGCATTTCTGTGCAAGAATTAGGAGTGTGGAACCCTTCACCTCTCCTTAGTCAGGCCTGCTACTTGCCCTTCTTAACCCCTTAATCCTTCCTGGAACATGCATTTCTTCTGTTAATTAGGAAGCCTCACTGCACAGCCTTGCCTCGGGGCAGAGAGAAGAGACAGAGAACGGTGGGGTAAGCATCTCTATTGTTTCTTGTGACCTCTCCAGTCGGAAAAAGTGATTGTGCTAACTCCTCGCTTGTTCCCTTTTTGTTTTAACCACGTGTGGTTACCATAACAAAGGAAACTTACTGAAACGGAAAGAGAACATAATCCTCCTCTAAGAACCTGTTTATATTTACATGTGCCAATCAACTACTGTTTTTTATATAGTTGAAGTCATTGGACTTTTTTTTTTTTTTTTTTGTCATCTGCTTTTTCACATTTTAAAAAAATGTGAATTGTTCCCGACCACTCTCCTCCACCTAGGACATTCAGGCCAGGGTTCAGACAGGATCTAAGATAGTTTGTGAGGCCCCTGCCTGGCCTCATCCTTCGTATGCTACCCAGGCCAGGCCCTTGGAGGCCTCTGAACCGCCCCCCCGCCCCAGGCTCCTTCTCTGCACTGTCCTTCACTCACTCCCATTGTTGATGCTGACCCGTAGTTCCCACCAGGTAAAGGTCCCTGTAATCTTGGGTGGCCTCGGCCCACAGGGGCTTGAATCAGGGTTGCAATTCCCTGGCCAGAGATTGAAGTCAGGCCACAGAAGCGAGAGTGCTAAATCCTAGCCACTGAACCACCGGGGGCAGCAGCCACTGACAGCGCCCTGGCCCATCAGCTGTGGAGGAGTGAATTTCCACTTAGAGATGGAAAGTAGTAGAGCAAGTGAAATGTTTATTAAGAGGAAAAGGAGTCCGTGTGGATAGACACTCCAGTGGGCTCCAAGAGGGAGCCACACCCTCGTGGTAGAGTGAACCACTTACATGCAGCATTTCTTTTAGGTTTCCTTTGGCCAGGCATCTTTCTCTGCCTGGCTTTGAGTCCATATTTGATTTATCTCAGGTTCCTTCCATGTGGGCGCACATACATACCTCTTAGCCAAGATGGATTCTACCAAAGAAGCCTAGGGGGTGATGCCCCTCCCTTTTGACCTTCAAGCAGCATTTCTGCGCATGTGTAGATGGTAAGATCTTGACTTTGAGAATGTGGAATACATGGTCTCTTTATCTCTTACTTGGGCAAATCTCAGCTTCTGTCTGGTTCCTGTATTTTGGAGTATCTGTCCACAGGGGACCAGCTCCAGCTGCTGAGCCTGGGGCTGGTCTGTCTCTTGCCTCACCCGGAGGCAGCCTGGGCATCACTTCCTTGTTGCAGGTGCTCCTGACCCTGATCTTGCCACCCCAGCCCTCCCTGCAGCCCAAGACAGTCACTCCCTGCTGGTTCCAGGCAGCAATTAGCGGCTATCGCTCTGTTTTGTACATGTGATCTGTGAGTTTCCTCTGAGCAGCACCTGCTCCCTCTATTTCTTCCACTTCCCTCTACTTGTCCCCAGTACCAGGCACAGCACAGAGGCTGGGAGCGAACCCTGTAGATGTGAGCTTCAGGAGCAGTATCCTTCTTCCACTCTGATTTCACTCTAACCCACACTTGTGTCCACTGAAAAGAAAGGCAAAACCTAAAATTTGAGAATTCTGTTTTATTCAGGGAATTTCTGTGGACTTAAGCCTGGAAGACAGATAGCTCTGAGGGACAGCTCCAAAGAAGTAAGGGGGAGGGGGGACAGGATATATAGGAGTTTTGCAACAAAAACCAGGTAGTCAGAACATCAAAAGATTGCTGTCAATTAAGGAAAAACCGGATATCTCCAATTAATGAATTTAGCACTTTTCTGTGTATGGGAAGATGCAAGAGTCTAAACCCACTGAAATCATTCCTTTGCTATGCACCTTAACCATTTAGGGTGAGTATCTGGCTTTTCTCCATCCTGAATCCCCTCCGGGTGCAGAGCTGGCCTGGCTGCAGTGGCCACTGCAGCAGCATCCTTTGTTTCCTATTGCAATGGGTACCTTTTTCATCCACCCTGGTAAAGACCCCTGACTTTGGAGACTAATGGCATCTGCCCAGGCCCTCCCTCCCTCACGGTTCCCATTGTTCCTCACCCCCTTGCTTGTCAGCTCCTCCTCTCTGGGTCCTGAGTCTGCTTTAAATCTGACCAAGATTCTTTGCTTGACCAAACTTTATAGTCAGCCTGCTGAATCTTCTCCTAGGCCTATCTCTGCACTTCCTTGTAAAATCCAGTTTTAGCTAGAACCCTGCTAAGTGGGTTTAGTAAGAACCTCCATCCTCCATACCTGATTGGATTCCTCATCCTCCACCAGCCCCAGGTGGTGTCTAATCACCCTGATCTGCCTACAGAGTTTACCTGTTTACCTCTGACATTCCTGCTTAGTAATCTTCATCCACCACCCCCTCACTATTTGTTGCTTGGCTCTACATTCCCATTTGCTCACCCTGTTGTTTGGAGTTGAGCCCCCAATCCCTGACCCACTGCAGAATTTCATTCCAGTAGGCCCTACACTGGTTTGTGAAGCCTCCTCTTAAATAAAGCATGCCTACTGTGCTTTAACAAGTATCCTTGAATTTTTTTTTTTAAACAAACCTCATCTCTCCTAGTGGCTAGCGGTGTGGTCTTGGGTAAGTGAACTTCGCCACCCTTGAGTTTCTTGACCTGAAATCCCTTGCCCTCCCCACCCCTCAGCCACCCACACTCTTAACCTTGTCACCTCCAGGATCTGCCTTTCCAGGAAATCTTTAACATCTCCCTCGCTAACCACAGCTTCCTTCATTTCCTACTCTTCATGCCCTGGTTACCATCACTTCCACCTCCCTTCAACCCCACCAAGACCTCTGACGCCCTGGACCTGCCGTTTCCCTTGCTGTCTTGACTTAATTCTTGATCCAATCAGGGTGCATTGTTACTGCCTCTGTCCATCTCTTGCCAATACATTCTCCACACTGTCCTCTGCCACCTCAGCCTGGAAGGCCCCAGCCCTGCTACTATTTAGCCATTCTACCTCTGTTTTTATGCCCAACTGCCTAGAGAAATTCACCCACATGTGAGGACCTCACAAGTTCATGGGCAGTAGTTTCAGCCACACCCTCAGCACCCGAGAGAGCTATCTCAATAATTAGACACTATGTGGACTAATCCTAGCTGTAATATTTCAGGCCCAGGAATGTTTGTCTCTTCATCTCCGTAAGGCTTGGTTTCCTCATCAGTAATTGGGAATCCCAAAAGTGTGTGTCTGTCATAAGGTTTTGAAAGGGTCAGAGCCTGGCAAATAGCATACCCTCAGTACTTGTTAGCAAAACCAATTGCTGTTGCTGTTGATGGCTGCTGTTTACACATGAACATGAGGAGACTCTTCCAGAGTTCCCCATGGCTATTCCAAGCCTTCATTCTCCACCAGCCCATCACCCTACACGTCCATCATCACTTACTACCCAGCCTTTCCTTCCTGAAGGAGACAGAAACCACTGGAACAGTCATTCTGCCTCATTAGCATTTACCTGTACCCTTGACCCATTCTTACCTCCATTTTCAGGATCTACACTTCCCTTGCCCGAGGCTAATCCTCCCAACCTTCAGAACTGCACAGCTTGTCTCAGGACTTAAAGAAACTCAGGCTCTTTCTGTCTCAGCACAGAAGGAATTCGTGAGAGACCAAGTGCTAAGTGAGAGGTAGATTTGTTGAGGTGCATCTTCCATAGGTAGAATGCAGTTTGTCTTACAAGGTGAGAGTGGCCCTAAAATATGAGGTGGTTGGTGTTTATGGGCTCAGTAATTTCATAGGTTAACAAGTGAAAGGATTATTCCATCTATTTCAGGGGAAAGGTGGGGGTTTTCCAGGAATTGGCCCACTTTTTGACCCTTTGTGGTTGGCCTTGGAACTGCCACGGTGCCTGTCGTGTCTTTGAGAGTAAGGTAATAAATGACAATGAGCACATAATGAGGCTCAGGGTCTACTAGAAGTTGAATCCTCCACCATCTTGGACCTAGTCAGTTCAAACCAGTTTTGTTGTCTCCAACTTTCCTCCCGAATTGTGTCATTCTTTAAAGGCCGAGTGCTGCCTCCTTCCCTCCTGTCTCAGAGAGAAGGCAGCAGACTGACCAGATACCCCAGGACCCAAGAAACAACACGGCGGTGAGCTCCCTGGGTTTTCTTTTAGTCTCACATATGCCAAAATAGGAGCTGAAGAAGCCAGCAAACAGGAAACACCCACAGGCAAGGAGGGAAAAAGCTCCCACCAAACCCTGAGTTCCTCAGCTTTCCTGCTGGGGTGGTATCAGCTGATGCCCCAGAGGGAGAGGGGCTTTCATCTCCACTGGGCTGTAATGAGATCCCCCCTCCTTAGAAGTCAGAGGAGACCATGGAGGGCGCCTTTACCTCCACCCCTTCTGCCAGGAACCAGCTGCCCTCACCCGTCCTGACAAAGGAGGCTTCTTGGGGAGTCACAGTTTACACCATTGTAAGGGGTAAGCAGGCCATCACCCCATCCACCTTGTTGTCAGTGGAAGCCACATGGAGGCAATAATGAGGCACTGCTACCCCTTTCTTGGCCAGGGGGTACCAATGGAAGTCCTGGAGGCAGCTGGGACCCCCCACCTCTGCAGGCAGTAATAAGGAGTCTGCCCACCCTGCGTGTCAACAGAGGCCTCACTTCTACAGTAGCCTGACGGGAACCAGGTGGCATCCTCCCCCCACTGCCAGAGCCAGCTCAAACAGAAAGTTTAAAGAGGTTCCAAAGTTTTGTAACATATTGCCCCAAACTTCCAGGTTTTTAAAATTGTGATAAAACTTAGCATTTAACCATTTTTAAGTGTGCAGGTCAGTGACATGAAGTACAATCACATTTTTGGGCTACCATCATCACCATCCATCTCCAAAACTTTTTTATCTTCCCCAACTGAAACACCATACCAATTAGACATAAAACATTCAAATGTCTCCATTACCAGGGCTTGCCTGGTGGTCTCTACAGGTAAGACTCTACACTTCCACTGCAGGGGGCACAGGGATTTTAGTTCCTCTGGAAGGGGAAACTAAGATCCCGCAAGCCATGCAGCCAAAAACCAATAAACCCCAAAGTCCCCATTATCAGTCGCTGATGACCACTACTCTTAACTTTCTGTCTTTGAAGTTGCCTATGTATTCTAGGTACCTTTTATAAGTAGAATCATACAGTATTTGTCCTTTTCTCTGTCTTTTTAAACTTAGCATAGTGTCTTCAGGATTCATCCTTGTTGTAGCATGTGTCAGAATTCCGTTCCTTTTTAAAGCTATCCCATTGTGTATATATACCACATTTTGTTTATCCATCCATCTGTTGATAGACACTTAGGTTGTTTCTGCCTTTTATTGTGAATAATGCTGCTATGAACATTGGTGTTCAAATATCTGAGTCTGAGTCCGAGTCCTTGCTTTCAGTTCTTTTGAATATATACCCAGAAGTAGAATTGTTCGGTCATTTGGAAATTCTATTCTTAATTTTTCTGAGCAACTGCCTTACTTTTTCCACAGCAGCTGCACCAATTACATTCCCACCAGCAGTGCACAACGGTTCCAGTCTCTTCATATCCTCTAAAACACGTGTTAATTTCTGGTATTTTGATAATAGCTGTACTAATGGGTGCGAGGTGGCATCTCGATGTAAGTTTGATTTGTAATTCCCTAATGATTAATGACAGTGAGCATCTTTTCATGTCCTTTTGGCCATTTGTATATCTTCTTTGCAGAAATGTCTGTTCAGATCCTTTGCCCCTTTTAAAATCATGATTGGGTTGTTGTCATCATTAAATTTTACAAATTCCCTGTATATTGTGGATATTAATCCCTTATCAGATATGTGAGTTGCAAATATTTTCTCCCATTCTGTGGGTTGCTTTTTTACTTCGTTGATAATATACTTTGATGAACAAAAGTTTTAAATTCTGGTGAAATGAAGTTTGTCATATTTAGGAAATCGTTGCCGAATCCATTGTTATGAAGATTTCCCCATGTTTCCTCTAAGAGTCCGTGATCCATTTTGAGTTAATTTTTTAAATGTATGTGTCAAAAGTAAAGGTCCAATTTCATTCTTCTGCAGGTGGATATCTACTTTTCCAAACACAGTTTACTGAGAAGACTGTCCTATCCTCCACTGAATGTTGTTTTAATTTTCTAGGCTGTCATAACAAAACACCACAGAATGGGTGACTTAAGCAACAGAAATTTATTTCCTCACAGTTCTTGAGGCTGGAAGTCCAAGAACTTCAGTTTCCTCTGAAGTCTCTCTTCTCGGCTTGCAGATGGCTGCCCTCTTACTATCTCTTCACAAGATCATTCTTCTGCACCCCCTTCCCCTGCCCCTGTCCCCACCATATATCTTCCTCCTTATAAGCATCAATCATATTGAAGTAAGGTTCCACTCTAAAGGCCTCGTTTTAACTTAATCACCTCTTTAAAGACCTTCTCTCCAAATATGGTTACCTTATGAGGTACTGGGGTTCCAACTAGGGTTGGAACTTTAACACATGCGTTTGTTAGGACACAATTCAATCCATAACAAAGGTTCTTGGCTCTCTTGTTAAAAATCATTTGTGAGAGTTTAATTCTAGGTTCTCTGGTCTATTCAGTTGATATGTGTGTTTGTCTTTATTCTATTACCATAATGTTTTGATTATTGTAGCTTTGTATGTAGTAAGTTGTGAAATCAGGAAGTGTGAGACTTCTTAGTTCTTCTTCAAAATTATTTTAGTTATTCAAGTTTCCTTGAGATTCCACATATATTTTATTGTGGATTTTTCTATTTCTGAAAAAAAAATGTCATTGGGATTTTGAATTTATAGGTCACTTTGGGTAGTATTGACATCTTAACAATATTAACTTTCAATACATGAACACAGGATATTCTTCCACTTATTGGTGTCTTCTTTAATTTCTTTTAGCAACAGTAGTCTTCAGTTCACAAGCCTTTCATCTCCATGGACGTGTTTTACTCTTTTTGATGCTATCATACATGTAGCTGTGTTCTTAATTTCCTTTTCAGGTTGTTCAATTGTTAATGGATAGATGTGCAACTAATTTTGGGGTGTTGATTTTATATTCTGCAACTCTGCTAAATTCATTTACTAGTTCTAACAGTTTGTGTGTGTCTGTGAGAGAGAGAATTTTCTATATATAAAATCATGTCATCTGTTCAAGTGAAAATCACTCAGTCATGTCCAGCTTTTTGCAACCCCATGGACTATACATCCATGGAATTCTTCAGGCCAGAATACTCGAGTGGGTAGCTGTTCCCTTCTCCAGATCATCTTCCCAACCCAGGGGTCGAACCCAGGTCTCTGGCATTGCAGGTGGACTCTAGCAGTTGAGCCACCAGGGAAGCCCAAGAATACTAGAGTAGGTAGCCTATCCCTTCTTCAGTGGATCTTCCCAACCCAGGAATCAAACTGGGGTCTCCTGCATTGCAGATGGATTCTTTACCAGCTGAGCTACCAGGAAACAGCCCATGTTATCTGTGAGCAGAGATAATTTTACTTCTTACTTTCCAATTAAAAAAAAAGTGCATCCAAATTGGAAAGTAAGAAGTAAAAAAAAAAAAAATTTTAATGTCATCTGTGAACAGAGATAATTTTACTTCTTACTTTCCAATTAAAAAAAGTGGGGGCATCCAAATTGGAAAGAAAGAAGTAAAAAGAAAAAAAGTAATGTCATCTGTGAACAGAGATAATTTTATTTCTTACTTTCCAATTTGGATGCACTTTTTTTTTTCTTAGCTGTCTAAAACTGCTAATTCTAATGTTAAGAAGAAATGGCAGAAGTAGACATCTTTTTCTTATTTCTAATCTTAGAGGAAAAGCATAATTTTTTTCACCAATGAGTATGATGGTAGCTGTGGGTTTTTCATATGTGGCCTTTATTTTGTTGAGACACATGCCTTCTTTTCCTAGTTTGTCAAGTGTTTTTATCATGAAAAGGTGTTAAAGAGTGTTGAATTTTGTCAAAAGCTTTTTCTCCATTAATTGAGATGATCATGTGGGTTTTTTCTATCATTCTATTAATGTGGCATATTATAGTGATTCAGCTTCATATGTTGAACCATAATTGCATTCCAGGAATAAATATCACTTGGTCGTGGTGTATAATCCTTTCCAGTTCAGTTCAGTCACTCAGTCGTGTCTGACTCTTTGCGGTTCCATTAACCGCAGCATGCCAGGCCTCCCTGTCCGTCACCAACTCCTGGAGTTTACCCAAACTCATGTCCATTGAGTCAGTGATGCCATCTAACCATTTCATCCTCTGTCATCCCCTTCTCCTTCTGCCTTCAATCTTTTCCAACATCAGGGTCTTTTCAAATGAGTCAGCTCTTCGCATCAGGTGGCCAAAATGTTGGAGTTTCAGCTTCAACATCAGTCCTTCCAATGAACACCCAGGACTGATTTCCTTTAGGATGGACTGGTTGGATCTCCTTGCAGTCCAAGGGACTTTCAAGAGTCTTCTCCAACACCACAGTTCAAAAGCATCAATTCTTTGGCGCTCAGCTTTCTTTATAGTCCAACTCGCACATCCACACATGACTTCCAATCCTTTTAACATGCTGCTAATTTGGTTTACTAGTATTTTGTTGAGGGCTTTTGCATCAGTATTCATAAGGGGTATTAGTCTGCAGTTTTCTTGTTTCTTTGTCTGGCTTTGATAAAATGGGATAATGCTGGCCTCATAGATATAAGAGTTTAAGGAGGGTTGGTATTAATTCTCCTTTAAAATGTTTGGTAGAACTCACTAGTTAAGTCATCTGATCTAGGGCTCTTCTTTATCAAGAATATTTTGATTATTGATTAAATCTCCTTTCTAGTTATAGCTCTGTTCAGATTTTCTGTTACTAGAAGTCATATGCAGATGTGGGGGGAGAGCATTCCAGGCAGATAGGGGAGTAGGGGCAAAGGTCGAGGTGGAGGTGTGGTTGAAGAACAGCGGAGAGACTCGGGACTGAAGCAGATTGTTTGGGGTGGGGGAGGGGTTGGAGATGGGGTCAGAAACGTGGTGAGACCAGATCAAAAAGGGTCTTGTAAAGAATGTGACTTCATGGCAAGTTATGGGAAGCTTTCCACAACCAGGCACCTTTCTTCTCCCCATCTCCATTCCACCAGCTCTCCACCTTTTGCCCTGCACCCTGGACATCCTGTAATTACCTAGAACCTAGAGCTGCTCCTCTCTTTGCCTGGCTAAGCCCTGCTTACTCCTCACGGACCACCCTGGACACCCATTCTTCTGAGAGGCTGTCCCTGACACCCCAAGCTACATGGAGTGCACGTCCCTGGGCTTTGATGGTGCCCTGCAGCTGAGTCCTATAAGAGCTCTTACCTTCATGACTAGAAATTCTCTCTGTAGGCTGGTCACTTTTGGGTTCCCAGCCTCTGGCTAATAACAGACATGGATAGGATCAATCATCTGCACCCTCTGGTGCACCCTCCTGAGCTGAGAGGTTGATGCCCCAGTGTGCTCTTTTGCTCTGAGTATCAGCTCAGTTGGAATCCTTCCTGGGTCCCAAACATCTGTTTCTGACTCTTGGTTCACGCTGTGTGTAGTACGGCAGGGATGGTGACAGTGAACTGGAACAGTATTTTTGTCAAATAAATTTAAGAGGAGGAGCTGAAACTATACATTCTCATTATCACAGACTTTTCCTTCTTGCTATGTACTTCTTCCATGTTTCGTGTTCTCATCAGAGTGTGATCTTGTTCTGACTAATGAGTCAGCTGAGGTTGGATTATTCATCTTAGCAAAAGCATGAGGATGGAGCATGTGGTTGGATGGACCTGCTCATTGACAGGTGGTGGAGGTGGGTGGAAACTGACATAGCCTCTCTGGAGAGTATCTTTCACTAACTGTACATTAGCTCTTAAAATGGTTCTTACCTTTTTACCCAGGAACATCTTTGAACATCTTTTTTTTTTTTTTACAGTAACAGACTTTAAATTCTTTTTTTTTTTTAATTTTATTTATTTATTTTTTCAGTGGGTTTTGTCATACATTGATATGAATCAGCCATAGATTTACACGTATTCCACATCCCGATCCCCCCTCCCACCTCCCTCTCCACCCGATTCCTCTGGGTCTTCCCAGTGCACCAGGCCCGAGCACTTGTCTCATGCATCCCACCTGGGCTGGTGATCTGTTTCACCATAGATAATATACATGCTGTTCTTTCTAGGAACATCATTTTTAAATATGATCCTAAAGAACTAATCAGAGATATTTATACAGGAATATTCAGCGCTGTACTAACATTCATGCTGCTGCTAACATTAATACTGAAAAGTGGGAGACAGCCTAAGTGCCTAACAGTAAGTGCCTGGTTAATAAATTATGGTATACCCATAGGACGAACTATATGTGATCTTAAAAATTCTTTTGGAGCACTGAAATGACGTAGAGAAATGTGATGCAGTGCGAAGTGAAAAAAGAATGGTTAGCAGTTTGATATCTATTTCACCTACCCCTCTGAAAAAAGAGCTGAAGAAAATGCCTCACAACATTATAAATGGTTATTGCTAAGTTGTGTTACTATTGGTGAAGTTTTGAGTTTATTTTTGTTGTATTCCTCTAAATTTTCAATAGTCACTATATGTTTTTAAATGACTTTAATATTTATTATGAAATATTTCAAGCATTCAAAAATATAGGAAGCAATGAAGACATTAGGTCTTTACCTCACACAGAAAAATAATTCCAGATTGATTATGGTACATTAGTATGAAAAGAAAATTGGAGAAACTTTGAGAAAATAATATAGAATTCCCTTCAGGATCTCAAGACAGAAAAGACTCTCTTCAGCAAGACATGTTTTACTTAAATATTTCTGCCTAACCAACCAGTCCCAGACTTAATGGCTTGAAACACCCATCTTTTGTTGTTGATGATTCTGTGGGTTGGCCATTTAGGCCGGCTCTATCTGAACAGTGCTTATGGTCTTTGCTGGGCTCACTCATGAGCTATGGCCAGCTGCCAGGTTAAGTGGAAACTGGCAATTGGCTGGGGCCATCGGGTGTCGGGGCCATATGATCTTATCATCCAGGAGGCCAGCTGGGGTTCATTTCCATGGCAGCTGGCAGAATTGCAAGAGAGAGCAGCCCTCAGCATCGCTTCCACTGCATTCCCTTGGCCGGAGCAGGTAGTGAGACTGACGAAGGATGCAGACAGCGTGTTCCTCCTAAGAGGAGGGGCTGCAGAGACACACCGCAGGAGGGAGAGTAATTGGATCAAAACTAGTGTAGCTATTTATGGAGGCTGCCACAGGAAAGAAAATGCATAAAGGAAATGCAAATCATAAAGGAAAAGGCTGAGACATTTGAATACACTCAAGCAAAAATCTTCTGTATAAAAAATGATACTTTGAACATGTATTACTTTATTATCTCAGAGTAAAGACAGATAGCTCAGGATGCTGCAGCAGAACACATTTTTTTTTTTTTAAAGTGCTGAGGAAGAGCACCTAATATATAAACAGCTCAGCTTTCAAAATGGGAAAGTTATTGAATCAGTAATTCCATTATCCTTGGATGCTTTCTTCTCAAACAGGCATATTACAAGACTTAATAGTAAAGCCCACCTCCTGCGTTTGAAAAGGAATTGACCCCACAGAAATTGTTATTCCGGGACATATCTATTGTATATAGTAAGGTGTGCCCTTTGAAATTGTGTTTATTCACCTTAATTCTTCTCACTCCAAGAGGATCCTCAAACCAATCACCAGAATCTTGAGAGGAAGTCCATTTTCTTTTTTTCAGAGAAGCAAAAAAGCTGAAGAAATTGGTACGTTCTGTCTTCATGAGCAAGTGAGAAGGAGCTGAGGTAAAGAACAGACTGGGGGGGACAATTCTTTTATTTTTTCCTGAATCTGTCCTCAGGAATGCATCCTCGCCCTTGTGTATGACTTGGCATGTGACCAAAACACAGACCTCTCCCCTGGCCCCCTCCAAGGCCACACATGAATGATTTGGAGTCAGACCATGTAATGAGTTAGCCTAGCGGCTTATGGCCCTGAACAGGGTCAAAAGAGGGGGCTAGGATTTCTTAAGAATGTTAACACAAGTGCACCGCTGTGGACAGCAAGAAGCTGTGTCAAAATGTTTCGAAGGAAAACCAAGCAGCTGTGGTTTTTCTCTGGATTACGCCCACAGAGGAAAACAGAGAAAGAGAACAACAGCAAGAGAAGAAGAGGGGCTCAGAATCTTCCAGATGCCTCTGTGTCACCTGCCCTCCATTCTCGTTTACTTTCCGCACCAGCCAGCATCCTGGAAAGAGCCAGGTTTGGGCTCAGAGATCTTTACGTAAAGAACGTCTGGAAGAGTGAGTCACTTCTGCCTTTGAAGGGTCAGCAAGGTCGACAGCTGAGTGCTGGTGTGGTCTCCTTACCCAGCCACGCACAGGATCTTCCTGCCAAAGTGAAGTGTAACGCAAAGCACACGTCCTTGCCACCCGCTGGCCCAGCTCTCCAAGTGGGTGGGCAGGCTGGTGCCTCACTGATGTATGTCAGGGCCCCGTTGGCACAGATGCCCTAGCACTGGTGATAAATCTGGCAGCATCTTGGCCTTGGACAGCCCTGGCCAGAAAGGCCTGCAAGCACTGGGTGGCAGGCCTGTAAAACGGGAGAAGAGCCTGGTTACTAAACTCAACCCACAGCTGCTGCCAGCCTTTGGGGGAGGGACCGCTGGGGCAAGGGCCACCGTCCTATTCCTGTGGCACCAGGAAGGTGGGACTTAGGGCTGCCCGAAGGTACAGCCAACAGAGAAAGGAAACTGTTCATCTCTCAGTGAAGGTGTCCTGAAGCATGGAACAGGGCACTGGAGGGTTGCCCACAAGCCAGGAAAACTAGTACCAGGTCATGGACAGCCTTGGAACCAGCTGCAAATCTGGTGCTCACAGATACTGGGGAAAATTAGACGTCCTGCCGACCCAGAGAATCCTCTCCACATATGTGGAAAGGAAAGAAAACAGGCTTGTTATTAAGTGTTAAACCAGATTACAGTATGTGTCATGGACACCCACTGATGAGATTACAAAGGCAGAAGGAAAGCTTCCCATTCTTGTACTACCTAGTGACTACAACCCATTATGAACTTGTGCCTAAGACTGATGGTAGCTTGTCTTACAGTAGGAGGACCTGGCAGCACCATTTGCCATGCATTCTTTCATATTTCACCCAAGCTCACCTGCTAACTGGGAGGCAGGGGCAGCTGCGCTAGCTAATTGCCTCTATCTGAATTGCCTTTGTCTGTGTGAGAAGCAGGATTCCCTGAGAGCTCAGTTGGTAAAGAATCTGCCTGCAACGCAGGAGACCCCGGTTTGATTCCTGGGTCCGGAACATCTGCTGGAGAAAGGATAGGCTACCCACTCTAGTATTCTTGGGCTTTGCTTGTGGCTCAGCTGGTAAAGAATCTGCCCGTAATTGCAGGAGACCTGGGTTCGATCCCTGGGTTGGGAAGATCCCCTGGAGAAGGGAAAGGCTACCCACTCCAGTATTCCGGCCTAGAGAATTCCATGGAATATAAAGTCCATGGGGTCGCAAAGAGTTGGACACGACGGAGCGACTTTCACTTCACTGTGACGAGCTGACAGGTACAGCTTAGAGCAAGTGCCCAGACTGAAGTCTGTGGTAGGGCACTGTTCTCCTTGGTGTTTATCTTTCAAAGAGATCGCAGAAACACTGAGCGCTTAAAAAAACGTTCCTGGGTCTTAAAGCTGCAAAAGGCTTTACTTAGCTCTTGCAAATACTTAAGTTCTATCTTAAGGGACAGAGGAAGGATTCACAAACATTAGGTTTCTTTTCATGTATCAAAGCTAGGGGGAAGTTTCTTTGCTTTTTTGGCCACCAGGAAAGCTGAGTTTTAAAATTTTCCCTTACATAGGTAGTGGCAAGGCACTAAGAACTGGGCGAGGCTTGGGTCTTCTTCCCTAAATTCTGCGGGAGATTCCACAGTCAGTTTCCAAAAGGAAACGATTAGGGAGCTGGTGGTGAACAACAGATGACACAAAGGGAATTTTTTCCAGACCTGAGAGATTGCTTTCCTGCTGGAGTGATTGGATGTCTTTCGTTCAGTTAGAGGCGATGTTTTTTCAGTGAACCTGCCAGATATAGCTTGTTCTCATCTCTGTGAATGATGTCTGAAGTTCTCTATGGGGTCCAGAGGCCCTGAAATGCATTGTAGGGACTCAGCACACAGGGGAAGTGTGCAACCAACCCTCATCACAGGGCCAGCCCTGAAAGGGCCACTCCATGTGCCCTTGGGGGGTCTCTTTCTGTGGTCTCAAGAGTACTCTTGGCGGGGCCCGCTTTTGACACCTAAGCCATCACACCTCTGCGTGAAGCACAGTCATTTCTAGCAATGGAAGATTGCAGATGTTTCCAGAGTTGCTTCTGCAAACCACAGGCATTGCCCACAGCACCCCATCCCTCGCCTCAATTCAGGGGTGTCACAGAGGCAGTGTGGCCTGAGCAGAAGGACTCATTCTCTCTGCAACAGTCCGTGGAAACCACGGCTGCATTCCAGACCCCTCCCCAAGAGAAAGGATGCAGGCATGGCAGCACAGAGACTCCCAGAAAGATTCCAAGAGGAGGCTGTGACTCCGTGACTCTAGGCAAAAGAGGATGTGCAGAGCAGCAGAGAACCAGCATCATGTCCTCGGTGGTTTTCCTAGTGAATTTTGGGCCATTCCAAGGCCCAAACATCCCCTCTGTCATGAAGATTTCCTGCTCTCCCCAATCCCCAACTGCCCATGCTCTTCCCCGCCTCCTACCGTTTCAACTGAATAACTAAATGACTGTGATCCTTCACAAGCTTTTTTTTTTGCTTCAAAAGCAAGAAATAGTCATTATAGAACATCTATGAAAGAAGAAAATTAACACACAATCCCTCCATCTTGATGGACAATTTTCTATGCTTTCTCTTGTCCATTTTGTATATACCTAAAAAAAAAAAGTGAGAACCAGACTGACTGTATTGCTTTGTAAGCCACTTTTTCATTTTGATCTTATCTACATTTTCCTGTGTTCTTCTAGAGCATTATTTTTTTAAATTTTATTTTATTGAGGTATGAAGTGAAGTGAAGTCGCTCAGTCATGTCCGACTCTTTGCAACCCCATGGACTGTAGCCTCAGTCCATGGGATTTTCCAGGCAAGAATACTGGAGTGGGTTGCCAGTTGATTATATTATAATGCTTTAATTTCTACTGTATAGCAAAATAATTCAGTTATATATATATGTATACCCTCTTTCTCATATTCTTCCCCATTATGGTTTATCACAGTATATCGAATATAGTTCCCTGTGCGGTACAATAGGACCTTGTTGTTTATTTACCCTGTATGTAATAGTTTGCATCTGCTAATCCTGAACTCCCAGTCTGTCCCTCCACCACCCCCAGGTCCCATCTTTGGTCACCGCAGATCTGTTCTCTATAGCTCTGAGTCTGTTTCATATTTGTGTCCATTTGTATCATATTTTAGATTCCACATATAACTGATATCATATGGTACTTGTCTTTCTCTTCCTGACTTATTTGACTTAGTGTGATAATCTCTAGGCTCATCCATGTTGCTGCACATGGCATTGTTTCATTTTTCATGGCTGCATAGTATTCCATGATACATCCATGTCACATCTTCTTTATCCACTGGCCTGTCAATGGCTGTCTGGGTTGTCTCCATGTCTTGGCTATTGTAAATAGTGCAGCAGGGCACACTGGGGTGCATGCATCTTTTTGAGTTATAGTTTTGTCTGCCTGTATGTTCACAAGTGGGATTGTAGGATCAGATGGCAACTCTTATTTTTAGTTTTTTGAGGAACTTCTACACTGTTTTCCAGAGTGGCTGCACTCCCACCAGCAGTGTAGAAGGATTCCTTTTCTGCACACCCTCTTCAGCATTTGTTATTGGTAGACTATTTTTTAATGTTTATTTATTTATTTGATTGTACTGGGTCATAGTTGTGGAAGATCTTCAATCTTTATTGTGGCTTGTGGGTTCTTTAGTTGTGGCATGCAAACTCCTAGTTGTAGCATGTGGGATCTAGCTCACTGACCAGTGATCAAACCCTTGTCACCTGCATTGGGAACACAGTTTTAACTATTGGACCACCAGAGAAGTCCCTGTAGACTTTTTGATGATGGCCATTCTAACCAGTTTGAGGTGATTTGCATTTCTCTAACAATTGGTGGTGTTGAGCATCTTTTCATGTGCTTACCGGCCATCTGTATGTCTTCTCTGGAGAAATGCCTACTTAGGTCTTCCTGCCTATTTTTTTTTTTCACGTCATGAGATCATCTTTATTATAAGAATTTTCATGGATTTCTGCCTATTTTTTGACTGGGTTGTTTGGTTCTGTGTTATTGAGTTGTATGAGCTAACTGTATATTTTGGAAATTAAGACTTTGTCAGTCACATCAATTGCAAATATTTTCTCCCATTCCATAAGTTGTCTTTTCATTTTTTTTATGGTTTTTTTTTTTTTTTTGCTGTATTAAGTTTGACTAGGTTCCATTTGTTTATTTTTGCTTTTATTTCTATTGCCTTAGGGGACCGGCCTAAGAAAAGAGGGGTACAATTTATGTCAGAGAATGTTTTGCCTGTGTTCTCATCTAAGACTTTTATGGTGTCCTGTCTTACATTTGTCTTTAAGCCATTTGGAGTTTATTTTTGTGTATGGTGTGAGGTGTGTAGAATATCATTTTGATGCTTATAGACTGTGGTTTATTTGAGGCAGTAGAGAACAATGATTAAAACTGTAGGCTGTGCAGTTGGACCACCTGTGTTGAAATCCTGACTTGGTAACCTTAAGAAAATCAACTTCTCTGAGCCTCAGTTTCCTTATCTATAAAATGGGGTAAATCCTCACTGGGTTCCATGAATAGTGAAAATATGTATAGTCCTTAAAACAGTGTCTGGATCATATAAGCACTATACAGACGTTAACTGTTCTTGCTTTATTCAAAGTCATGTAGACCTGAGTGTTTAAGAGGCAGAGTTTCTCTTCTGAGTATCACTGCAATGACCACCCATGATTTTTCCTTAGGATAACTGGAGTTTCTGGGTTATAATATTTACACATTTTAGGGTTTTCATATTATGCCAAATGACTTTCCATCAATATGGAACCAATTTAAAATTCACCAGTGTATGTATGTGTGACAGTACATGTTAACACAGGACAATGGATGACGAAGGTCGGATTAAAATTAAAACTTGTACAACCATGCCCCTCCACTTTCAGACAGTTTAATAAGTCAGTCATATATTACTCTTCCCTTGTTAAATCACAGGTCATGCATGCAACCAGCTTTCTATATCCTCTCCACTAAAGAGGAAGCACTGAGAGACGGAACTATTTGCCATTTTGCAGCTATTCTGTCCAGAGTAGATAGTCAGTAAATGAGGAGAGAATTGAATTGACTATTTTTAATGTTTTTAGAAGAAGCAAAGTTGGCCCCGTAAAATAATAGCAAGTCTTTGTTGGAAGTCTAAATTTAAAGAGTTAGTAAAGAATTTCTCCTCTGTCCGTTTCACATTAGCCTTTCTGCCACTAGACCTTAAGCCCAGCACAAACTGAATGGGTCCCAAAGCACTGTCCACTTCACCCCTTGAATCCAGGGAAGATCTTCCCTCTGCACTGGAGAAATGATCGCATAAAGATCGTACGGAGGTGATTACAATCAGTCACATCTACCTTTGGTCAAGTGTGTGGCATGAATGCCACATTCCCCATCCCACCAAGAAGAACCCAGTAAACAGAACACTTTTGTCGATACAAGTAGAATTGGGGCTATGGACAAGAAACAACAATTCTCACACAGAGCAGACAGAAAATTCCCAGAGGTCTAGACTTTGATGTGACTGGGGCTTCTCAAGGCCTGTGGCTTCATCAGTGTTCACAAGAGCCAAGAAACAGGAGTGGGGAGTTTATCTCTGACTCAGTGGAACACTTTGCTGTTACAAAGCATATTCTCATTAGAGCCTCAACACAACTCTTCAACATAGGTATGGCAGGGCCAGTGTCGCCATTGTGCAGGGGAAACAAGGTCAGTAAGCTAAAGGGATATGTCCAGGGGTTGTACTGCTCAACAGAACAGAGCTGGAACCTGAACCAGTCTTCTGGCTCCTGGTTGCCCCTCCAACATAGATGTGAGGTTTCTGCTTAGGCCAGGGGACTCCGGTCAGGACACCTCTGCACGCTTTGTGAGATAGGCAGTCATGTGACTATCAGAGTTTGGTTTCATTTTGTAAGTATGTAACATTGATATTAATTCTTCCTTGCATCTTGTGATGGTTTTGAAACATGCTTGTGAATTCTTTGACACACCTCACATTAAGGGGTAGAGTCTGTGTCCTCTCCTCTTGAACTTGGACAGGCCCTGTGGCTGCCTTAATGAATAGAACATGGGAGGAGTGATGCTGTGTGACTTCTAAAGTCAGATTAGAAAAGATCGTGCAGCTTCTGCCAGTGTCTCTTTAAGACACTCACTCCAGGGTTCCAGCTGTCAGGAGTCTGGCTACTCTGAAGCCCATTTGGGGAGCCCTCTTAGGGAGACTGGAGAGATGAGTAGATCTATACATGGATACATGAATAGATTGAGCTCCATCTGTTCACATCTTCTCAGCCCAGAGTGTAGTCATATGAGTGAAGAACCCTTCACAATAACCATGGCCCCAACCACTGTCTTTCTCCAGCCCCCCTGACAGAACAAAAACTGCCTTGCTGAGCCCCATCACCTGCAGACTGGTTTTGCTTTAAGCCACTGTTGGGGGTGGTTTGTACACAGCTATAGCTAATCAGAACAAGTCCTATTGATTTGTTTAACATCTGTTCATATTTATAGAAAAATCATATCGTTTTCCTGTAATCTGGGACTACTTCTTCCATGCTTCTGATTTGAGCTCCCTATCCACATTCCAGGCAAAACTATTCTTTTGGTGGCAGTGACCCCAAGATTAGAAATTATTTCCGGCTCAGAAACATAAATGGTTCTCATGAATGTTGTTTGCTATTTCCATTATTAATGAAACCATACTAAACAAACTAAGGCTTTCAAATTCCTCCCCTCCCTCCCTCTCCTGCCCCAGATGAGGAAACTGAGGATTTCACTTACCTCAGATTGCACAATTGTCAATAGGGGAGATGGGAACCCAGGTCTCCAGGCAACCAGATGGATGTCCTCATTTTTCCATTTCATCACTTCCTGTCCAGAAATGGAAATAGACTCTGCCATCTTTTGGACCCAAAGCAAGAGTAAGCCTGAGACAGAGGAATACTGTAGGCCAACCCAACAGGTCATATCAGAGTAGAGAGAAAACTAATTAATATCCTCCTCATTGACCTTCTAGTAACTTTAAGTAGTATTTGACTGTAGGTCAAATAAGGACCCCATTCAAGCCAATACATTTGTGTAAACAGCTATTAAAAACAGACAGAACCAAACAACATAAAGCTGAAAAAACAGGGATCTCTTTTCACTGAAAGGGTGAAATCAGTAAGAGTTGCTGTGGCTTGCCTGGGAATTAATTACCTGAGGAGGCCAGGGAAGATGTGGAAGTAGAAACAGATCTGAAATTCTCCCTCCCCCACAAATGTAATAACCACCAAAGTTTTGTGTTTGTGTTTGTGTTTTTTTTTTTTCCAAAGACAAAACAGAAGTACACCGGCAGATATCAAATCAATAAAGGAGCAATGTCACAAGATGTACTACTTTGCGAAGTGCTGTCAAAAGCAGAACTAGAAAGTTCTTGACACCAGAGATTCCCTTCCCCCAGAAACAGTGTGAATAGGAAACGGGTGGGGAGCAGGAGGATGTGGACTGGAAGCTGAGTGGACAGATTCTGAAAAGTATGACTTAAATCCCCAATTTAAAGAAGTAGATGGGGAAGGACAATTGCGAGAGTAGAAACCCTTCCTACCAACATACCAAAGATTAAAAACAAACTCATCACAGGTATAAAGAAGAAAACAGCATTGCTTATAATGTCTTCTCTCACTGATAACACTAATTAATATGAATAGTTATGTTTTACATCATCAAAATCGTGTGATATATACGATTTCATGTCCTTTATCTCACTGAGTATTTCACCTTAAAAATTACCCCACATCATTAAAAATGGCCCACATATATCACTTTTGAGAACTGTATAGTATTTGTTGTTGTTGGTTGGTTTTAGTCTGGCTCTTTGGCGACCCAATGGACTGCAGCCCACCAGGCTTCTCTGTCCATGGGATTTCCCAGGCAGAGATGCTGAGGTGGGTTGCCATTTCCTTTTCCAGGGGATCTTCCCAACCCAGGGATCAAACTCTTCTCTCTTGCACCAGCAGGCAGATTCTTTACCACTGAGCCACCAGGGAAGCCCCCATTTGTTTGGGAAGTATTTGTTGACCCAACCATAATTTACTTATATTCTTATTGCTGGATATTTTCCCAAATTTTCAATATTATAAATAATATACTTTTAAACCACGTTGTGTCCTATCTGTGTTTTCCAGAGATATGCTTCTCTCTTAGCCTTCCCTTGTAAACACCCAGAAATAACTGGAACAGAATATGATAAAGAGAAAATTTGTGTTGTTACAAAAGTGGAGGTTAATGAGCTGGTAAAATGCAATATTATACCATATCATGTCATTAGAATATAATTTACTCCAGAGCTTAGGACACTTGTGGATATTTGGATTATTTAATTATTTACCAAGTTATCTACCATGAATATATATCACTTTATAACCAAGAAATAAAGCTTCATTTAAAAGAAAAATAATTTTATTTTAAGTAATAGTTGACTTTTTAAAATTCAAGATGACAACCAACCACATTTATCACCCCTGTCTTTTGAAAACTTGTGGAAATAAGATTAAGAGTTACAGGGATGGATAAAATCACAACACTGTATATAGAGAAGAGGGCAGCAGACCAAATGATGATGAATTTGTAAAGATGGCAAGTGGATGGAATACCGTCTGTAAAATCTGAATTTTGGAGGCCAGTGCTTATAGCACTTCGGGAGCAGCTGTCAAAGTGAACGTTAGTGACCAGGGTAGCGTGGGGCTTTCTCATCAGTCCCCCAGAGTTGACAAGTACACAGACCAGAGTGTGTGTAAAAGGAGGTGACTGATGGAAAGCACCTAAAATGCTTTGGGAACTGCCCTCCCCTCCCCGCTGAGCACCAACGCTGTGGGCTAGAAGTGGTAGTTTGTACCACAAAGGTGAAGCTGGATAAATCATTTTTCTAAATAAATGAAAGCTGACAGGGAGCAGCTCGGGCTTACAGTAGGGTGGGGATGGGTGGAGCCCGCTTGCCTTCTCCCCACTCTCCCATGAAGACAGAACATGAAGCCCCCCAGTTCCCCTTCCATACCCAGAATGCTCACCATCAGCCTTCTTGTTTAGAGAAGAGGAAATGCTCTGCAGTTACCTCAAGTAACACCCAGCCTGGTGCAAATAAATAGGGATGGATCCTATTCACACAGAACAGTAAAAAGGAAGGACTGAGACAGGTAATTAAAACAAATGAGCCTGGAGGAGGAGGACCTGAGGAATGAGAACTAAATGAAAACCCTAAGCTGGACTTATCCTCGTGAGAAATCAAGAGTATACATCCATAAAACAACAGTCTTCTAAAAAGGAGCAGTTGGAAACTAGGAAAGAGTTTGTTTTAAATCACTTGTGAACTATATTTACTTTTTAATAATTATAATGCATGGAATAAAACACAAAATTCAAACAATAGACTACACTATAAAGTTTAGAGGATCTTGCAGAATAGAGAATAAATTGACAAGTGGATAACTTGAAAAAATACACAAAAGGTCAATTCAGATGGGCAATGTTTATGTAACAAGAGTTTCAGGAAAGAAAGGGGAAGAGTGAAAATGGAGAGGAGGAAATAAATAATTGAAGAAAATCTCCCAGCATGGGAGAAAGACAGAGGTTTTGGTTTGAAAGATCCCAAGTACCAAGCATAATAAATAAAGAATAATCCGTAGAAATAATCTCATGTAATTTCAGAGTACTGTGTATAAGAAGACATGCTAAATGCACTCAGACAGAGAAACATAACCAACAAAAGTGTAAGATGATTAACATCATTCTTCTCATCTGCAATACCAGTGCTTGAAGATGGAGCAGTTACCTTCAAAGATCAAAGAAATAATTTTGTACCTAGAATTTGATGCATTATCAAATTATTGATCCAGTGTGGAGAAGAAAAGCATGCAGGAACTCAGACTCCCAGACACCTTCTGAAAAGAAAATTCTTTGATGATGTACTGCCCAAGAAAGAGAAGGATATGAAAACTAAAACCCATAAAACCAGACTAGAAATGTGGTTAAAAGAAACTCCACCCCAGATGTGCAGTTGGCCTAGTCAAAAGTCAGTACAGTTTGGAGCATTTAATAAATAATATAATTAAAACTAGCTGTATTACAAAGGAGGCATATGCTTTTATTGTCAATCAACTAAAAATTTCAGAAACAGTAAGTTGTAAAAATATATATATAGAAATATAGAGAGAGGTAGTTGATAGAGAATCTCATGACCCAAAGATAAAACTCACCAAGAAGTATCATGTTTTTGTGTATGTAGTTGGTGAAGTTCAAGAAAAGAAACCCCACTTTTCCTTGATCTTGGAACATTCCCCTCTGCAGACTCAACATAATAGCTGCTTCTGTTGGAATAATATTTACATCATTTTTGTACTTTAAATACTGTTGGTTCATTGGCTTTCAATTATCAGAATTAACTTACTGATAAAACATGGAGGACAACTTTACTCAACAGAATACATGTACTATAAACCTTGACAGTGTTAAAGAAGTGATATGGATGAAAGAGGGTATGGGAGTTGAAGCAAGAGAAGAGGGAAGGAGTACTACTTTCCTATGTTACATGAAAAGCATGAATGTGAAACTCGCTCAGTCGTGTCCAACTCTTTGCGATCCCATGTACTATACAGACCATGGAATTCTCCAGGGCCAGAATACTGGAGTGGGTAGCCGTTCCCTTCTCCAGGAGATCTTCCCAACCCAGGGATCAAACCCAGGTCTCCCACAGTGCAGGTGGATTCTTTACCAGCTGAGCCATGAGGGAAGCCCTTCCAGTCTTACACAGTGGAGAATGTAGAATCACTAGCTAAAATTAATGGGTCAATAAATAGAAATTGAGCATGATGTAAAATCATAAGGTTAACCATCAAAAGCAGTAAAAATACACAACAGTCAGTGATTTGGAGGCGGAAGAAAGGTGGTGGGTAAGTGAATAAGTTACTCACAAGTCAAAACAAAGTCTATAAATAGTGCCTCAAGCTGATAAATGAAGACATAAGGTGTAATAGGTTGTTTTAAAATAGCAATCAAGGCAAATACCAGAAGAAATAGAAAGAATCAAAAGAAGATACGTGCTAGAAGAAAAGCTAGGAAAGGAGTGAGGAAAAAGACTTACTTTTTGTCTTTTTTTTTTTTTCCCGCTCTTTTCCATTATGTTTTCTTTCCTGGGAAATCCCACAGAGAGAGGAGTCTGGCAGACTGCAGCCCATGGGGTCGCAGAGAGTCAGACACAACTGAGCGACTAACACACACGTAAGATGCTGAGTATAGTTTCCTGTGCTATAAAATAGGACCTTGCTGCTTATCCATTCTGTACATAACAGTTTGCACCTGCTAATCCCAAACTCCCAATTCAGTCCTCCCCCATCCCTCTGCCTCTTGGCGACCACAAGTCTGTTCTCTGTCTGCAAGTCTGTTTCTATTTCACCAAAGTGTGAAAGCATTAGTCACTCAGTCGTGTCCCACTCTTTGCAACTCCATGGATGGTAGCCTGCCAGAGGAGGACAGAGGGGGAATTCTCCTTGGACATGGAGTAGGTTGCCATGCCCTTCTCCAGGGGATCTTTCCAACCCAAGGATCAAACCCAGGTCTCCTGCATTGCAAGCAGATTCTTTACTGTTTGAGCTACCTGGGAAGCTCAAACAGAAAACATTCTGTTTTGTGGTTAAGTTCATTTGTATCATATTTTAGATTCCACGTATAAGGGATATCATAAGGTATTTGTCTTTCTCATTCTGACTTAGTTCTCTTAGTGTGATAATCTCTAGGTTCATCCAAGTTGCTGCAAAGGGCATTATTTCATTCTTTTGAATAAATGGCTGAGTAGTATCCCATTGTGTGTATGGGCCACATATTCTTTATCCATTCGTCTATCTTGTTTCCATGTCTTGGCTATTTTAAGTAGTGCTGCTATGAACATTGGGGTGCATATATCTTTTTGAATTATAGTTTTGTCCAGGTATATCCCGGAAGTGGGATTGCAGAATCATATGGCAACTCCAGTTTTAGTTTTCTGAGGAAACTCCATACTGCTTTCCATAGTGGCTGTACCTATTTACATTCCCACCAGCACTGTAGGAGGGTTTCCTTTTCTCTACACCCTCTCCAGCATTTGTTATTTATGGGCTTTTTAATGATGGCCATTCTGACCAGTGTGAGGTGGTACTTTATTGTAGTTTTGATTTTCATTTCTGTAGTAATTAGTGATCTTGAGCATCTTTTTATGTGCCTATTAGTCATACTAATATGTGTTAAGAAGACTTACTTTTTATGGCTTTCTGTACTGTTTGAATTTTTATTTCTAGATACCTATATTTTAATAATCAAAAATCAACATTTTTTAAATGCCAAAATATTTTATAGTACTGGTTAGGAATCTGGGGTCAAAATGAGATTGTGTGGATGATTTTTCTTCCTCTATTTTCCAATTATACTGTTATATTTTCTAATTATACTGGTTTTTATTGCTTCCATAATGGAAAAATTTCTAAAGTAAAGAGAGAAATGGTTAATAATATGTTATTTTTATCACATGATGGCTGTAAGTTGTAGGTAATGGAAGTGTTAAGTGTTTAAGCAAGGCAATTAATCTGGAATATTTGTGGGATGATCCTATAATAACCATGAAGGCCAGACTAGCTGTCTGCATGTGGGCAAGTCACGTATCCTCTCTGGACTTTGGTTTCTACATCTGAATCATAGAGGAGATAGCTTCAGAAGTTCTCAGACTCTGTTCAGCTCCCAAAGCTTTTGAGTCTCTTAGTACCTAGCAACTCTGAGCATTGCCACTGAGATCATGTGACCCAGGCATTCTTGACTATGAAAATGGCTGGGTTCTATTCTCCATCCTTGTTGAGGGGCTGAAGGAGGCTTCCACTTGATATCTGAAGCTCTGAGGTGTTGCAAACCTCATGTTTCTCTAACAGGTTTGCAGTTGTTCATTCCAACAGAAAGGAAAGTCCAAATAGATTATATCCTGCACTTCACATAGATAAAACCCAAAGGCCTCACGCACTGAGGACCAAGGATGTGCCCCAGGCCCTGCTCAAGCCTCAAAGAAACCTATAATCATTTAGGCTGTCATCTGCAAGAGAGAGCTAAGTCATCCTTTGTTTTGCAAGAAAAGAAGGAAGTGTGTTGAAAGACATAGCCACAGTAAAAATTGCCCCATCAAACTGAAAGGTGTCATCTACACATGGGGAAATTGCACGCCACCAGGAGCCAGATGGAACTACCTCCTGTTACCTGCTGGGTTAAACATCATCTGTGTGTGCCATGGCCAGGATGTGGGCATTTTATCCAAAAGGAAGTTCTCCCGGTAGTAGGTGATTAACAAAAGAGAAGCAGAAGTAAAAACCTTGTGGTGAGATCATGTAACAAATGGCAGTTCATTCGGTTTTTGTGGTTATAGCGTCTGAAATTGTGGAGTCAGGTTTGGAACAGTTGAGGGACAGTAGCTGAGAGATATCCGTAAGTCATTAATAAAGAGTCTACAGTCTTTTTTTACGGAGATGTAGTTTACAATGTTGTGCCCATCTCTGCTGTAAAGCAAAGTGACTCAGTTATACACATAGAGACATTCTTTTTTTTTTTTAATCTTCTTTTCCATTATGGTTTATCACAGGATATTGAATATAGTTCCCTGTGCTATAATACATTAGTGTGTTGTTTATCCATCCTATATATAACAGCGTATATCTTCCAATCCCAAAGTCCCAGCCCTTCCCTCCCCTACCCACTTTTCCCTTGGCACCCTCCCGTCTGACCTCTGTGTGTGCAAGCCTGTGTTCTGTAGATAGGTTCGCTTGTGCCGTATTTTAGATTCCACACATAAGTGATATCATACGGTATTTGTCTTTTTCTGACTTACTTCACTTAGTGTGATAATCTCAAAGTCCGTGCATGTTGCTGCAAATGCCATTATTTCATTCTTCTCTATGACTAGGTAGTATTCCACTGTAGCACATCTTCTTTATTCATTTATCTATCGACGGACTTTTACACTGTTTCCATGTCCTGGCTATTGTGAACAGTGCTGCTATGAACATAGGGGTGCATGTATCCTTTTGAATTATAGTTTTGTCAGGATGTATGCAGTCCATGGGGTTGCAAAGAGTCAGACACAACTGAGCAACTGAACTGAACTGAAGTGATGCTAGATCATATGGTAATTCTATTTTTAGTTTTCTGAGGAACCTTCATGCTGTTTTCCATAGTGGCTGTACCAATTTATATTGCCACCAGCACCGTAGGAGAGTGTCCTTTTCTGCACACTCTCGCCAGCATTTGTTATTTGTAGACTTTTTAATGATGACCATCCTGACTGGTGTGAGATGTACCTCACTGTAGTTGAGAGTCTACAATCTCACTGTGGGACGTGTGGCCTCCAGAAGAGCAGCAGCATCCCCAGGGAGATTTTAGATTTGCAGAATATCGTAGATCCCAGGCCAGACCTGCTGAATCAGAAGTGGCCTTTTACCAAAATCTCCAGGTGACGTATTTGGACATTAACGTTTCAGAGGCCCAGGGGTGTAAGACCTGTGAAGTCCAGACACCTCCCCACATCAAAAACTGAGGATTTCACTGTGCACGAGGTCTAGAACCAGAGCCCACAATAACCCTTCAAAGAAGAGGTTGCGCTCGCTGTTATTATTATTTCTCCTGCACGCAGATGAGGAAACCCAGATTGACTTCTGCAGAACTGAAGTTTATTAAAAGGCTACCAGAAGCTTGGAGAGAAGGCTTAGAGAGGTTATTAAGAGAAACTTGTTCTACCTCAAAAGGTAGCAAAGGGCAGAAAAGTGGAAAAAGTGTTACTCACTCAGTCGTGTCTGACTCTGTGACCCCAGGGACTGCAGCCCGCTGGACCCCTCTGTCCATGGGATTCTCCTGGCAAGAATACTAGAGTGAGTTGCCATGGCCTCCTCCAGGGCATCTTCCCAGTCCTGGGTTTGAACTCAGGTCTCCCACATTGAAGACAGATTCTTTACTGCAGAACTGGGGCTTAAAACAATATCTCCTTGGATCTCACCATCACTTTCAGTTGCCTCCCTAGGGTTGAATGTTTTCAAGTGATTCACTTGAACAATGGCATCCAGTTGGTAGCATCTGGAGAACCATTTTCCAGAATGTCATCCTTAGAAGACATCCCAAGGACGTTTTCCCAGCCCTCACCCGATAGATAGGCTGGGAGGCACACTTTCTGGAGTTTTGTATCAGAGGGTATGACCCTCGTAAGCAATGGAATCTGAGTCACCATGGGCTGAGTGTGACAGTCAGCCCCAGAAACAAAGTCTAGAAACGCCTCTGTTTAAAAGCAGAAGGTCAAGGCTTCCTGGAAGGATGATCTATTTTATGATGCCTTAAGGTTTCAAAATGACTGTGGGCCCCCCTCACCTTCTTCCTCTCAAGCTCCACCCTCTGCCACTCTTGGTTCTGGAGACAGAGTGGGTCGGGGGGTGAAGGCAGTTGCAGCTGACAGAAACCTTGCTTTTCAAGAACCTGGGCTCAGAACAACATGGTGCAACATACCCCTCATGGTATGGCTTGGGGAGATGAGGGTTTGCTGCAGAGCCATGCGTGCTTTTTTTGGAAGAGGGAGAAAGTGGTGAGCTTCTCAGCAGCCCATTCTTAGCCCCACTTTATAGATGACCCCACACAGGAATCATCTTCTCTGTGTGCAAGAATTAGATTCAGCTGCCAACAGCAAGTGAAGAGAAATAATAATAGTGGCTTAAATTAGTGCTTCTCAGACCATCATGTGCATGAATCTGAATTTAGAAGGTTCAGCATTTCTAACCAGCTCCTGGGGGAGTCACATTTCTGGTCCATGACACACACTGAGTGGTGAAGTCTTCAACTAGATGGAAGTTTATTCCTCACTTAGCTCAAAAAACCTTGAGACTGACCCTCCAGGCTCTTTGGGATCCACCGCAGATTCAACTCTGACATCTCTGCTGCTCCAATGCAGCAAGTGGTCTCCACCCTGAAGATCACTTTACTATCTAAGATGGATCCTAGAGAATCAGCCCATCTGTGCTCTGAGCCAACAGCAAGGGGGAGAAGGGAAAAATAATGTTCCTACCAGCCAAACCAGTTCCTCTGAAAAATTTCCTTGCAGTCTGTTACCTTCTGTTTGGTCCCTTGACCACACCCAAGCTGAAAGAAGCTGACACTTGGATTTCTTTTCCTTAAAAAAAAAAAAAAAAAGAGAAGAGACTGGGTGGAAGATAGACAGTTGGATGTCTGTCTCATCTCTCCAGCTTGCTTGTTGTTTTGAAACCGTAAGGAGAAGGAGCACAGCCTCCGTGGCCCCTCTTTGCCAGCAGTTTCCCCAAGGAGGAAAAAGCCAGACTCCACCGTGCCTTGTCTAGGCAGTCAGTGAGCCACGGTTAGAGGCCAGAGTAAGAACAAATGAAAAAATGCTGGCAGCAGGGCAGGAGGGAGGGTGAATTGAGCAGAGTGGGGTGAAATCTTTTGCTAGAATTTGACAGAAAAGTGGAAAGACCTTGGACAGATCTCATGTCGTGCTTTTGAAAACTGGCTTTGGTCTTGCTTCTGAGATTTAAGGTCTCTCTTGTACCTGAAGGGGTGGGCTCTTCCCTGGGCCTGCTAGCCTCTTTTCATCCCCCTAAAACAAAAGTCCTCTCTGCAATGTTCTAGTTAGACTCTCCCCATCCTTCCTCTCTACTCAGAGATGGGCCACTGCCTGTGCCCACTCCAGCTGAAGCCTGGGGCCTCACTTTTGGCTCATGCCTTTGGGAGCTGGCCTCACCCAATCCTGGGTCTCTTCTCTTGCTTTGAATAGATCTTCCTCAATCCTATAATGTGCCAAAATCACCAGAAGAAGTTGCTGCCAATTCCTTGAGCCTTTAGGTATTTTTTTTTTTTTTTTTTGCCTGTGATCAGTGTCCCCTTCAGCTGAAACTGCCTGGCCTGCAGCACACACCTCCTACATGAACACTTAGGGAAAGCAGTTCTGCGGTGACCTTGGGCAGGGGTGACCACCTCGGGACCCAGGAGTGGATACCCTCCCATGCCCTCCTGGTGGGTTATGACATGGCCCGATGCAGAGGGAACTGACAAACCAAGGCAATAGCGTTAACTAAGCCATTCAGAATCCCTTGCTACAGAATTTGATGTGAGATTGCAACACAGAAAAAGGCAGACCTGTGGCCGCTGTGGGATCAGACTAAGGGCCCTGTTTCTGATGTCCCCGGCTCCTTGTGCTGTTGGGCCTGCATCTCTGGTTATGCACCCTGATGGTTTTCCATCCTGCTCGCTATCTAGGAAGCCCCTCAGACTTTTTGGCAAGCGCAGTTGACATCTCTTTCTGTTCATCCATTGACATCTTGTGACATTTGACTAATGCCATGCAACGTCCTTACTTTGATGTCTGCCCTGCCATGTTGTATATCCCTTCCCAGAGCTCCTGGGGAAGCAGTACTAAACTATTCTGTGTGTGGAGGTGGCCACTGATTGGGTGAAGGGTGGGCATTGACTCAAGAGAGCCCAGCTATAGGCTTTCTGGTTAGGGTGGCCAGCTTGAAGGCAACAGCAATTTCCTAAATGTCACAATATCTCAGCTGCCATGAGAAAAACCCACTAACATGCCTAAAACAAATGCATGTTTTTCTCTCATGCAGGCACCTAAGGTCACATGGAAGCTCTATTCTGTAAAGGTGTCAGGGGCCCAGGCTCTTTCCATCTTGTTGCTCTGTACACTGAGGACTTGTCCTTGTTGGTGCTGCCTGAGAAGGCTCATAGCATGTCTGCATCCCAACTAGTGGGGGAGAAGTAGGAACCCCAGAGGACAAGCCCCCGTCCCTTTAAAACACAACCTGGAATTCACGCAGATCACTTTCACTTGCATCACATTGGCCAACGGAAGACTCAGATGTAAGGAAAGCTGGGAGATGTTAGCCCTATTCTAGGCAGCCACGCTGAGCTAAAAATCCAGGGATGTGTGGTTTTGAAAGAGAATGAATAGTATAGGACATCTCCATTCTCTACTGGTCAGATGGAGAAAGAGAGACGACCGTCTTCCTGCGAGTAGGAGGAGGTGGAGGGTGGCACACAGAAGAAACCACAGCCGTGAGGCCCAGCAGAGAGGCTGAGGGCATGGGCAGGCCCCATGCTCCCTGTGACCCGAAACACTGCTCCCAGCCCTGCCCTTACAGGTGGTGTCCTCCCAGGAAATTTCCTTCCTTTAAAGGGCCTGAGGTACTCAGAAGTCTCTGCTTCATGTCCAGGATATCCAGTCCTCTCGTCGATGAGGTCTGAGCAATATTTTAATCGTGGTTCCATTCTCCAGATGAGAAAACTAAACCTTAAGTGCTTCATCGTCTGTCCTCAGGTCCCCCAGCCCTAGTCAATCAAAGAAGAAAAGAGGCATCAGAATCTGTTGCTTTCAGCCTCTTGATCAGTGAGACAGAAGCAAACCACTGATGCATGATGCTATCTGGCTTCCTCTGTGTGGAAAGATAGATAGAGATCTTGAGGGTCTTGCTTGCTGAGACCACAAGCTCAGTGTGAGTCAGCCATATAACATAACAATAGCAGAGATGTGAGACTGATGCATTTAAATGGACACTGGACATGCAGGCCCTTGCTGAGGTCCCACGGGTATGAAGCCTCCCTTGGAGATCACGGTTCAGTTAACCACAGTGCACAGTGGGGCTGGGACATCTAGGAGAGGAGAGCGGGGCCGGGACATAACCAGCATGGAAAGGAAGGGTTAGCCTTTGGTCTCGGGGGAGGAAGTCCTTCCCAGAGGGCGGAAGTGGTTCTCAAAGGGGATAGCCAGGGCAATAACTTGCCTGGGGATATAACTTTTGAAAATAAGAATCTGAAATCACTTAACAGGCCTTAATGATGTATAATATGCATGAGCCATTTGTGGGCAAGCTCAATCCAGTTCAGTCGCTCAGTTGTGTCCGACTCTTTGTGACCCCATGGACTGCAGCACGCCAGGCTTCCATGTCCATCACCAACTCCCAGAGCTTGCTCAAACTCATGTCCATTGAGTCAGTGATGCCATCCAACCATCTCATCCTCTGTTGTCCTCTTCTCCTCCTGCCTTCAGTCTTTCCCAGCATCAGGGTCTTTTCCAATGAGTCAGTTCTTCACATCAGGTAGCCAAAGTGTTGAAGTTTCAGTGTCAGTCCTTCCAATGAATATCCAGGACTGAGTTCCTTTAGGATGGACTGGTTGGATCTCCTTGTAGTCTAAGGGACTCTCATGAGTCTTCTCCAACACCACAGTTCAAAAGCATCAATTCTTCAGTGCTCAGCTTTCTTTATAGTCCACCTCTCACATCCGTACATGACTACCGGAAAAACCATAGCTTTGACTAGATGGACTTTTGTCGGTAAAGTAATGTCTCTGCTTTTTAACGTGCTGTATAGGTTGGTCATAGCTTTTCTTCCAAGAGAACCCATGAACAGTATGAAAAGGGCAAGCTCAGAGATGCAGAAATCCTGCTAACCCCAAGAATGGGCATCTGCCAGACACACTGGCCATAAGCCAACTGTGCTGCAATAATGAAGGTCTCCATTCTGGCCTAGATGGTTCTCACGTTAGGATCGGGCAGCATCAGGAGGACAGAGTGGGCGATTGTGGTCCTTAGCGGCAAGCGCCAGAGGTAAAGGTGGTCCTGTATAGCAACTACTGACCACTGGTGTATAAGTTAATCAGAAACCTAATTCAGACCTGCTTGAGCCAAAAAAAGGTCACTGTGGGCTGTGCAAGCAAACTACACAGGTGTACATTTGGGTAGAGCTGGACCCAGTACAACTGGATTTAGAGAGTCAACTATTGTCAGGACGTCTTCTCTCTCCACTTACATCTGAGTTGGCCCAGGCTGCTGTAACAAAACACCACATACTGGGTGGTTTAAAGAGCAGCCATCTATTTCTCGTAGCTCTGGAGGTTGGTAAGTCCAAGACCAGAGCACCGGCATGTTTAGTTCCCACTTCGTGGCTAGCGGACAGCCACCATCTCACTGTATCCTCACACGACCTCTTTTGTGTGAGTGCAAGTGGGGAGAAAGAGTATGAACTGTGGTGTCTCTTCTTCTTGTGAAAAGCGCACTAATCCCGTTATGGTGGGCCCATAATTGTGGGGGACTCATTCACAGTGAGAATGGAGAATGAGCAGGCTTCCATGAGGGAGTGAGACCCCAGAAATGAGGCAAAGATCCGGTCCCAGAACTGGAGTATGCCCGGAGCCAGAGGACACAAGGGGCCTCCATGGCTGTGAGCCCCGGGATCTAGGCTCTAGCCTCCTTAGAGATGTGCTAGAAGGGAGCTGAAGGTGATGTCGGCTGTTGAAAGAAGGAGGCTGCAGAGGCGGAGAACTTGGCCAAGCCTCACAGCTGTCCATCCATCCCAGCAACACCCCCAGAACCACTTCAAGGAAATGCAACAAGATGAGAACTTGTGGTGCTTCTCTCTCCATCAGCAACTTTGAATTATCACCCCTTCTTTTCACTGATCAGCACTTTCAAGGTAATTGCAAGGACTCTGGAGAAAACTTTTCATCTTTGTAGCTGCTGGCATGAAAACTTCTTGAAGGAGAAAGGTCTTTGAAAAGTCCACTTTTCAAGGGTAGAAAGGGACCTTCCAGCCTGGCCTTGGAGCTGCTATCCAGTTTTCTGCAGAAGGAAGGAGATTCTTCCGGAGCATAAAAGAGGAAGGAGAAGTGGGACTGGGTACTGAGGCAGGAAACCCAGGGAGAAGAGAGATGCTACCACAGCCCAGAGGAAGTTCAAGGGGCTTGTTGGGTACATACATGTGAGATTAACTTTGCCTAGTGCAAAGTTAAGAAGTTAAGTTCTTCCCAGCTGAAATCTTTTGTTTTTTTTTTTGGACCATGCTGTAAGGCATGCAGAATCCTAGTTCCCTGACCCAGGGATCAAACCTGCACTGTCGCAGTGACCATGTAGAGTCTCAACCACTGGACCACCGCGGAAGTCCCTCAGCTGAAATCTTCAGTCAGTTCTCCACTGCTCATTAATGCAGCTCCTACCCCTGGGGTTAGAACTGACCAAAACCAATTTCCTCATGTATAATCGTACAGGTCCTTTTGGTTAATATCAGCAGCCACCAAGAGTTAAGGGAGTTGAAAATCACCTACTCCCTGTAACCTCACTCCATAAAGTTACCATAAGAGCAAGTTTCAGAATGAATTAGGCCCTGAAGACAGACATTTGTGAGCAAGGAGGTAGTACTTTCAAGTGCAATCATTTGGGACCACAAAGAGGTGGTGAGGATGAAAATGAAGACCTCAGGCAAAGATGAACAAATTTTATGGGGAACTACTATAAATGGATTTTCTGTCTGTTTATTTATACACCTGTTACTTCATTCAAAAACTCACTAGAGGCAGTGACGACTTGTTTGGCTTTAAAAATCCCTATGTGACCTTATTCTCTGACCAGCAGGGAAGAAATCCGATCAAACATGAATGGTGTACAAATGTGCCTTGTGCACTGAAAAGCAAGAACAATTTTTGTTCTGCAGAGGTGTCAGCATTGCAGATGAACATCTAGGATGCCGTAGCTCTCAAACCAAGCATCTCCACCCGCCGCCAAGGAGGGTCTATACGGAGATTCCCCCAGGAAGACACAAAGGGAATTATGGGAGGAGTCGGTTTCACCTGTCCAGTGCAGGTGCGGGGAGGAAGTCCAGTCCAGCAGGTGGGACTGGGTGTCTGGAATCTGGTACAAAACGCAGACCTAAACCAAGAGAGCGTCTGACACGGGGGGCCAGCCAGCCAGGCGCCGAGACGGGTAGAACTCAGAAAATGACGACAAGAACCCCGAGAGCAGTGGTCTTCCCAAATCCAGGAGGATGGGCAGCAGGTAGGAGGGCACCTGGGACAACAGTAGCTTATAAGGCTGTGGTCACCGGAGGGAAATTTTGAAAGAGCCCTGAGCAGAAACTGAGAAAGACAGGAGTAGTAAGAGAGGTTCTGGAGGGACTGAGCCACTGTGAGGTAGGAACTGCATGCAGAGAGTGAGAGAAAAATCCCAGTTACTGAAGGCAGATACAGGTGAGGGGCACCCTGGTCAGACCTGAAGATGAGGCCTGGAGTGGTCAGCAAACTCTCCTTAAATGCCACTTCCTAATGTTAGAATTAGTCTCAGAAACAGAAAGAATATTTTAAATAGGATGCATTCAGCTAGAAGTAAGCAGAAGCTGAACTGAAAGTAGTGAAACAATAAGGAGGCTGTTGACTCACGGGAAGTTCAGCAGCACAAGGCTGTGGCTCAGAGTCCCTTTGCCGGTGACCTTCTTGACTCTGCCTCGCTCAGGCTGTGGGCAGAAAAATGGCCCCTGTCATGCTGGCTTTGGGTGTGGGCAGAGCAAACACAGGGCGTATAAGCCATGCAGGCAGGGTGGGTACCTGAACAAAATCATCCTGTTAGAAAGAAGGAAGGGGGAACAAGGCCAGCAGCACGTCCCAGAATCCACCAAGAGCAGGAGGTAGCACAGGTGAGCAGCAGACCAGATTACCCATGCTGTGGCATCTCTAATCAGCTGCATCATCTGGGCCGAGCCACCTTGGCTCTTGAGGGCTCCATTTTTTTTCATCTTATGTTAAAGTGATTGAACAAGAGAATGTGTAGGATTCTATCCAGCTCTAAATAATCTCTGACTCTGTGAGATGGGATGCTCATGGCTTACTCGTATATAAGCCTTCAGGTATGGGACATGATTCTGGTCCTTTGTAGAAGATTCCATTTTCTAGAGATGGCCAGAGCAATTCCTCCCACCCCACATGCCCCCCAACTTGGGACCTTGCCACTCTGTCATCAGGATATTGAGTCTAATTATCATTCCCTTGAATCTGTACCAGCCTGATGACTTGATTGTATCCACTGTAGCTCATAACTAATAAACTATGGGAGAAGTAATGCTGAGAGACCTCCCAAAAGGCCATGCAGATTCCACTTGGTTCTCTCTGAACACTAGTTGCAGGGGAATCCAGCACCATATAAAAAATTCAACTATTCTGAAAATGACATGCTAGCAAGGCCAAGAATAGGTGCTCATGTCGACAACCCAGCTGAGCCTCCAGTCCACAGCCACCATTGGCTGCCAGCCATAAGTGTGCGCCATCTTGGGCATCCATCCTCGGCTGACCTTTAAATGATTAAAGCCTCAGCTAACATCATACTGCAACCCCATGAGATATAATACAAGTAGAGGGCCCAGCTGCCTTTCTAGAATTCCTCACCCAGAAAATCAAGAGCAAAATAAAAACAAGTGTTGCTGGTCTGCACCCCTATGTTTCAGAGAGATTTGTCAGGCAGCAGAGATGACGAGAGTAACCTTATAAAAGACTGGGCATAAAGGAACAAGGACGGATTTAGAGTCAGCTTTAAGAGATTGTTTCTGATAATTGCAAGACACTGAACATATCTCAGTTCTTTTTTTTTTTTTTTTTTTTTTTTTTTTTGGCTATTTAAGGAAGCAGTGGAGAGATTCTTTGGAGACATGACTTGTGGGTATCTTACCAGGAGATAATAGCAATGAACTTTCACCTTAATGCAGCCCTTTGGAGTTTGTAAAAAGCAAACCAACTCATTTGAGTGTCAGGACTAAGGGGTAGGGCACAACTCAACCTCCATTTTGGCCCAACACCCCTCCTGGAAGTCCTGAGACTATGACCCACCTGCTTTCCTCAGAAAGAACACTTAAGGTTGAGCAAAACCTCCCTTTTGTGAGCACCATATGTGATAGGCACACTGCCAGGCACTTTCCTAATTGTCTTTGCATTGTGCCTTCATATGGGGACAGCAAAGAGGCCTAGAGGTCTTGGAGCTACCACATTCCTACGTTGGCACTCCTGTACTTTCATAGAGTTTCCTATGATGGCCTCAGAATCCAGTCCCCAGCAATCCTTTTTACAGCTGTTTCTAGCTGATGCTGTCTCACCTCTTACCAGATGCATCCTCTGGTTAATGGTTTTTCTTGCAGTGGATATGCAAACAAAACTGTGTGATGGCTCTGTGAGATGGGCAGGGCTGATACTACTAATTACTACTAAGGTGGTGACCAGCCTTCACAGTGGCCCCCAGTGGTTTGTACCTCCGGGTGTTCACATCCCTGAGTAGGGTTGACTTGGGTAACAGATGAGATAGTACAGAAATGACAGGGCTTGACTTCAGAGGCTTGGTCATAAAGATACTGTGGCTTCTGTCTTGCTCTCTTAGATTGCTCACTGTGGGGAAGCCAGCTACCATGCCAGGAGGATACTCAAGCATCTCCATGGAGGACTCTTCTGTCCAGGAACCAGGGCCTCCGGCCAGCAGCCATGTGAACAAAGCTGTCTTGGAAAGCAGATCCTCCAGCCCCAGTCAAGCCTTCAGATGACTGCAGCCCCAAGGGACATCTTGACCTCATTCCATGAAACACTATAAGCCAAAACCACCTCAGTGAGTTGGTAAGTCGCTCACGGATATTCGAACCACAGACACTGCATGAGATAATACTTACTGTGTAACCCACTAGGTTCTGAAGGAATTTTTAAGCGTGACAGATAATTAATACACCCATCACACAAGTGAGAATCTGAGCCTCAGACCCACAGAGTGACTTGCCCACAATTGCACAGCTAGAGCTACAGGAGAACAGGGAGGAGGGCCCTCATCTTGTGACTGCTGATCCACAGCACACGGGTTCTCTTACAGCCCCATGATTCAGCATTTCTCCAATCTGCGCTCAGAAGAGGCAGGAGGCTGTGGGCTCAGTGCAGCGACTCCCCAGGCAACTGCGGCCACACCCAGGGAGGGAGCGGGGCTGAGACCCTCTGCTCCCAGTCGTGTGCCGCCCTCCTGAGCAGGAGGCACCAGAAACAGGGACTTTTTCCCACCAGGGCAGACCCATACCCATGCAGGCTCACACACATGTTCTGGCCTCAACCCCTACCACAGACTACAGCTGACCCACGAAGCTGCCGGTCCTGCGGGGCTACGGTGGGAAGGATCTGTGGTCAGGGCTTGCACTTAAGATCCTGCCTGCGACACAGGATCTGGCCTTGCCCCCAGCTTCGTTCCCGATGATTCATGCGTCCACTTCAGAGAAGTCACCCCACTGAGGGGTACTTTCAGTTCCCATGTGACTCACCAGCCATGTGACCACCAGTCCCCCCTCTGCAAGCAGGGCCTGTGTGGTGGACACGGGGTCAGCAAGTGACAAGTCTAGCTGGTTCTGTTTTCTTATCCTTCCAGCTGGGTTGGACTCATTCCAGCAAGAGCTATGATGGTGCCCTGGGAGGCAGGCGGGACTGCAAGTGGGCAAGTCTGGAGGGTAGTTGAAGATAACAGGGCAAGAAGGGTTATGTAGTCCCTGCTAGTCTCCAGGGTCTCTAGCGAGGCTGTCAGCCAGGAAGCAACGAGATAGAGCCCTAAGGCAGGGCTGGGCTTCCCAGCAGAGACATGCTCATGGTGGGCCAAGGATGCAACAGAGTAGCCCCTGGCTGAGCAGGAGACCTGTGGAAACATGAGGGAGAGACCTGGGGTGATGAAATTTCTTGATAAGGGGCCTTAAAGGTCCAGCAGAGAGTCTTGTGCCTATGTCCTCCTGTGGCCTTCAAGACCTCCACAATAGGAGAGGATTTTTTAAAAATAGGGTATAAGACACCTGCATTCTAATCTAAACCCAGGATCGCATCACCTGGATCACCTTGGTAAAGTTGGCCCATTTGGGCCTCAGTTTCTTCATGGGCAGAGTCAAGTGAATCATTTTCTGAGTTCCTTGGAGCCCAAGAATTCTGCACACCTCTCTTAGAGTTTGCCATTGGGAGGGAGCCTCTCAACCTGTATTGTCCCACAGAAATAGTAAGTAGGCCACACATGCAATTTAAAATTTTCTAGTACACATATTTTTAAAATTCTAAGAATAGGGAGAATTAATTTTAAGAGTATCTTTTATTTAATCTATGTAGAATGTGGCCATTTCAACATGTAGTCTATTTATTGCATTTATTAATAAAATATTTTCCATTCTCTTTTTTTGTACTATACCTTCAATATCTGGCTTGTAATTTGTACTTCAGCACATCTCCGTAGGGACCAGCCGCATGCCCCCTGCTCAGTAGCCTGAGTTGTATCCCTGACCCGTGAGGAGGGCGGAGACCGCCCCCTGGTGGACAAAACAGGAAAGTACATGGGAGACTGAGGTATTAGAACCAGCAAAGTGACTTTGATCTGTGAACCATCACATCCATTTTCTTGATTCAGTAGTCACGTGTAGTGTCAGCAGTAACTGTATAGTGAGGGCATCTGGAGAGAGCACATACAAATCAGAGAAGCAGGTTAGGGCCAGGCTCCTGAGGAAACTGCGAGTGAGAACTGATGGCAGACGCCCTTGCTTCTGGGAAGAGAGTTGAGTGTGGGCTGTTCTTTCAAGGACTGTTACTCTGAAGGGGAGGGACACGCAAGGGATGGGGCACAGAACAGGAGGGTGTTTTAAGTGGAGAAAAGGCATTCGGACAGCAGTCCAGGCCGAAGAATAACTGTCATGATCGGAGCAAAGGAACCCGAGGCGTTCAAGAGGCAGACCTGCAGAGTTGGTTAGCAATACAGACCTTGGGGCCCGCTTCACTGGCTGCTGCCCGTGACTTCAGTCTGATTACTGACCTTCTGTGTCTCTGTTCTCACATCAGTACAATGGTACCTGTCTCTTGTGCTTGCAGCATGGTGAGTGGTGGTTGCTAGGAGGATTGATTCTTTTTTATTTTTTCCCCAAAATAACATATTCGGATGCTAATAGTAGACATAAGAAAGTAGCTATAGTGATTAGAGGGATTCCTTCAGAGGGGCAGCATTTTCTGTGAGTGCTCGTACACCAGTCTACCTTTTCCTCAGTGAGTTGAAGTCCAAATGCTGTAGATGGCAAGTCTGAGTATTCTCTACTCAGAAGTGACAGGATCATTTCAACAGGGGGCAGTGGCCAACAACATATTTCTCTTGCATCTTTAAACTGAAACTACCAAGACCAGCTTCCTGACCTAGCAGGGGCATTTTGAACCAAGGAGGGCCCGCCTCTTGTTATACATGCTTCCCAGGGAAATATGGAACTTATCAGGGGTCACAATTCTATTTTTTAACTGTGATGCTGATGAATTCAATGATCTCTCTTTTTTTTTTTCAAAATAATGGTTACCATCTGTTGAGCCACTAAGTGGCAATCGATGACCAGTACTAACCCTTTCAGGTCTGCAAGGTGAGGTTAATTTACAAAAATCACATTATGCCATAAACATCATTCAGAATACTTTTTTTTCAACACAATGTTTTTGAGCTACAACTGTGGAGCTGTAATAATAATTAATATTATTATTACTATTTCTGATTGCTGCTTTGTCTTACTGTGTGTGCATGTACCAACATTTTATGTATCCCATTTCCTAGTGACAGACACCTATGTGGACCCCGGTCTTTGCCATCACAAACAACGTTGCAGTGAGCATCTTCTCACCTGTCTCCTTAGGCCTGTGCAGAGTTTCTCTGGATGAGGAACCCAAGAGTGGAATGGCTAGAACAGAGGGTATGTGCAGCCTTACCGTCTCCCAGGTTGTCCCTCCAAATGCTATTTACTCTCTCAGCAGCTTTGCCTCCTGGGTTCTAACTTTCCTCTTTCTCATTAGTCCTTGATATTATGACTTTCTAATTTTGGCCAAATACATGGGCAAAAAATGATGTCTGGCAGCTTTAGTTTACGTATGCCTGATTGCTCCTGAAGCCTCCTTACATTCCTTGAGCCATTCCAAACTTGCATTCAAAGGGCAGCTTCTGTCCAGGAACAGGTAACATTTTCTGATAGACGTGCGGCTCTTCACCAGGTGACCTGGTGTATTTTGGTGTAGCTACTGCTCCCACCAGCCCTGGGAAGTACTCACAGCACATGAGACTCAGAGAGCTTACTGACTGGCCCTTGATTGTCCAGACAGTTATTACTAGAAGTGGGATGAGAATCAAGGTGTCCTGAGTCCTCACCAAGGCTCTTCCGACTCGACTGTGTTATACCCGGAGCCCATCAATAAGAGATGGCCTATCCCCCAAAGCACACGGTTCATATGTTTGTGAGAGAGCTGGCGGTTTTGTTTTTCTTTTGTTTCTTAAATCAGCTTCGCTGAGGTATCATTTACATGCAGTAAAATGCTAAATGGGTGTTAAGTGGGTGTCTCCACAGTACACACCAGTACACAACCACCACCAACCAAGATATGAAACATTCCTGACACTCCTAGAACCTTCCCAGATAGTCACCCACACTGGCATCTACTTATTTGCTTTTGGTTGTAAATTAAATTTGTTCTTACCCAGATTTTCCAAAGTTTTGTTCAGAATATGTACTCTTTTCTGTCATTCAGCATAATGTTTGTGAGGTTCAACAATTTTGTTGGAAGAACTAGTAGTTTGTTCCTTTTTATTGCTGACTAGCATTTAACTGTATGTCTGTACCACAATTTATTGGTCCCTTCACTAGTCGATGAGAAGCTGGTCCCTTCACCAGCTTGGGGGGTATAATGAATAAAGCTGCTGCTAAGACTTTAAATCCAAGTCTTTATGTAGAGAACAGGGTCAGGACCAGGTAGAGGAACCTAAGATGAAAAACTTAAGGAGACATTCACTTTCAGGTTTAGGAAGTGCAATATGTGTGTGGTCAGTTCCATTCTATCACATATGTGGATTCCTCTAATCAATCACCACCTTCATCAAGATACAGGACAATTCTATCATCATAAAGATGCCCCCCCCCCTTACCCTTTCTAGTAACAACTGCCCCCAACCTTCCTAACCCTGGCAACCACTGATCTGCTTTCCATCTCTGTGATTTTATCACTTCAGGAATGTCATGTAGATAGACTTGCTCAGTATGTGACCTTTTGAGATTGTTTTTTTTTTTTTTTTAAACAAATCATAAACCCCCTGAAGTCTATGCATAGCTTGCTCCTTTTTCTTACTGAGTAGTATCCCATGGTATGGAATCTAGCCATTCGCCCATTATGGGACATTTTGATTGTTTCCCGTTTTGGGCTGTTAACAATTTGTTTTTGTTGTTAAGTTGCTCAGTCGTGTCCGACTCTTTTTGACACCATGGACTGCAGCATGCCAGGCTTCCCTGGTATGTTTGATTTTGTAACAAACTGTCACACCCTTTTCCAGAATGGCTATGCCAGTTCCCATTTCCTACAGCAAAAAATTGTTGTTTAGTTGCTCAGTCGTGTCTGACTCTGCGACCCCATGGACTGTAGCCCACCAGGCTCCTCAGCCCATGGAATTTTCCAGGCAAGAATACTGGAGTGGGTTGCCATTTCCTTCTCCAGGGAATCTTTCTGACCTAGGGATCGAACCTGAGTCTCCTGCACTGACAAGCAATGTGCTTGCCATATATGTGGTTTGCAAATGCTTTCTCTCAGTCTGTAACGCGTCTTACCAGTGGCATTTGCAGCCAGAGGTTTTTCATTTTCATGAAGTCTACTTCATCTGTCTTTTATGTATGCTTTTGGTGTTCTAAGAATTTGTCAGCAAGCTTTCAGTTCAGTCACTCAGTCATGTCTGGCTCTTTGCGACCCTATGGACTGCAGCACGCCAGGCTTCCATGTCCATCACCAACTCCCAGAGCTTGCTCAGACTCATATCCATCGAGTTGGTGGTGCCATCCAACCATCTTGTCCTCTATTGTCTCCTTCTGCTCCTGCCTTCGATCTTTCCCAGCAACAGGGTCTTTGCCAGTGAGTCAGTTCTTCAAATCACGTGGCCAAAGTATTGGAGTTTCAGCTTCAGCATCAGTCCTTCCAATGAATATTCAGGACTGATTTCCTTTAGGATGGACTGGTTGGATCTCCCTGCAGTCCAAGGGAATCTTCAAGAGTCCTCTCCAACACCACACTTCAAAAGTATCACTTCTTTCGTGCTCAGCTTTCTTTATAGTCCAACTCTCACATCCACACATACTACTGGAAAAACTAAAGATTTGACTAGACAGACCTTTGTTGGCAAAGTAATGTCTCTGCTTTTTAATATGCTGTCTAGGTTGGTCATAGCTTTTCTTCCAAGGAGCAAGCGTCTTTTAATTTCATGACTGCAGTCACCACCTGCAGTGATTTTGGAGCCCCAAAAAATAAAGTCTCTGTTTCCATTGTTTCCCCATCTATTTGCCATGAACTGATGGGACCAGATGCCATATTAGTTTTTTGAATGTTGAGTTTTAGGCCAGCTTTTTCACTATCCTCTTTTACTTTCATCAAGAGACTCTTTAGTTCTTTGCTTTTTGCCATAAGGGTGGTGTCATCTGCATATCTGAGGTTATTGATATTTCTCCCGGCAATCTTGATTCCACCTTGTGCTTCATCCATCCCAGCATTTCGCATGATGTATACTGCATAGAAATTAAACAAGGTGACAATATACAGCCTTGACGTACTCCTTTCCCTATTTGGAACCAGTCTGTTGTTCCATGTCCAGTTCTAACTGTTGCTTCCTGACCTGCATGCAGATTTCTCAAGAGGCAGGTCAGGTGGTCTGGTATTCCCATCTCTTTAAGGATTTTCCACAGTTTATTGTGATCCACATAGTCAAAGGCTTTGGCATAGTCAATAAAGCAGAAATAGATGTTTTCCTGGAATGCTCTTGCTTTTTCAATGATCCAGTGGAAGTTGGCAATTTCATCTCTGGTTCCTCTGCCTTTTCTAAATCAAGCTTGAACATTTGGAAGTTCACAGTTCACGTACTGTTGAAGCCTGGCTTGGAGAATTTTGAGCATTACTTTACTAGCGTGTGAGATGAGTGCAATTGTGCAGTAGTCTGAGCGTTCTTTGGCATTACCTTTCTTTGGGACAATGAAAACTGACCTTTTCCAGTCCTGTGGCCACTGCTGAGTTTTCCAAATTTGCTGGCACATTGAGCGCAGCACTTTCACAGCATCATCTTTTAGGATTTGAAATAGCTCAACTGGAATTCCATCACCTCTACTAGTTTTGTTTGTAGTGATGCTTCCTGAGGCCCACTTGACTTTGCACTCCAAAATGTCTGGCTCTAGGTGAGTGATCAGACCATTGTGGTTATCTGGGTGATGAAGATCGTTTTTGTACAGTTCTTCTGTGTATTCTTGCCACCACTTCTTTTTTGTTATTTTTTTTTCATTTATTTTTATTAGTTGGAGGCTAATTACTTTACAGTATTGTAGTGGTTTTTGTCATGCATTGACATGAATCAGCCATGGATTTACATGTATTCCCCATCCCGATCCCCACTCCCACCTCCTTCTCTACCCGATCCCTCTGGGTCTTCCCAGTGCACCAGGCCCGAGCACTTGTCTCATGCATCCAACCTGGGCTGGTGATCTGTTTCACCCTAGATAATATACATGTTTCGATGCCGTTCTCTCGAAACATCCCACCCTCGCCTTCTCCCACAGAGTCCAAAAGTCTGTTCTGTACATCTGTGTCTCTTTTTCTGTTTTGCATATAGGGTTATCGTTACCATCTTTCTAAATTCCATATATATGTGTTAGTATGCTGTAATGTTCTTTACCTTTCTGGCTTACTTCACTCTGTATAAGGGGCTCCAGTTTCATCCATCTCATTAGGACTGGTTCAAATGAATTCTTTTTGATGGCTGAGTAATATTCCATGGTGTATATGTACCACAGCTTCCTTATCCATTCATCTGCTGATGGGCATCTAGGTTGCTTCCATGTCCTGGCTATTATAGACAGTGCTGCAATGAACATTGGGGTGCACGTGTCTCTTTCAGATCTGGTTTCCTCAGTGTGTATGCCCAGAAGTGGGATTGCTGGGTCATATTTGCCACCTCTTCTTAATACCTTCTCCTTCTATTAGGTCCATACCATTTCTGTCCCTTATTGTGCCCATCTCTGCATGAAATGTTCCCTTGGTATGTTCTTGAAGTGATCTCTGCTTTTTTCCATTCTATTGTTTCCCTCTATTTCTTTGCATTGATCACTAATTCAAAATTTAAATTAAGGTTCTTTTTTTTTTTTTTTAATAAATATCCAGTTGCTCTAGCACCATTTGTTGAAAAGTCTGTCCTTCCTCCAGTGAATTACTTTTGCACTTGTGTCAAAAATAAGATGGCCTCACTGGTGTGGGGCTATTTCTGGGCTTTCCATTCTCTTCCATTAATCTTCCTGTCCACCCCTCTGCCAAAACTACAGTCTAAATTATGACAGCTGCATAATGAGTCCTGAAATAGAGTAGGGTGATTACTCCCATTTCTTTCCTTTTTTCAAAATGTTTCAGTTATCTTAGTTCCTTTGCTTATTACATAAATTTTAGAGTAAGTCTAACTCTGCCTGCAAAATATCTTGGAGGATTTTGCTAGAAAATTTCATTATAATCATGTATCATTTGAGGGAGATTTGACAATTTTACCATGATGAATCTTCAAACCAATGAATGTGTCTTCATTTATATAGCTTATTAAAAAATTTATTTCATCAATATTTTGCAATTGTTAGTATACATAGTTTGTACATTTTGGTGATTTATGCACAGGTATTCCTTTTTTGAAAGAGAGGCTGTAAATATAATATTGTACTTTAATTTTGCTTTCCATGTGTTTCTAGCTAGTATATAGAAATGCCATTGATCTTTATATGTTGATCTTATATCTTGCAGCTTTGCTAAGCTCATTTACTATCCTAGAAATTGCTTCAGTTTTGTTTTGTTTTTGGATGTTATTAGACCATTATGTCAGCTGCAAACAGAGACAGATTCATTTATTCCTTTTCATCCTGTATGTCTTTTATTTCCTCTTGCCTTTTTGTGCTGCCAAAGGCTTCCGGTACTGTATTGAACACAAGTAGTTAACACAGACACCCTTGCCTTGCTCCCAATCTTAGGGAAAAACATTCAGTCTTTCAATGTTAGTATTTTATTAGCTGCTGGTTTTTTAATAGGCACGTTTTTATCAAATTGAGGAAGTTCCCCGCATCCCTTATTTTTTCTGAGTATTATCATAAATAGTTGTTGAATTTTGTCAAATGATTTTTCTGTATTGATTGATATGATTATGTGGTTTTTCTTCAGCCTTTTAATACAGTGAATTTCATTGATTGACTTTAAGTATCAAACCAGCCTTGCATCTCTGGAATAAACCCTGTATTCTACTTGCTAATATTAAAGGTTTTTTTATTTGCATTTGTGAAGGATATTGATCCATGGTTATACTATGTACTTTTTGGTACCATTTTTATCCAGTTTGGGTAGCAGGGTAATACTGGTCTCACAAAGTGAGGTGTGAAGTGTTCTCTCTTCCTCTATTTTCTGTAAATAAAAGGTTATGTAGAATGCGTGATAATTCTTTAAACATTTGAAAGAACCCTCCAGTCAAATTATCTGGAAATTTCTTTCTCAAAAGTATTTAAACTGTGACTTCAATTTCCTTGAAGGGCTATTCAAGTTATTATTTCATATTGAGTGTATTGTGATAATCTGTTTTTTGTGGAATTAATGTACTTCATCTAAGTTATAGATGTTCATATGATTTGATTATTTTCTTTGATGTCTGCAGAATCTGTAGTGATACCCAGTTTCCTTCCTGTTATTAGTGTTCAATAATTTGTCTTCCTCTTTTTTTTAATACAAGCATTTATTCAATTAATTATAAAACAGTATAAAAAGTGATGTACAATCACACCAAAGTTCATCCAGAATGCCTCTTTAAAAATTATGAGACTGACACGCTACCTACTGCACTAACAAGGCACCTGCCTCTTTATAAATTAGTGCTACTTGTTCATTTTACAGTGAGATTAAGCCTTCACGTGTGTTAACTCAGATGTGAGTCTGTTCTTGGTGGTTCAGAAGTTTACATGATTTTGGATGTCATTAATTTGCTTCACCATTTCTCTTATGTGTTCACCCTTCTCCTTCAGGATGGACTGAATGCATTTTCGCTGGTAGGCTCTGAGAGTAATAGTGGGCTTTTGAGGACTCAGTACCATTTCCATCTTTTGTGGTTGATAGTCTTTTTTCATAGTAACCCATTTGATGGCATTGCCCAAATGTTGAAGTTGATCAGGTATCAGCTATAATTCTTTCTTCATGTCTCTCTCACTGTCAGAGATAACTGGGAGCTGAGACTGAAAACTGTGAAGTACTTTTTTCATCCTGTTCATGATGTCTTCTTGTTTTTCCTTGGCGTCCTCATATTTGTCAGCTAAGTGCTCATCCAATTCCCGTAGACTTTTCCTCTCCTCTCGACAATAATTGAGATCTTGTAATTGTTTCTTTTTTGGTCACATAACAATTTGACCCTCCACTGAATCTCCTCCTTTGCCAGGTCCTGTTTAAGAATGTAGTATTCTCTGAACACCTGAGTGGCTCTGCTGATGAGCTAAAGACATTCTTTGGGAGGAGGAGCTGTATCTTTTTCAGATGATTTAAAAAATGCTGGATTTGCAACACTATGTTGCAAAATGCTTCTAATATGCTTTTCAAAGGAATCCCCGGGGTTTCAACCAGAATAAGGAGGGGAGACTCTGCCACTTCAACATTCACTCGGGTACAAAGCCGGGGAGGAGATGCTGGATGGACTGTGCTTAGTAAAGGCTTGACGAGGTATTCATAGGTACTGGTGATGCAGATCATTGTTGGCCCCAGGATGTCAGGCATGATCCAGAATCCTCGAAAAGGAGCTGGCTGACTGCATGGCAGTGGCTTCCTACAAAGAATGTGTTCTACAAAGCACTTCTGTTCTGTAGCCAGTTCCTGTAAACTGTCCCTGTCTTCTTCATCTGATCCAAGAAACTTGTGAAGTTTATGAATCCAAGGTAGCCCAGCACTATGTACACCAGCTTCATGAGTATAGTGGTATCTTGAGGGACACTTGGGACCTCTGTGAAGTTTGATTGCACAAGAAAAGTCAGAATCAAAGGGCTCATCCTCTGCGGATGCCAATTTCAGAGCAAGCTCCAACTCAACACACTCAGACACATACAGTGACGGAATGAGGTCAGCCCTGGAATCCCAGGACTTTTCTGACGTTTGGTCATCTTCCTACCCCTCCAGCACAAGGCAGAGATGAAACATTCCTGACTCAGTAGTAATCACCAGGATGTTGGCGACACATGGTAAGCAGAGCCCAGCACAAGCATCGTAGCCATAGTTCTCTTCAGCAGCAGGATGCATGGGCAACCGGCCCACTAGCTTACCCACACCCCCAGGGCTGTGCAACAGACTCACATGTGTAAGGAAAGTCTCCTCATTCTCATATAAGATGTACAGGGAGTAAGCCACTACTTCTTCTTTGCCTTTTTATCCAAATATGTGCTTCGGGACTGCTGACAATGGCCCAAAGTCAAATGCAACTGCCGTCTCTCCCAGAGATGCGGTGTAGGCCCTTCCGTTGTTGAGTATGAGACTTTCCCCTTCTGCTTCTGAAAGTCGGATGACCGTAGTCGGTGTCTGGGGTCACGCAAAGGGTAAATTTCTTTTGACGTTGTCTGACGTTAGCGGCACCATGTGGGGATCTAGCGACTCTCTCGGATACCAGGCAGCATGCTTCAGAGTCGGAGAGGCTGACCTGGTGAAAAATCTCTCAGCGACGGGAGTCGTGCTACAATTCACTGCTGATTTTCCACCTTCCAGTTCAGAATTCTTTCCCCATCTTTTAGGTAATCCTAATATCATGAGTCCTTTTATTCCAGTAAGTGCTACATGATGTTGTGCTAGGCTTAACAAGGCTTGGTAGATTTCAAACAGGGGTGGATTTATGCAAAGCCGTCTCTGGTACTGGGAGAGGGAGGGCTTCTCACTGGCGCCGCTGGGGCCCCGAAGGCGCACGACTAAGAAGGAGCTGTCTTCTGAGTCCCACAGAAAGAGCTCTCCGCGAGGCCCAAGACCAGGTTTCTCGTCAACAACCGAGGAGGCAGCGGCGGCGACGAAGGCAATGATGAAGCCGGCTTCTCAGTTTCAGCGGAGCTCTGATTTTTCCGTCCCTCACGGAGCCGCCAGAACACGGCGTGGCTGGGCAGCCAGGTATGCACAGCTCACCGTCCCCCGGGGCCGCCTTCGGTGCCCGCCATCTTGAACCCTCGGCTCCCCGCGGCCTCGCCTGTGAGCGCAGCCAGTCCGCTTCCGGCCGTCCACTGCCTCGGCCCCGTCTCTTTTTGTTAGTCTTTCTAGAGGCATATCACTTTTATTGATCTTTTCAAGAACATACTTTTTTTGTTTCGTTTCTCTGTTGGTTGTATGTTTGCAATTTTATCAGTTCTCTTCATTTTTTCCGTCCTTCTACTTGAGTTTATTTTGCGTCTCTTTTTCTAGGTTCTTAAGATAAGTGCTTAGATTATTTATGTGAGATATTTTCTCTTTCCTAATGTAAACATTTAGTGCTAAAAATTTCCCTCTCGGTGCTGCTTTTAACTGTGTCCCACAAAATTTGATGTTGTGTGTTCATTTTTATCCCATTCATCATTTTTTTTTAAATTCCTCTTGAGTCCTCTTTGATCCTTGGATTATTGAAAAGGGTGCTCTTTATTTTCTGGTAATTCACTTGTTGAAGATTTCTAGGCACAGTATGTGGGTTTACTATTTTTAATTATATTATCTTCAACTGTTGATTACATAGTGAGGATGGGTTGAAAGGAGACCCATCTTTATCATTGAGGGAGCCCAGAACTTTGTCTGCTAAGTTGTGTTGATATGGAAATCTATGTGAACCACCCCACCATATACACACAGGGGCAGACAACCACACATATGCAAGCACACACACATGCCCATGGCATACATATACCCACACCTAATCAGTGGAGCTCAAATTCTCATTTTCAAAAAACAAAGCTAATGGCAGGGACCATGATAAAAACAACAACAACAACAACAAAAAAAAAAAAAACAGGAAAAGGAAGCTGTTTAGGAAGAAAAAAAAAAAGCACCAAATCAGCATCATATCTCTGAAAAAATTAGGTCAAACCAGAAACCTCTGGCGGAAATAGAGGTATTTCAGGTTCTGGGTTGCCTGTAGACAAGCTGAATTTCTTTTATGTTGGCAGCACCTGCCTTTTTAGTCAGTCTCTCCGCCCCTTCCCACCATCACTGCCCCCATCACAACAAGGCCAGTCCAACAAATTCTGCTTCAGAAAATCGAAAGGAAAGAAGACATTACACTGACTACAGCAATGGAATGGAAATTCTAGGAACTAAAGATTAAGGATAGAGAGAGCTATGTCCTGCAAACCAATTCAATGTCTGAGCAATAATAATGCCCCTCTCAAATGACATGTAATGAAAACTATATGTATATTGTATTTGTATTTATATGTAATATATATACATATATAAGTATGTTCATTCCCCATCTGATAACTATTTCTGTCCTGCAGGTTGTTTAATTTTCATTTCTTACATTTCAATCTATCTAAAAATTTATATGGTTGTAGCTTTATAATACACTGATATATCTGGCAGTGTCTCAGGTCCCTCAGCAGCTAAACTGTGAAACTGAATCTTTGGGCAGGCTGTTAGTTCCAAAGGTCCAGTGAGGAAGGCAGATCCACCGCCCCATATAAACTAAGGGCACTCAATCAGTTTAGACCAGGGTTTTTCAACCTCGACACAATAGCTATTTTGTTAATTTTCTTTTGTAGGAGTTTGTCCTGTTTGTCAGCATCCCTGGCCTCTACCTGCTAGATGTCAGTAGCTTCCCCAAGCTGTGATGAGCAAAAATGGCCACCAGACATCACAAAATTGCCCCCAGTGAAAAGCTGCTTGTTTAGACATGCTTCCTTATTTCCTGCCCTCAGTGCTGTACAAAGCTGTGATACTTGATACCATAGCAGGTATCCTGCAGGCATGAGGAACGATATTACAGAGGCACTGAGGCTAGAACATGAGGTAGAAGGGGCCATGGTTTTTGATGACATTGCCAGAGTACTGCACCAACCCTAGCATTACCTCCCTATGGGAAATTGACAGCTTCCACCACTTACGCCTGTTTGGTCCTGTGTTTTGTCACTTACAGCCAAGACCATCCTGGTGAATCCACTGATCACCTTACTCCTCTGCTTAAAACCCTTTGCTAGTTCTCCATTCAGGATAGATTCTAGACTTCTGAACTTAGCACCCGAGGGCCTTGGTCTCTGGCTCCTGCTCATCTCCCACCGCCCTCTCAGCACATATCTTCCCCTCTCGGGCCTTAAGTAGAGTCCTCTGACCCAGCCTGGAGACCTCCTGTCCCCTGTGTTTACACTTGCTGGTCCCCAAACGGCGCATCCTTCTCCTCTGCTCTCTCTCTTCATCCTACTCCTACCTTTCAAGACTAGCCCATGTACTGTCCTTCAGGAACTTGTCCCCAAATCTCCATGTGGTGGTTTTGAAACATGGACTCCAAATTATTAATATTTGACACTCGTTTACTTGAAAGTGGCTGGGCAGGGATTTCGACCTCGGTGACTTTTTACACTCTGGACGCTGAAGCAGGGTGCCAACTGACTGATCCAGGGATGTGTTATTGGGTGACACGCAAGGCAACCTTCATGATAAGGATGTGCAGTGCGTGAGATGAGCTAGTCAGACCTGCAGGCATTGGGCAACCCCAGTCAACCCAAGACTCTGATGCTGCTCATCTTTCCAGCCTCAAACCCTGGCAGTCTATCACTTCCACCACACCTCTCTCTCAGTGTGAATCATTGGGAGGCTCAGAATGTGCCCTATTGCATAAGTGTTCCCCTATACCTGGCATTCAGCCGCGTTTCCCTGCATAACTCCTACTCATCCTTCAGATCCACCTTTGACATCACCTCCTCTAGGAAGCCTTCCTCACCTCTCCAAGGCTGGCATGCCCAGAGCCTTTCCCTCACATTGCACTTAACACATTGCCTTCTACCCCCCGTTTCCACCTCTGTGAGCCTGTGAGCATCTGAAGGGCAGAGAATGATTTATTCCTTTGTGAGCCACCAGCCCCTAGAACAATGCCAGAGGCTGCTATGAAAATAAACGTTCATGGCACGGTTGTGCCAGTGGTGTGACTGGCTGTGTCCTGCTCTTGTCCTCCATTCAGCCACCACTTACTGAGCTCTGACCCTGTGCTGAAGGTACAGCTCTCAGCCTTTCATCTCTTGCCACTCTCTGGGGAGCTGGAGCTCACAGTTATAGCGCACTCACTGGGGCTTGTCCTCATACCTAACTCATCTGCTGTGTTTGATCCTCTTAACAAGCCACTGAGGTTGTAATTATCTGCAATTCATGTTGGAAACTGAGGCGCCAGAATTATTAAATTGGCACTAAATCCTGGAGTCCACGTTTGAACCCCGGCAGCCTCAGTCTAGAGTCTGTGGGGTTCATCTCTACACTGCCTGGCTTCCTTATGAACACCCAGACTTGTCACGAATGTAGAGACCCAGGCCTCACCCGAAGTCCTTGTTTCTGTAGGTCGGTAGGCAGGACCTGGGGATCCCCTGTCCTCATGAACCCCACATGGTGCAAAACTGACAGTGGCCAGGAGCATCACAGAGGGTCTGAGGCTCTGTGAGATCCAGCCCTGATGTGCCTGTCTCACTGCATCACAGACGCCTCCTGTTCTGTCTTCTCCAGACCCTGGCTGCTTCTGCCAGGAGAAGGGTCCCCACCTCACCCACCCACCCATGTGCTTGAGGAGCAGTGAAGCAAGTGAGAAGAGGGAGCCCTTGCGGCTCAGGATGGGCTGGCAGAGCCCCAGGGACATCCCCACGCAGCCCCTTCCAGAGGCCCTGGAGAAGGTCAAGAGGCCTCCAGCTCCTCAAATGTCTCTTGAGTCTGTGGTGCTGTCAGACATGTCCAAACAGCTCCATCCAGAACCCTCCACACCCTCTGAGCACACCCTCGGGTTCAGTCCTCCAACTGCAGCCATGGGGCCCACAGAAGCTCCTTGACGACGAGGCCTGGTGATGCCAGCAGAGTTTACTGTACCTGCGACGGGCCCGGCCAGGGAGCAAGTCCTCAGTGAAAGCAGGGCAGCCCCAGCCTGTGGCTGATTTCCCCAACTCTCAATGTGAAAACTGTCCAACCAGGCCTGTGGGTGAGCAGAGCAGACCTCTAAGGAAAGGGCCTCTTCCTGGGAGTTGGTGATTTCACCATCACAAAGGTTGAAGGGGTCAGCGGGAAAATTTGGCCCTTGACCCAGAACAACTCAGCTCTCTTCACTACCTACTAAACAGCCAGACCTGCTCTCAGGGGATTTCCCAGCCATGTTCAAATGGAAGCTCAATCAAGTAGGCACCTCTGTTAAAGCCACATCAAAGGTTAGGTGCTGGGGAGTTAGTAAGACTCCGGATGGTGATAGTCGTCAGGGGGCACATAGAGTGTGGGATGGGCGAAGGTGGAATGGAAAATTGACGTAGGAATTTCCCCGAAACCAATATTACAAGTTCTGACTCTTGCTCTGTAATGAGGCACCCTCCAATACAGAGGTCTAAAGTAAGAGCCATTTTATTGTGTCTCATAAATTGTGACTCAGAAGCTTGAGCAGCACTTAGCTGGGTAATTCTTTTTCAAGTGGCATCAGTGGGGGTCCCTTAATGCCACCGAGCTGGCAGATGGATGGCTCCAAGCTTCCCTGCCAGGTCTGGCCCCAGTAGAGGAGGCTAGAGAGCTGGACTGGGAAAGATCAGCCACCCCACACGCAGCCTCACCGGTGTGGTGGCCTCATGGAGCTGGACTTCATAAATGGTGGTTCGGGGCTATCAGTGAGAATATTAGGGACCCGGCTGAAGGCTGCTCGGCTTCTTATGACCTAGAAGTCCCAGAATCTCACGTCCTCCAAATTCTATCCATCAAGCAAGTCACCAAGACCAGCCCACGTTCAAGAAGACTGGAGTTAGACTCTGCCTCTCAGTGGAAAGAACGGAAAAACGTTTGCAGCCATATTTAATCTCCGTACTACAGAAGAGCTAGGAAACACTTGCTGCGCTTACTGAGGGGATGTTTACTCCACATGTTTGTCTAGCTCGTACTGTGTTCCAGCCTGTGTCCTGAGTGCCGGAGAGACTGAGCAGTGAACAAGACAGAGACCTGGTGCCTGCCCTCTCGAATACAGCCATGACCCAGTGCCTGGCATGCGGGAAATGCCAGTAAATGTGCGCTGCTGGTATTTTAATTGTTAAATGAATCATTATTGGATTAAAAATAATAAGCACAGTGAGCATAAGCAGAGAACTGCTGCAAAGAATGACAAGGTGCAAAAGAACACAGTCAAGAGAGTCTGACCTGTTCAGGAGGGTGAAATCTAAGTCAAGGAGGAGGAGGAATGAACTGGGGGGAGGGGAGAGGACGTAACATGTGTGGCCACCAAGTACAGTGGACAGGGGAAGCATGCATCCCACGAGCTGGCCAGGGTCAGGCCACCTAAGACTCTTAACTGAGTGCCTTACATCCATCCTTCCCGGCCACGCCCTTCTCCAAGAGCCCATCTTGGAGCAACCTTCTCCAAGAGCCCATCTCACCAGGTCCTCCACTGGCTTTCTCTTCCCCAGGCCTGGGCTCAGTAGCCACTACCTGCCCTCACTGGTCCAGGGACACCTCCCCATCTCTGCCTGCATCCCACACCCTGTCCATGCCTTTGTGAAAGTCCATTCCTTGCATTATTCTCAGTCACCCTCTTGAAAGGACCATCTGTCCCTTCCTGGAATCCTGAATGATATCACTACACCAGCAAGAATAGGAACTTGGCACATTATCTCAGGAGCAATTCTAGGAAAATGATAACCTTCTGTCCAGCGGTGGGCTGGTAAATAATAACCAGCTCTCCAGAAGGTAAAGCCCTGATTTGCATTGACTTCCAGATTCCATTTTCCGGTTCCCCCTCAGTCAGTCTCTCCTCTCAGGAAGCTTCCATAGGCCTCTTATCCTTTTCCATCAGAGGGCAGATAGACTGAAAACCACAATCACAGAAAACTAACCAATCTGATCACATGGACCACAGCCTTGTCTAACTCAATGAACTCAATGAACTTGTCTAACTCATGCCGTGTAGCGCCTCCCAAGACAGACAGGTCACGGTGGAGAGTTCTAACAAAACGTGGTCCACTGGAGATGGGAAAGGCAAACCACTTCAGTATTCTTCCCTTGAGAACCTCATGAACAGTATAAAAAGGCAGAAAGATAGGACACTGAAAGGTGAACTCCCCCAGTCAGTAGGTGCGTAGTGGAGAAATAACTCCAGAAAGAATGAAGAGATGGAGCCAAGGCAAAAACAACACCCAGTTGTGGATGTGACTGGTGATGGAAGCAAAGTCCAATGCTGTAAAGAGCAATATTGCATAGGAACCTGGAATGTTAGGTCCGTGAATCAAGGCAAATTGGAAGTGGTCAAGCAGGAGCTGGCAAGAGTAAACGTTGACATTTTAGGAATCAGTGAACTAAAATGGACTGGAACGGGTGAATTTAACTCAGGAGGCCGTCATACCTACTACTGTGGGCAAGAATCCCTTAGAAGAAATGAAGTAGCCATCATAGTCAATAAAAGAGTCCAAAAAGCAGTACTTGAATGCAGTCTCAAAAATGACAGAATGATCTCTGTTCGTTTCCAAGGAAAACTATTCAGTATCACAGTAATCCAACTCTATGCCCCGACCAGTAATGCTGAAGAAGCTGAAGTTGGATGGTTCTATGAAGACCTACAAGACCTTCTAGAACTAACACCCAAAAAAGATGTCCTTTTCATTATAGGGGACTGGAATGCAAAAGTAGGAAGTCATGAAATACCTGGAGTAACAGGCAAATTTGGCCTTGGAGTACAGAATGAAGCAGGGCAAAGGATAATAGAGTTTTGCCAAGAGAATGCACTGGTCATAGCAAATACACTTTTCCAAAAACACAAGAGAAGACTCTACACATGGACATCACCAGATGATCAATACCGAAATCAGATTGATTATACTCTTTGCAGCCAAAGATTGAGAAACTCTCTGCAGTGAGCAAAAGCAAGACTGGGAGCTGACTGTGGCTCAAATCATGAGCTCCTTATTGCCAAGTTCAGACTTACATTGAAGAAAGTGGGGAAAACCACTAGACCAATCAGGTATGACTAAAATCAAATCCCTTATGGTTATACAGTGGAAGCGACAAATAGATTCAAGGGATTAGATCTGATAGAGTGCCTGAAGAACTATGCATGGAGGCTCATGACTTTGTACAGGAGGCAGGGACCAAGACCATCCCCAAGAAAAAGAAATGCAAAAAGGCAAAATCGTTGTCTGAGGAGGCCTTACAAATAGCTGTGAAAAGAAAAGAAGCAAAAGGCAATGGGGAAAAGGAAAGATATACTCATTTGAATGCAGAGTTCCAAAGAACAGCAAGGAGAGATAAGAAAGCCTTCCTCAGTGATCAATGCAAAGAAATAGAGGAAAACAATAGAATGGGAATGACTAGAGATCTCTTCAAGAAAATTAGAGATACCAAGGGAATATTTCATGCAAGAAAGATGGGCACAATAAAGGACAAAAATGGTATGGACCTAACAGAAGCAGAAGCTATTAAGAAGTGGCAAGAATACACAGAAGAACTATATGAAAAAGATCTTAATGACCCAGATAATCATGATGGTGTGATCACTCACCTAGAGCCACATACCCTGGAATATGAAATCAAGTGGGCCTTAGGAAGCATCACACAAACAAAGCTAGTGGAAGTGATGGAATTCCAGTTGAGCTATTTCAAATCCTAAAAGATGATGCTGTGAAAGTGCTGCACATAATATGCCAGCAAATTCAGAAAACTCAGCAGTGGCCACAGGACTGGAAAAGGTCAGTTTTCATTCCAGTCCCAAAGAAAGGTAATGCCAAAGAATGCTCTGACTACTGCACAATTTCACGTATCTCACACGCTAGTAAAGTAATGCTCAAAATTCTCCAAGCCAGGCTTCAACAGTACGTGAACTGTGAACTTCCAAATGTTCAAGCTTGATTTAGAAAAGGCAGAGGAACCACAGATCGATTTGCCAACATCTGTTGGATCATCGAAAAAGCAAGAGCATTCCAGAAAAACATCTATTTCTGCTTTATTGACTGCTTCAAATCCTTTGACTGTGTGGATCACAACAAACTGTGGAAAATCCTTAAAGAGATGGGAATACCAGACCACCTGACCTGCCTCTTGAGAAATCTGTATGCAGGTCAGGAAGCAAGTTAGGACTGGACATGGAACAGACTGGTTCCAAATAGGGGAAGGAGTACGTCAAGGCTGTATATTGTCACCCTCCTTATTTAACTTATATTCAGAGTACATCATGTGAAATGCCAGGCTGGATGAAGCACAAGGTGGAATCAAGATTGCCGAGAGAAATATCAATAACCTCAGATAGGCAGATGACACCACCCTTATGGCAGAAAGCAAAGAAGAACTAAAGAGCCTCTTCATGAAAGTAAAAGAAGAGAGTGAAAAAGTTGGCTTAAAGTTCAACATTCAGAAAACTAGGATCATGGCATCTGGTCCCATCACTTCATGGCAAATAGATGGGGAAACAATGGAAACAGTGAGAGACTTTATTTTGGGGGGCTCCAAAATCACTGCAGGTGGTGACTGCAGCCGTGAAATTAAAAGGCGCTTACTCCTTGGACCTAGACAGCATATTAAAAAGCAGAGACACTACTTTGCCAACAAAGGTCCTTCTGGTCAAAGGTATGGTTTTCCCAGTAGTCATGTATGGATGTGTGAGAGTTGAACTATAAAGAAAGCTGAGCACTGAAGAATTGATGCCTTTGAGCTGTGGTGTTGGAGAAGACTCTTGAGAGTCCCTTGGACTGCGAGGAGATCAAACCAGTCCATCCTAAAGAAAATCAGCCCTGAATATTCATTGGAAGGACTGATGCTGAAGCTGAAACTCCAATACTTTGGCCACCTGATGCAAAGAACTGACTCATTTGAAAAGACCCTGATGCTGGGAAAGATTGAAGGCCCGAGGAGAAGGGGACAACAGAACATGAGATGGTTGGATGGCATCACCGACTCAATGGACATGAGTTTGGGTAAACTCCAGGAGTTGGTGATAGACAGGGAGGCCTGGCGTGCTGCAGTCCATGGGGCCGCAAAGAGTCAGACATGACTGAGCGACTGAACTCACTGACTGATGAGATTCCAAGGTGTCAATATTTCCACCATGGTTGATTTCAAGCCACCAATGTGACAGCAGCCAGTTCACAAAATTCCTAAAAATAAAAGGCAGGGTGGTGAGCTAGCTCCATCATTCCGCGGCCCAGATCAAATGCTAGTGCCAGTGTCCTCATTGGAACCCCCTCAGCCAGAGGCTAGATGTTCCAGCAGAGAGGTGGGGGGCTTCTGGGTGCTGTTGGCCTCCTCCCTCCTGGGCCCTATGAATCCCACTGAAGCCAGGATGCTCTCTCTAAGGGCTCCTAAAACTGCAAGACCTTTCATGTGCCTCTGCCTGTTCTCATGTGCATGGGGCTGAGACTGAAACAACTATCCCTCTCCCTGGATTTGGTCCAATTAGGTCATGAGACCCTGGGGATCTAGAGTCAGCAGTTCTCTTATTAAAAGCAGTTCATTCCCACGAAGAGCTGCACTCTGATGCTGATGCCAGAGACCTCTGATGCTGATCTCTGCCCTGAATCCCACTTCCCCACAGAGGGATCCAGACCTTAACTGTGATAACCAGACCTCTATCTACTTTGTGCTTCACCCAGAACTGAACTTCCCCTTCTGTATGTTGAGTCTGTATGAGGCCGAAACTCAATTACATCTGTGTCCAGCCCAACCAGTGTTTTAGAACTTTCTGTTTAAGGCTAGAGCATGAAATTCTTTCATAATGAAAGCAAATGTGAGGAAAAATGAAATGATACTTTCAAATTGTGTCTTCATATTTAGGGAACAGACATTTGTTAAACACTTGCCGTATGAGTCCTTTCAGTAACTCCCTGCCTTGGCAAAGAGCAGTTATTAATACAGACATGCATACACATACACACACACACACACAGACACACAACTGGGAGAGTAAATTTGTAGAGAAAATTTCTAACTCAAAACAGCAAAATTTGAATCAAAACAACATAATATTACAAATATCCCTTCAGACTGACAAATTTTTTTAAATTAGTAACATTACAAGTATCCTTTCAGACTGACCAAAGTTTTTAAAGTTAGTAACACCTGATTTTGACTAGGTGTACACTATTGTGGAAATGTAAATAAATACAACCAATTTAGAGGTCATAAATAGTATTTTGGCAATACTTCAGTTCACTTCAGTCGCTCAGTTGTGTCTGACTCTTTCCGACTCCATGGACTGCAGCATGCCAGGCTTCCTTGGCCATCACCATCTCCCAGAGTTTACTCAAACTCATGTCCATTGAGTCGGTGATGCCATCCAACCATCTCATGTTCTGCTGTCCCCTTCTCCTCGGGCCTTCAATCTTTCCCAGCATCAGGGTCTTTTCAAATGAGTCAGTTCTTTGCATCAGGTGGCCAAAGTATTGGAGTTTCAGCTTCAGCATCAGTCCTTCCAATGAATATTCAGGGCTGATTTTCTTTAGGATGGACTGGTTTGATCTCCTCGCAGTCCAAGGGACTCTCAAGAGTCTTCTCCAACACCACAGTTCAAAAGCATCAATTCTTCAGTGCTCAGCTCACATCCATACATGACTACTGGAAAAACCATGACTCTGACTAGATGGACCTTTGTTGGCAAAGTAGTGTCTCTGCTTTTTAATATGCTGTCCACGTTGGTCATAACTTTTCTTCCAAGGAGCAAGCATCTTTTAACTTTATGGCTGCAGTCAACATCTGCAGTGATTTTGGAGCCCAAGAAAATAAAATCTGTCATTGTTTACACTGTTTCCCCATCTATTTGCCATGAAGTGGTGGGGCCAGATGCCATGATCTTAGTTTTCTGAATGTTGAACTTTAAGCCAACTTTTTCACACTTCCTCTTTCACTTTCATGAAGAGGCTCTTTAGTTCTTTGCTTTCTGCCATAAATATAGTGTCATCTGTATATCTGAGATTATTGCTATTTCTCCTGGAAATCTTGATTCCAGCTTAAACTTCATCCCACCCGGCATTTCACATGATGTACTCTGCATAGGCTGACAATATATAGCCTTGAAGTACTCCTTTCCCAATTTGGAACCAATCTGTTGTTCCATGTCCGGTTCTAACTGTTTCTTCCTGACCTGCACACAGATTTCTCAAGAGGCAGGTAAGGTGGTCTGGTATTCTCATCTCTTAGAAGGATTTTCCACAGTTTCTTGTGATCCACACAGTCAAAGGATTTGGCGTAGTCAATAAAGCAGAAGTAGATGTTTTTCTGGAACTCTCTTGCTCTTTTGATGATCCAGTGGATGTTGGCAAATTGGTCTCTGGTTCCTCTGCCTTTTCTAAATCCAGCTGGAACGTCTGAAAGTTCATGGTTCACATATTGTTGAAGCCTGGCTTGGAGAATTTTGAGCATTACTTTGCTAGTGTGTGAGATGTGTGCAATTGTGTGGTAGTTTGAACATTCTTTGGCATTGCCTTTCTTTGGAGTTGGAAAAACTGATCTTTCCAGTCCTGTGTCCACTGCTGAGTTTTCCAAATATGCTGGCATATTGAGTGCAGCACTTTAACAATACTTACCAAAATGTAAAATGCACATTCTCTATGATCCAGAAATGCATCGCTTCTAGTAATCCATCCTACAAAAATTCAATACCAGTACATTAAAAGTATATGTATTATAATCCTTGCAGCATTCTGATAATTTTAAAAATTGAATGCAAAGTGGATGTCCATTGAAAGGAAAAGAAGCAAAGCCTAACACAATAATGCAGTGGAACACTTTCTAGCCATGGGAAAAAATAAGATAGGCTTAGAAAGACTTTCATGCTGTTGTGTTAAATGAAAAAAGGATAAATCAGTGTACATGATAGGATCATGTTTTTGCAGAGAAAGACTGCAAAATTGGAGCCTTCATACATTACTGTTGGGAAAAAAAAAATTGAAGCAGCTCTGTGGAAGACAATTTATCAGTTCCTCAAACAATTGTTCACCAAACAATCCTGCTCCTAGGTAAATACCCAAGAGAACTGAAAAAAATTATATGCATACAGAAACTTACAAATGAATGTTCAGAGCAGCCTTTTCCATCACATCCAAAGAGTGGAAACAATCCAAATGTCATTCAATTGACAACTGGTTGAAATGTGGTTTATCCATACAATGGAATAGTATTCATCCATAAGGAGGCATGAAGTACTGACCCATGCTGCAACATGGATGAACCCTGCAAATATTGTGCTGAATGAAAGTATCCAGACACAAAAAGAATCACATATTATATGACTCAACTCACATGAAATTTCTAGAATAGGCAAACCATGGAGACGGAAAGTAGACCAGTGGTTGCCAAGAGATGGAGGGAACTAGGGAGTAAGATTGACTGCTGGCAAACAAGCATGAATTTCTCTTGGGGGTGATGGAAATGTTCTGAATTGGATAGTAACGGTGGTGTACAGCACTGAGTATGCCAAAACCCACTGAACTCTACAGTTTAAAGTGGTAAATTTTATGTTACATGAATTATTTCAATCTAAAATAATAATAATCATGCATTACTGATATTTATACATTAATTTAATTTTAAGCATTTAGCTATTTTTGTTTATTTTTGGCTGCAGTGAATCATTGTTGCTGAGTGCGGGCTTTCTGTAGTTGTGGCAAGTGGGGACTATTTGTTGCAGTACACAGGCCTCTCATTGCAGTGGCTTCTCTTGTTGCAGAGCACAAGCTCTAGGACGCGACGGCTTCAGTTGTTGTGGTGCCTTGGGCTCATTAGTTGTGGGATTCGGGCTCAGTAATTGTGGTACATGGGCTTAGTGGCTCTGTGGCATGTGGAATTTCTTCTTGAACCAGGGATTGAACCTGGGTCCCCTGCATTGGCGGGTGGATTCTTAACCACTGGACCACTAGGGAAGTCCCAAATATAATTTTTGATAAAATTTAAAATACCACTTTAAAAAACACATTATCTTTTAAGATCCCTAACTCCAAAATTACTTGTATCTGTCCTTGGTAGAACTGAGGGGCTCAGATGACCCCTAAGTCAACAACTTAAGAAAAGATTCATTGGAAAAGATTCTGATTCTGGGAAAGAGCCTAATGCTGAGATGGTTGAATAGCATCACCCATTCAAATGGACATGAGTTTGAGCAAACTCCAAGAGATAGTGAAGGACAGGGAAGCCTGGTGTGCTGCAGTCTATAGGGTCACAAAGAGTTGGACGTGACTTAGCAATCGAATGCCACCACCACCTTCCTCTAGCCTACTGAGGTGTCTCAGTTTCTTTGCGCAAAATAAGGAACAGAGAAGCACCATTTCTGCCTTAAGACGCGTGTACAGAGGTGCAGATATAGGTGAGTTCCTTTACAACCATTTCAAACGTATGTTTTCCTCTGCTTTTAATAGCCGATAGCTGGAATTCTTCAATGCTGGGTAGGTATCAGAAGCACCTGGAGACCAGGTAAATAATGCAGATTCCTGAGTCCTCCATCCAGAGGCTCTGATTCCCTGAATCTGGGTTTTCCCAAAAATCTGCAATGCTGCAAAGCATGTCAGTAGACCATGCTTTGAGTAGGACTGTCATACATAATCCTTTACTTTTCCTTGTGCTAAAGAAAGGGGAGGTGTTTGTTTATAAATCTTTATGTAAGGCATTACATATTATTAGTGTTTGAATAATTTAGAGCTATATTTCTCAATCCAAGTTGTACTCTGGACCAGAAAGCTAAAGTTGCTCTGTTAGAATTGAAGTGGGGATCCCCTAGAATGCAACTCTGAGAAGCTTGGGGTTTGGCACCATTCTCCTTTCTGTGCCCAAGGCCCACCAGGCCCAGACCAGGAGCACCTCTGAAAACTTGAGTAAATGTATTAATAACCAACAAAACATGGAATGATTTTTTTTGGTAGGTGCCTGATATCCCTTTTATTTCTAGTTTGCTGAGTTTATATCATGAATTGTTGTTGAGTTTTGTCAGATGCTCTTCTGTATTTGTCAAAAAGGATCATATAGTTTCATCTTACTATGGTCACTTAAATTGATTGAGTTTCAAATTTTAAACCAATTTCATACTTTTGGGATAAACACTAGGTCATGATGTATTAACCTTTTAAAATATATTGATGGATTTGATTTGCTAATATTTGGTTAAGGACTTTTATGTCTGTTTTCACGAGAAATATTGGTCTATAGTTTCCTTTTACTGTAATTTTTGTCTGGTTTTGGTATCAAGGTTATGTTGGTCTCATAAAACAATTTGAGAACTATTCCATCCTGTATTTCAGATAGTTTGTATAAGATCAGTGTTATTTCTTCCTTCTGTTTGACAGAATGCACTAGAAAAATCTGGTTCTGAAGTTTTCTTTGTAGAATAGTTTCTTAGTTTTTTTAGAATTGACAAAAGCTTCTGTAATAAAGGAAGGATTATGTCATATCATTTCATGTCAGTTCTAGTAGGTTGAATTTTTAAAGAAGTCTTTCTATTTCATATATTTTGTTGAATTGGTTAAAATTGATCATATTTCTTTGTTGTTCTTTTAAAGTTTGTAAGACTTGTAGCAATAACCATTCTTTCATACCTGCTATTGACAATTTGTGTTTTCTCCTTTTGTTCTCAGTCTAGCTAGAGTTTTCAGTTCAGTTCAGTTCATTTGCTCAGTTATGTCCAACTCTTTGTGACCCCATGGACTGCTGTACTCCAGGCTTCCCTGTCTACCACCAGTTCTCAGAACTTGCTCAAACTCATGTCCATCAAGTTGGTGATGCCATCCAACCATCTCATCCTTTATTGTCCCCTTCTCCTCCAATCTTTCCCAGCATCAGAGTCTTTGCCAATGAGTTTGTTCTTTGCATCAGGTGACCAAAGTATTGGAGTTTCAGCTCCAGCATCAGTCCTTCCAATGAATATTCAGGACTGATTTCCTTTAGGGTTGACTGGTTGGATCTCCTTGCAGTCCAAGAAACTCTCAAGAGTCTTCTCCAACACCACAGTTCAAAAACATCAATTCTTCAGTGCTCAGCTTTCTTTATGATACAACTCTCACATCTGTGCATGACTACTGGAATAACCATAGCTTTGACTATATGGACCTTTGTTGACAAAGTAATGTCTCTGCTTTTTAATATGCTGTCTAGGTTTGTCTTAATATGTTGTCTAGGTCAAGTTTCCTTCCAAGGAGTAAGTGTCTTTTAATTTCATGGCTGCAGTCACCATCTGCAGTGATTTTGAAGCCAAGAAAATAAAATGTCACTTTTCATTGTTCCCCCTTCTACTTGCCATGAAGTGATGGGTCCAGGTGCCATGATCTTAGTTTTTTTAATGTGGAATTTTAAACCAGCTTTTCCCCTCTCCTCTTTGACTGTCATCAAGAGACTCTTAAGTTCCTCATCACTATCTGCCATTAGAGTGGTGTCATCTGCGTATCTGAGGTTCTATTTCTCCTGGCAATCTTGATTCCAGCTTGAAGTTCATCCAGTCAGCCATTTCACATGATATGCCCTGCATGTAAGTTAAATAAGTAGGGTAACAATATACAGCCTTGACATACTCCTTTCCCAATTTGGAACCAGTCCATTGTTCCATGTCCAGTTCTAACTGTTGCTTCTTGACCTGCATATAGATTTCTCAGGAGGTAGGTAAGGTGGTCTGATATTCCCATCTCTTTAAGAATGTTCCACAGTTTGTAGTGATCCACACAGTCAAAGGATTTGGCATAGTCAATAAAGCAGAAGTAGATGTTTTTCTGGAATTCTCTTGCTTTTTCTATGTTTTAGTACCGCTTTTAAAACTTTTTCCAAATTACCAACTTGGGCTTTGTATGACAGGAAGTGTGCTTAACAAACTCCCATCCCAAAATAATTCCACTTCAACTTGTCAGGAAACTGTAAACTTCTTATAGATAGAAACTGTTATGTTCACACCCTAAAATCCAACATCTATCATAGTGCCTTGTGTCTGTCACTGATCATTATGGACTGTTGTATTGAGTCAGATAAATTCTTCTTTAAAATGTAAGCACTCAATTTCTAAATGTCAAAAAAATAAGACCATGAGACATGATTAAAAGCAGAATGGGTTGACCAGTTTAAGTAAAGGGCTCTTAAAATCCAGAAGGAAAACAATATTATCTCAAGTAGAAAAATAAATAAAATCCATAAGTACTTTCAAAATAAGAACCAAAAGTGGACAGTAAACATGCAAAACTATATGTATCCCCGCTATATATTAAAAGAATACAAAACAAAACAACCATCTTAATAATTTCGGTTATCTTCACTTGGGTGTTTCAAGAGGCAAATTGACTTACCTACCTAAAATAGGATAAATTTTGAGACTCCCTCCCTTCCTTATTAGTCCTCCTATCCCAAACTGGAAAATGGGAAACTATTCCTCCAGCTTTTCTCCTCAAAATACAAGGACATACAAGGTTCTAATGTTGGCCTTCCTTGCTGTTTCCTGACTTTGTAACATTGAGAAGGTTGTTTTACCAGTCTGAGCTGGTTTCCTCTTCTGTAAAGTGGAAATGGTCCCATCTTGTGAGAGAGTGCTGCAGGATGGAGGGAGCAGATGAGTGCTGCGAGTCAGCACAGTGCCTGGCACGGAGCGGGTGCCGAGAGCTCTTACAGTATACTGTTCCGGGCAGCCGCTTCATCCAAGTCCCCCAGCCCTCTCTGAGGCCCTGCCGCCTCCGCTGCCTCTCTCAGGGAAACTTCCAGCTCCTCAACCGCTTTCTTCTGTCTCCTTGGCTTTCTAGTCTCACTGTTTCTAAAATCTCACTAACACAGAGGACTGAGTCAACTTGCCTGTATGTTTTCCTAGCCACTCACCTTCTATTGGACACAGGTTATTTCCACTTGCTCATAAGATATTCTATAAACCAAACTCCTGGATGATGAAGTGTTCTGCTTTGGGAGTTAATCCTGTGTTAGTGGGGATCTGATCTCCCAGATTCTCAATATTCATTGAAGTCTTGAGATTATTACATAATTCAGTTCAGTTCAGTCACTCAGTCACTCAGTTGTGTCCGACTCTTTGCGACTCCATGAATTGCAGCACGCCAGGCCTCCTTGTCCATCACCAACTTCCAGAGTTTACTCAAACTCATGTCCATCGAGTCAGTGATGCCATCCAGCCATCTCATCTTCTGTCGTCCCCTTCTCCTCCTGCCCCCAATCCCTCCCAGCATCAGGATCTTTTCCAGTGAGTCAACTCTTCACATGAGGTGGCCAAAGTATTGGAGTTTCAGCTTCAGCGTCAGTCCTTCCAATGAACACCCAGGACTGATCTCCTTCAGGATGGACTGGTTGGATCTCCTTGCAGTCCAAGGGACTCTCAAGAGTCTTCTCCAACACCACAGTTCAAAAGCATCAATTTTTCGGCGCTCAGCTTTCTTCACAGTCCAACTCTCACATCCATACATGACCACTGGAAAAACCATAGCCTTGACCAGATGGACCTTTGTTGGCAAAGTAATGTCTCTGCTTTTTAATGTGCTATCCAGGTTGGTCATAACTTTCCTTCCAAGGAGTAAGCATCTTTTAATTTCACGGCTGCAATCACCATCTGCAGTGGTTTTGGAGCCCAAAAAAATAAAGTCTGACACTGTTTCCACTGTTTCCCCATCTATTTCCCATGAAGTGATGGGACCAGATGCCATGATCTTAGTTTTCATAAGTAGATTTACATGAAACAGATGTTTGTTTCGTTTGTGTCTTCTCTTTTTTGACTGGTTCCAGGAGACCGCAAGTGTCCTGAAACAATCCTGCTCTCAGGATTTCTGTGCTTTCTGGGAGTGAGGAAGGAAAGGAAGGAGCAGAAGAAGAAAGGAAGGGAGGGACAGAGGGAGAGGAGACAGGAAGGCAAGTAGGATTGGTAAATGCTCACTAGGTATTTGTTGAATAAATGAAGGAATGACTCTGGGATCATTAGCCCTGCTTTGTAGATAAGGACTTAAGGTTCATAAAGATTAAAAAGCTTGTCCAAGAACACAATATTGAGTCCTACATTTGATCTCAAGTGTTTCTCCAATATTTTGGCCACCTGATGTGAAGAGCTGACTCATTTGAAAAGACCCTGGTGTTGGGAAAGATTGAAGGCAGGAGGAGAAGGGGATGACAGAGGATGAAATGGTTAGATGGCACCACCAACTCAATGGACATGAGTTTGGGTGGACTCCAGGAGTTCGTGATGGACTGGGAGGCCTGGCGTGCTGCGGTTCATGGGGTCGCAAAGAGTCGGACATGACTGAGCGACTGAACTGAACTGAATTTTGATATCCAGTTCCACTGTCTTTCTATTACACCTCCTGGGACACTGGACTACCTTAGTGCTACTCAAAAGTTCCTAATTTCATGATAAAGTTCACCAACCAGTAGCTGGACCATGGATCACATCCTTTTGTACCTTGGGTCCTGTTGCTCTCTAGCCTAACCACATGGCTTTGAACTCCATGTCTCTGTCACTTCAGATGCTCTCAGCGTCTAGATGGAGCCCTCAGACATCCCAGAGTCCACCACCTCGTATGAGTATGACCCTCAGAGCTTTCTGTGTGAGAAGAGGACCTTCGTCTTCGCCACGGTCAGCACCACCGTCCTCTACTGCCTGGTGTTCTTTCTCAGCATGGCGGGCAACAGCCTGGTGCTGTGGGTCTTGGTGAAGTATGAGAGCCTGGAGTCCCTCACCAACGTCTTCATCCTCAACCTGTGCCTCTCAGACCTGGTGTTCTCCTGCTTGCTGCCCGTGTGGATCTCGGGGTACCACTGGGGCTGGGTGCTGGGAGATGTCCTGTGCAAGCTCCTCAACATGGTCTTCTCCATCAGCCTCTACAGCAGCATCTCCTTCCTGACCATCATGACCATCCATCGCTACCTGTCGGTGGTGAGTCCCATCTCGTCCCTGCGCGTCCACACCCTCCAGCGCCGTGTGCTGGTGACCGCCGCCATCTGGGCGGCCAGCATCCTGTCCTCCGTCCCCGACGCCATCTCCCACAAGGTGTTCCCTTCGGGCTGTGACTATGCCGAACTCGAGTGGTTCCTCGCCTCCGTCTACCAGCACAACGTCATCTTCCTGCTGTCCGTGGGGGTCATCCTGTTCTGCTACGTGGAGATCCTCAGGACCCTGTTCCGCTCGCGGTCCAAGCGGCGCCACCGGACCGTGAGGCTCATCTTCACCATCGTGGCGGCGTACTTCCTCAGCTGGGCTCCCTACAACCTGATCCTGTTCCTGCAGACACTGTTGAAACTGGGGGTCATTCAGAGCTGCGAGGTCAGCCAGCAGCTGGATTACGCCCTGCTCATCTGCCGCAACATTGCCTTCTCCCACTGCTGCTTCAACCCAGTGCTCTACGTCTTCGTCGGGGTCAAGTTCCGCAGGCACCTCAAAAGTCTGCTCCGGCGCTTCTGGCTCTGCCGGCAGCAGGCGCCCAGCCTTCCTCCGTCACCTCACCCCCCAGGTGCCTTCACCTACGAGGGCATCTCCTTCTATTGAAGGGGAGTTTGGTGGGGCAGGAAGGAGGGAGAGGGCATGTGGCTGGGAAACGCTACAGCTGCAGCTGGGGGATGACAGCGATACGTTACACCAGGGGGTCCTGTGGGCCCCCTCTTCTGTGGAGAAGTTCCCCACCTGGAAATCTTACATTGCCATCCAGAAAAATGCTTCTTAGATTCTGAGGAACTCTTTTCTCCTTTATTCCTTCATTCAGACACGGATTTCTCATCTTTGCTCAGGTCAGGAGACTCTCAAATATGAAAGGCTTCCGGGAAAGGAGCATCCTTCAGGACTTGATGAGGGTCTGGAATTCAGTTGTGCAGCTCTAGGCTGCTGGCGAGACGGTGTTCCCTCCCTGACTGTAGGACTGTCCCCCAGTGTTGGAGGTGGTGGCTCCGGATGGGACTGTCTGTAGAAGTGATCACACCTGCAAACAAGCACAGTCAGAGTGAAATCTGGATTCTGAATTCCCACAGCTGGACCAGAGATGTGCTCTGTACCATAGCTCCAGTTTCTAGCACATGAAGTGGCACTTGAATATTTAGTCTGTAAATCTTTTATTGAAAGAATGAATGCAGTAAGTTCCACCTTCTGCAGGCATTTACGTGGAAGCTATAAAAATGAATGAGATGCAGATGCTAACCTCCAGGTGCCAACAGTTGAGCTCTGACGGCCCAGATAACTAAACACCCACTTTGCTGAAGGCATCCAGGGTGAAGATTCCTCCAACACCTCCTCCTCTCCAAGTGGATATTGAGCTGACGTTTCTGATTCATCACGTTCCACCTAAAGTGTTCTCCTGCTCCTGGTTGATGCTGCCAGCTTCCCCCACGAGCTGGGTTATCTTGGAGCCCTGCATTTCCTTTCCTCTACGCCCACGGCCAAGTCCTGTTGATGTTACCTTCCCAGTATCTCTCACATGCCTGTTGCTTCCTCCCCAAACAGCCTCATATCCTCAGCACCTTCCTGCTGCTCATTTCTTTCCCCTCCAGTGTCCTCTGCATTGATATCATGGCACTTCAAAACCCTCACGTTATGTTCAAATAAAGCCCAAATACCATAGGCTTTATCTGCATGTAAATAAAGGCCCCTTCAATCTGGTGTCAACTAACTTTTCCATTCTTTCTAATTTTTGTTGTTGTTCAGTTGCTAAGTTGTGTCCAACTCTTTGCGACCCCATGGATTACAGCATACCAGGCTTCCCCCTCCTTCACTACCTCTTGGAATTTGTTCAGACTCAGGTTCATTGAGTCAGTGATGCCATCCAACCATCTCATTCTCTGTCATCCCTTTCTCCTTCTGTCCTCAGTCTTTCCCAGCATCAGGGTCTTTTCCAATGAGTCAGCTCTTTGCATCACGTGGCCAGAGTATCAGAGCTTCAGCTTCAGCATCAGTCCTTCCAGTGAATATTCAGGGTTGATTTCTTTTAGGATTGACTGGTTTGATTTCCTTGCAGTCCAAGGGACTCTCGAGAGTCTTCTCCAGAACCACAGTTCAAAACCACCAATTCTTCGGCCCTCAGTCTTCTTTATGTTCCAACTCTTACATCTGATTTTGATCCAACATAAATCTTCACCCCCAAGCAGCCTAGAACCCAACCACAAAAGACCACACTGGTCCTTTTCCAGACACCCTTCTCCCAGTCTCCTCTGGTCCTCTGTCATGCTGGGCCTTCTACTCCTTAACCTGCAGCCCCTAGCTGAAGCACCAGCACCTTCAGGAAGGCACCCACAACCTGTACATTAGGAGAAGAGTCTCTGTGGTGCCCAGGCACTCTGCTTGTCCCCTCTGAAATAGCATTTGTCACCTTCCAGTGTCTTGTAGTTGCACCCGTGGATGTCTGATCTCCCTGCCCCATCACACTGCAAACTCCCAGATGGCAGGAACCTGGCCCTGCACCTGCCAAGCAGGGCCCTGGTGTCCTGTCACTGTACTGGGTGTGGGAAAAGAGTGACAGCTGCCGTCCGCCTTCTGATGTGCTTCGGGGCGGCCAGGACCCTGTGACACATTCCACCTTGTTTGCCCCAGCCTGCTTCTTTATCAGTACTAACTTTTCTTTGCTAGTCTCCACTCTCAGAGCACACTGCTTATCTCTGTCTGTGGCAGTGGCTTACCTTGCCCATCCTTTTTATTTAGTGGTACACTGCCTGTTTCTTACAATAACCCAGAGCTTCACATCAAAGGACGTAGATGAAAACCACCCTCTAAGCTTTCCCCTATCCCACAGACCTGATCCCAACCTGTGAGCCTGATTCATTCTGGAGTAGGGCGTTTGGAAAAGCTCCCTAGGTGATTCTGACATGCACCCCAGTCAAGAACATTTGGCTCCAACTCCTTGAAAATGGGAATTCCAGAGACTTCCACAGTCCCCTGAGCAAGACTTTGCACTCAGCAGGCATTCAACACATGCTTGTTGAATCTGCCTGCCAATGCAGGAGACATGGGTTTGATCCCTGGGTCAGAAAGATCTCATGGGGAAGGAAATGACTACCCACTCCAGTATTCTTGCCTGGGAAACCCCATGGACAGAGGAGCCTGGCGGGCTACAGTCCACGGGGTCGCAAAGAGTCAGACACGACATAGCAACTAAACAACAGTATAGCCCTCATCTAGAGCCTAGAGAGTTTATACAGCATTTCCCCCTGAAGTTGCTGCTGCAGTTTCAGTGATCTCTTTGCCTCTGGGCAACCAGTCTTGAAGGAGTTTGACCTGACTGGGGAATTCTGAGGGTCTAGTTTTTAGAATTAGGCCTGTAGCATCTGTTGGGGAGGGCTGGCTGGTGCAGTTGTAAAGGGATAAAACTCCTGCGGACTTGCTAATCAATTGGCGGGGCCATCACTCACTATGGAAGAAAGGAAGAGCAGAAGGAAGGAGACAGATAGCTATGGGGGCAAAGCTAAGCCTATGAGCTTCTGGTCAGGCCCATCATCCCGCACTCCTTCAAGCTGATGTTATTAAAACTGTATTCAAATTCTGTTCCGAGGGTGGACTGAGCCCAGGGAGCAGAAGGGCAGAGGCCTCCATCACCCACCTACTTCGCCAAACCAGAGCTGGTTTTGAGCCCACTCTTCTTAGAAGGCAGGTTTGGGGATCTTGTATCACTGCTGAGCACAGCCTTTGAGAACCTCACTCCATGGTCTCCTCAGCCCATCCCATTCCTTCATATCCCAAGATACTCCTCTAAGTATTCCTTTCAACACATACAGCCATATCCCTGGGAGCACTTCATGAGTACAATCATGTTTGTCTCTTTGCATTTCTAGTGATGTTTTGGACCCTCCAGTAGACTAGGGTAATCTTTAATCCAGAGTCTCCTCCTAATCTAGCTCCTAGAGAATCCAAGGGAAGAGGCACAGAGAGAGAGAGAGAGAGAGAGAGAGAGAGAAATGAATGGTAAGACGGAGGGGCATCCATCCTATCAGAAAGGGAACCTGGATTGGACTGCTGAAGGAAGCATCCCGCAAGCTGCAACCCAGTGACCACACTCCACATTCACTGACCACACTCTTCATGGACAACAACCTCCTCCTTTCCCCTCCCTCTACCACTGAAACCACAATTGAACCTCAGCTGGGCCACTGTGGGCCTGTCCCTTCTTATCCAGTCAAATGAAAGATGCCCTGGACCCAGGGCTGCAGACCTCCTGGATTCCTGGAGCATTAAAAACCCACAACAGCTCCAAGGGAAGAAACTCCTCACAGCATTTCCACCTCCTCCCTCTCTTGGACAAAATCAGCAAGAGAGAAACCGTGCTGATCTCTAAATAGGAACATGCCTCAAGCCCAGTGCAGCCCCAGACCTCAGATGACCCCAGGTGACCCCAGCCAGAGTGGAGGTTCCTTGAGGGCATGGACCCCATTGTGCATGTCTAGAACCTCCCTCAGTGCCTGGCAGTGTTTGTGGTTGGTTAAGTGGATAGGAGATCATCTTTTTAGCTTTTTTCCACATTTGTTTCTTCTTCCTGCACTTGCTTACATTACATCTTCCACTCAACAACAGGCACCACCCAATGGGCTTCCCATGAACTCTTCTCTTGGGCTCACCAGCCCAGACAGTGCCTGGTTTGTTGAATGCATGGCTTTCATTTGTGAAACTTGCCTGTGACAGGACAAATATGAATTACTCTTAAAAATCATCTCATAAAATATAGAAACCATCACTGTATCATATATGCAAATAAAAGATTAGCATGTACTGACTTACCTTGGGCTGTTTATGTTCCCCTCATTCCTACCCAAGATCATTATTTAAGATTCTTTTATTATTTATTTACTTGACTGTGCTGGATCTTAGTTGTGGTACTCAGGGTCTTCAATCTTCATTGCAGCAATCAGAATCTTTAGTTACAGCACACAAACTCTTAGTTGTGGCATGTGGGATCTAGTTCCCTGGCCAGAGATCGAACCTGGGCCCCCTGCGTTATGAGCATGGACTTATAGTCACTGATCACCAGGGAAATACCGTTATTTAAGATTTTTAAAAGTTCTCTGTTTATGAGGAATCTCGGTGAGGTTCTTGGGTGAATGGAGTGATACAGAAGGAGGACTAGAGATAAAGTGTGGAACAAGCTCTGTATGGGTCAGGATGGTAGGAACTTGGCTCCGCTCAGGCCTTAGGTGACATTGCCCAGGAGGCCAAATTTGTCTTGAATGCTCCTAGCCTCAGCTTTCTGTCCCCCCATCTCTCCCCTGGCCTAGCACTCGAGCTTCCCATCTCCAGTGTGTCTCAGCACCCACTGTGCCTGAACAAGGACCTACCAGAGGTCAACCCTCCAATCAGAGGGAATGCTGGGAATTTCAGGCATCCTGAAAACTTGGTAGGATATATTTGGCAGATTTGAAGGGACGTTTGGTAAGGGGAAGAAAGTTTTCCTAAATCCTCACCAAGTCATTCTGAGCACAGTCCCCTCTTCACCTTGGGGTCATGCCCGATCTTAGGTGTGGGGTTGTTGCAAACAGCCCCCCCATGCCACCCCCTCTACAGAAGAGTGTGGCTGGAAGGACCAAAGGATGACAAAGGTGCCCTGGCTCCTTGACTTTATCATTTTCAGAAAATTAGCCTTGAGCATCAGAGAGAACACGTGGGCAACAGATGGGCAGGTGGAACTGGACAGTTGCAGTGATTAGAGAAGAGGGTGGCCAAATCCTATGGGGTAGAAAATTGTTTCCAGAGGAAATGGTGAGAACGGGCCAAGAAAAAGGGATGGTGCTGCCAGGGCCAAGGAATGGAGGAGAGTACAGGCTGAAGTACTCCACGTACTGTGGCTCTCCTCTCTTGTGTCCGGTCATTACTAATGAATGCATTTTGTTCTGTTGAGTGTAGACTCAGAGTGCTTCACAACTTACCAATAGAAAATAGAACTTGTGCATAGAAATTGGGTGGAGAGCATGGAGAAGTTGGGGGAGGTAGTTCATTCATTAACAGTTTTTGAGCACTGCTTTTAAGCAGGTCCCTGTGTTAAGTACCAAAGGGGATGAAAAGACATACCATTAGGCCCAGCAGTATATAATGCTTTTTATTTAGCCCAATAAATTTGTAAAAAGTAATCATTTCAACATGGAAACAATATAAAAATGTTTGTGAGCTATTTTACACTTTTTTGGAACTCAGGTGTATTTTGTACTTACAGCACACGTACAGTTCAGCTCTAGTCACAATTCAAGCTCTTAAAAGCCACATACGGACATCACTGCCTACAGGATCCCAGGGATATGTTTAAAGACCTGCAAGCCCCCAGAGATTGCAAGAGTTAATTTAAGGCCGGCTGCCCCGGTGGGACCCGTGTGAGTAGTAAACAGCAACTCTGCGGGGCATGCTGGGAGTTGTAGTTCGCGCTCGTCTGCCCATGGAGTCCAATAGGAGTTGTAGACAGCGGCCCTGTGGAGCACGCCGGGAGTTGTAGTCCGCGCCTGTCTGCGGAGGGGTTTGCGTATCATGGCCGCCTACGCTGAGCTCTGGTACTCTTCCGCTTGGCCGCAGAAAGTTTCGGTTCTGTCACGCCTTGGACCCACGAGCGAGTAAGTGCTGCGAAGGGCCGGCCAGACTCAGGGGGCACCTCTAGCTGCTGTCGTCTCCGGAGCGGAGACCTTCCCTCCGGGCGCGACTTGTCACCTGTTGCCCTTAACGTCCCCTCCTATCCCGACTCTTCCACAGACCCCGTCGGAGCCCCGACCCCTTGCCCAGCGGGCTTAGGAAGCACCTCGGGCTGATGGATCTGACGGTAGAACCCAGGCCTCCTCTGGTCATCAGTTAGAAAGAGAGACACCCTCCGCCCCCTCCGAACACCAGTTCCAAGACTCCTCTCACGGCCATGGGGTCGCCAAGGAGCCCACCATGTGTGGTCTCAAAACAAGTCTTGGAGTCTGTAAGCACAGGCGGACAGGCCCCGAGTTTCTGCTTGCCTCTTCGAAGAGGCCGCTGACCTTAAGAAGCGTACTTCGTGCCTCAGCTGGGCCGGGACAGCCCACCCCTTAACTTTGCAAGACTCCAAAACTTAACTTTTGCCCGTGTCTCTCGCCTCCTCCCGTCTGTCAGCCGACAGTTTATTTCTCCCCGGCCATCCCAGGCCACGGCCTAGTCTGTTGACCCGCAGCGGCTTGTGTTCTGGTGCAGGGTTTCAAGATAGCCCCTCGGTGATTGTTCCTGAAACACCTGTGGATTTATGAGTAGTGGGGTGGCCGCGCACCGGACTCAGGCTAGGGTCCACGTTGTTAAGAACCTAGGCGGGAAGGCTGAGTTTTATTTTTGTGATAAAGGCGTGTGTGGTTGACACTTTAACCACGTGACTCTCAGTGCATTTGTATCATCTGATGCCCTTTTTCACTCTTCTCAGTTCCATCCGCTGTCCCGTCCGCAAAAAAATTGAGCGCCACCTGCGTTGGCCACAGCCTCTCTGCTTCTGTACTGGTCTTACCACAGCAGTTTCCTTTCCAAACAGAGAAATGGGTCAGGGGCTCTTTGAGGGCAGAGGATCAGGCCTTAATCTGCTCGCTGCTCTCCTGCCACTTCCAGCCTTATGGTCGCCTCTGTAACAAGCTTAACTCTGCCATCTGCCTAATGCGAGTATTGTAGGGGGGTTGAGGGGAAGAGCTGTCACGCTAAGGTTTTCTGCTTTCAGTGACTCCTACCCTCTGAAGTGGGCCCATACTGACTAAGTTCCACTTGACCCTCCCTCCGATGAGTTATGTTCACAAATTGTTGAATGTCCTGTACCAGTTATGAGCCTCCACTGTTGTTACCCTGGAAATCAGAGGTAATTGTCTCAGTGATGGGACGTGGTCTTCTTTGATTAAAAGAATCTGAAAAGACTTTAGGACAAATATTTTCTGCTTCTGTTAAAAGTGTTCTTTGTGTAGTGCTTCATTTAGTTTTTATTTTCTTTTCAGTCACTCTATTAGGAAAATAAACATACAGAATCATTGAGAAAATTGTGCAGTGAATGTACACTCACCTGTTAGAGTCTACAATTAATATTTTACTCTGCTTATTGTTGCGTTGCTTTAGAGTCAGTCCTCTAGTTGCTCTTCGGATGGGCTCTGCTCCTTTGCCGGCTAGTTTGGGGATACCAGATGGGTTCAGGAGCCACACTTTTTACCTGGTCCTTTGGAGATGAGATGGACCCCACAGATGTGTGTTATGAGAGGAACCACCCAAAACAGCACAAGATCAGAGCAACTGGTGACTTTGTCCCATGTTGATCACTGAGGCTGTGGACTGCTACCTCTAGAACATGCAGTAGGCACTCAAGAAATGGCAGGCCCCCCGTTCCCTTTAGGGGAGAGGCTTAAATAATGGGTAACCTGTGTTTTCTGGTGATTCCAAGGACAACTTTGGTGACTCAAAACCAGCGTGTCTTTAATCCTGAGGCAGAGGCAGCGTATTGTCTAGCTGTGGTACAGTGGTGAAAATCACCGATGGAACTCATAGGCTGGAGCCACACTCACTAGAGCAGGCCCAGGCAGCAGAGCAGGTAGGATTCATTAACCAGAAGCCTCCTGTGAGCACAGATGGAGTTTGGCCTTGTCAGCATCTGCTCACCTACTGATCCTGCTCATCTGCTGAATGTTACTGTGTTGCTCAAAAGATAAACAGTATTTCCCATTTGTGATCTCAGTGCCAGGTTTCTGTATTTGTTTGTTTTTAAAGCTCTTGGTTTAATGGCATCTGTTTGAATAACTAAATAAATCAGTAGGGTGAGTTTTGAACTGTTTCCATGGTTCTGTGTTTACCCTGCTGTTTTTAGAGGTGTGACTATACTCTCCCCTTAGGAGCTGCAGCCTCAGAGCACGGGGGCTCCCTGACCTTCAGACGATCAGGATGACAGAGCCATGCTGCATTGGGTAGAAGGTGGTTGGCCCCTCTTCCTCACTTTGGAGCCAGTTCTCCTGTTGGTTTTAGTGGCTTCCGATGGTCCTTCCTGTTCACACATGTCTCTGTGGCATTTAAAAGAACCCAGGTACCTGTTTCTAATTGGGCCAGATCCTCTGCAGGGATAAGGATGTGTGTGTCAGTGTGTTTCCGAGGACAGACTTCAGCAGAATCTGTGGCCATGTGGCTGGTTCCAGGGCCCAAGGGCAGGTCCTGGAGTACTGCACCCTTGCCCTGGGGCAGAAAACCAGGTTAGGGGAACCCTTGAAATCCAAAGGAAAAACTGAAGGGAAAAAGCATTCCAAGCAAGACATTGGTCTGCAGAGGGTTAGGCCAAGAGGAGAAGCCCTATGAGAGGTCCAGGGTGGGCTGGAAGCTGAATCAGAGGCAGTGGCTTCATGTGGAGCTGGAAGGAACTGTAGCCCCACATGCTTTTTCCAGGGCATCTGCAGCCTGGGTCAAGAGCAGGGCTTAGAAGCCTCAACCAAAGGTAGCCACTGAGAATGTCTGTTCTTCTCCTTGCCCATCTTCTCTGTGGAGGAAGGTAAAGGGTAACACCTCTCTACACTGCACATGAAAACACACATACATGTAGGAAGAGGTCAGAAAACTTCCCGAAGACAGGCTAAAATTGCCTCAAAATAGTTGGAACCAAATGTACCATGGGTTTCCCACAGTCATGGCATGATCTTTACTGCATGATTTGGTACACGATAGGGAAAGGACATTTCACAAGGTGAACCTGATTCTACCTTCCTAATAGGGTTCTGGATGTTTCCTCTGGGATTTCCAGTGGCAAGACATTGGCCCTGCACCCCCAAATATGGATGTATGGCTCCTTCCTGAGCAACTGCCCACCTTCCTAAAAAAGACTGCCTTCTCCATGCCCAGAAGCAGCACCTCACACCCTCAAGCCCCTCTTGACCCTGTTCTCCTGGGTCAGCCAACTGGAATTGGGGCCCGTTTTGTTTCATGGGGAGTGACCAAGAAATCTGGAATTGTTGGTGGGAGGGAGGGGGCCAAGAAATGGTGCAAGAAGTGATGGCCACGGCTCAAGTCTTCATTTCCTTTGAGAGAGAAGAGAGAATTATGAGGAATGAGTGTTTGGGCTAGATGACCCAGGCCTGCAGGTAGTCAGTGCTTTAACTGTAGGTCTTCAGATATAATTGGGTCACCTAATGAGGCTTTGTTCACGTGTGTTGAAGCATCAGCCTCTGAGCTGGCCTCTGACAGACTCTCCAGCACTCTCGTAGGCACTGTCTTGAAGCCCTGGGGAGGACAACTTGCCTGCCCACTGACTGTTTCAGCGCTGACTGACCCCAAGACCTCCAGGCCTTCACAGTCGCAGGTACCTGACAAGTGCCCCCCTTCCCATCGGTGGTAACTGGATAGACGCTGTTGGATGTACTGAACCCAGTCAAGGCAATGGATTCTTCAGAAAAGTTGTCTGCTTTTGACTGGTCCGAACTGTCCTTGTTAACATTCTTTCCTGGTCCGGGTGGAATTGACAACTGGTATGCTCCGCCTTGTCCAGGAGTCGGGGAGGAGCCTGCTGTATGGTGCCCTCTCTGGGTCACGTCTTAGCTGTTATGTTGGGAGAAGTACAACAAATCTGCCAGGTTGGGCAAGGTTGTCTTCTGTGCCCACACCTCCTCCTCCCTTTCTCATCCGTCTTTTCCAGCATGGCTACTCAGATGCTGTTGTCGACTAAAAAAAAAAGTATACACAATGTGACCGTTACGAGTTAAGTTTTATCTGGGGCAAAATAAGAAGTTTAGCCTGGGAAACAGCTTCTCAGGCATCTCAGGTAGCTCTGAGGAACTGCTCCACAGAGGTAGCTGCTAAGGTCAGTACTATATATGATTTTAATGAAAGGGGGTACATGCAGTCAAGCACACATTTCGGCAAAGGCTTGCTGCTAGTCGTGAGCAACAGATGTCACTGTGAATGACCTAGTGCTTTTCTAGATATGAGAAGATGTAAGGATTTGGGCACATAAAAGCTTCTCCTCAAAGTATGTATTGATACCTATCTGAAAGCCTGTTCTGCTAGTTTCCCAGACTACAGAGTGCCTCATTCCTGATCTCCACCCTGAACTCGTCAGAATGTGTTGAAGGTCAGTGACTGCAGTGGCTAGAATGACTTAATCCTTGTAGAGGCAGATGGCAAGTGCCCATTTCCAGTTGGCATGGTGTTGTTCCTGCCGGAGTCAGCTTCTGGGCAACATTAGGAGTATTAGTCATTTGTACCATAGTGTGAAGAAGTTTATGAGTCAGCTTTTCTTTGTAACTTAATTTGAAGTTGAACTGCTGTCTCTGTTGTTTAAGGCATTTAGGGCAACTGGGCAGGTGTGGGAGGGATTTGGAATTCGAGGAAGGTCCTTCACCTCTAAAATAATACCTCGGTTGTGACTTGGAAGCCAGGCAGTAGTCCCAGGTAATAAATAAGAATTTTTTAAAATGTGTTTAGTCCCTTTTTGTCTTTATCAGAAAATTGGATGCTTTCAGACATTCTGGATAAGCTTAAACATAATTTTGTGTTGTTGGCAAGAGACTCCACTGTTCCCTCAAATTTTATAAAATAAATTTCTCTGGTATTTGAAAGAGCCTGCCAGAGACAAGTGAAGGAGGTGTTTACAAAGTCACCAAGGATCCTAGGTTCCTGGGGGTGATTTGCACTGTGGGGGCCTTGCAAGGTGCTGGAGGCTTGGAGCCCATGGCGTGTGGACAGAGCAGTCTCTGAGTATCTCCCGAGTCAGGAGAGCAGTTTGCAGTGGGTTGTAAAGGTCAGGATCATGCTGGTTCATGCCAGAAGTCTGGGATCCCCGTGATATAATAGGAAATACATATTTGGTCTCTGTCCCTGGTTCCTGGCACAGAACTTCTAATACTCTTGGAATTTCCTGAGTAATAGGAGTATCCTTTGTTATTCAAAACAAAACCCTTTCAACCACACAGGCAATTTGTGCTAGGAAGGTTGACTCTTCCTGGGCCCCTGGATAGGTGGTGTCTTGGTAAGGGCTGGTTGCTAGAGGACTTTCAGCCCCATCCTTAGACCCCCCTTCAGAAGGGCTGAAGGTGGAGTTAATCACCAGTAGCCTGTGATTTCATCAGCCGTACATTATGTAATGAAATGCTCAAAATTTTCCAAGTGAGGCTTCAACAGTATGTGAACTGAGAACTTCCAGATGTTCAAACTGGATTTAGAAGAGGCAGAGGAACCAGAGATCAAATTGCCAACATCCGTTGGATCATAGTAAAAACAAGAGAGTTCTACTTCTGCTTTATTGACTACGCCAAAGCCTTTGACTGTGTGGATCACAACAAACTGTGGAAAATTCTTAAAGAGATGAGAATACTAGACCAGATGACCTGCCTCCTGAGAAATCTGTATGCAGGTCAGGAAGCAACAGTTAGAACTGGACATGGAACAAAAGACTGATTCCAAATAGGGAAAGGAGTACATCAAGGCTGTATATTGTCACCCTGCTTATTTAACTTTTATGCAGAGTAGATCATGTGAAATGCCAGGCTGAATGAAGCACAAGCTGGAATTGAGATTGCCGGGAGAAATACCAATAACCTCAGATATGCAGATGACACCACCCTTATGGCAGAAAGCGAAGAGGAACTGAAGAGCCTCTCGATAAAAGTGAAAGGGGAAAGTGAAAAAGCTGGCTTAAAACTCAACATTTAAAAAACAAAGATCACGGCATCTGGTCCCAGCACTTCATGGCAAATAGAAGGGGAAACAGTGAGAGACTTTATTTTCTGGGCTCCAAAATCACTGCAGATGGTGACTGCAGCTGTGAAATTAAAAGATGCTTGCTCCTTGGAAGAAAAGTTATGACCAACCTAGACAGCATGTTAAAAAGCAGAGACATTACTTTGCTGACAAAGGTCCATCTAGTCAAAGCTATGGTTTTTTCAGTAGTCATGTATGGATGTGAGAGTTGGACCGTAAAGAATGCTTTTGAACTGTGGTGTTGTAGAAGACTCCTGAGAGTCCCTTGGTCTGCAAGCAGATCAAACCAGTCAATCCTAAAGGAAATCAATGGTGAATATTCATTGGAAGGACTGATGCTGAAGCTGAAGCTTCAATACTTTGGCCACCTGATGTGAAGAACTGACTCATTGGAAAAGACCTTGATGCTGGGAAAGATTAAAGGTGGGAGGAGAAGGGGACGACAGAGGATGGCATCACCAACTCAATGGACATGAGTTTGAGCAAGCTCCAGGAGTTGGTGATGGACAGGGAGGCCTGGTGTGCTGCAGTCCATGGGGTCACAAAGAGTGGGACACAATTGAGCAAGTGAACTGAAAAACCTAGAAATGACAGGATTCTGAGAAATTCTGTGCTGAGGAACACATTGAAGTGCTGGAGGGTGTGGAGCCCTGACGTCATGGAAACTCCACCCCACCCCACCCCACCCCCGACTTACCTATGCTTCTCTTCCATTTGGCTGTTGCTGGATTGTGTCCTTTAAAATAAACTGGTAATGGTAAAATGCTTCCCCAAGTTTTGTAAGCTGTTCTAGCAAATTGTCAAACCTGAGAGGGGGATTGTGGGAGCCCTGATTAATAACTGGTTGATCTGAAGTACAGGTAGTGACAGGTACTGGGACTTGTGATTGGTGTCTGAAGCCCAGGCAGTCTTGTGGACTGAACCCTTAACCTGTGGGGTCTGCATTGACTCCAGAGTTAGAATTAGAGTTAGTTAGAGTTAGAATTGGAGAAGGAAATGGCAACCCACGCCAGTATTCTTGCCCGGAGAACCCCAGGGACGGCGGAGCCTGATGGGCTGCCATCTATGGGGTCGCACAGAGTCGGACACGACTGAAGCGACTTAGCAGCAGCAGCAGCAGAGTTAGAATTGAATTGAGGCACTTCCCTGGTGGTCCAGTGATTAGGACTCCGAGCTTTCACTGCTGAGGGCGTGGGTTTGATCCCTGGTCGGGGAACTAAGATCCCATAAACCATGTGGCTTAGACAAAAAGAAAACCAGTTTAAATGAACTGCAGGACACCCAGTGGTGACAACTGGATACTGGTATGGGGAAAAGGCCACACATTTGGTGTCAGAAGTGTTATGCATAAAAATAGCCCATCCCTAAGCCAAAGGGCAAGCTCATCTAGAGACACGAGGAAATAAAGTGGAGGGAGACTGCCCCCATTCTGTCTTTTGAAGTTCAATAATAACCTCAGGATCAGGAAAAGGGAGGCCAGAATGCTGAGAGTCATTCTTTCAAATCCATGAAACTAGCATTCTTATGGTGACCATTTGCTTCCTGAAGCCCTGGGAGGTGATGACCCACAGCCCTGTAGGGAAACCTGCTGTGACCTACAGACCCAGCAACAGGTTCTCAGGCCTTTTACCTTGATGGTGATGCAGGCTCTTGGGAAAACCAGCTTGAGTAGTCCGTGCTTGGGCACAGCTCACCTCATGACCTGGGAGCTTGGCGTTGGCAGAGGGGGCACGCCAGGGTTCAGCAGAGAAGGCCGCCTGGGCTCAGGCTGACACCTGCCGCTTCACCAAAGCACCAGGAGGTCCAGGAGGAGCGTGTTTCTGTCTGTTCAGGCGCATCCTGCCAAGATGCCAATTTGGTTTAGGGACACTGTTGCCCTCGTGCCCAGCTCCAAAGAGGGCTGGTTTCTAGGAAATCGAGGTCGGTTGTATGGTTCGTGTGATATCCCAGCCAGAGCCTGGATGAGGTGACTCAGAGTGTGTGGTTGTCAGGACTTCCCGTTCCAGGCTCCGCCCTCCCCCTCATGTTCGGGTCTCCCGCACCTCTCAGCATGCACACAGACCCAGTGGACTCTTCGGGTCATCTTCTTTCAAGATTATTTCCCCCCCCGAAGCTACAAGGCTCTCTGTTGACCATAATCGAATAAGAGGCTTGAAGGTACAGATGTGGCCTCAACACCTGTCACGCCCTTTCCTCCTCCGATCTCTTCGATGACCTCCTGTTCATTTTTCAGGCCTTGCCCAACCCGGTCACCATCACAGACTGTCCACCACACTCTCCCTTCCCTAAGTGGAATGAACGTTCCCTTCTTCAGGGCTCCTTGCATCTTGTTAAATTCATCCCAGTGCTGCTGTTTCTTTTGTTGAGATAAAATGCACAGTAAGTGAGGTTTGACACATAGGTTTATCAAATGTATGCAGTCACGTAGCCACCACCATAATCAAGACAGATCAGGATTGCTCCCCAGATTTCCGCACGTTCTCTTGTAGTCAGACCCTCCCTTTCCCATCAGTCCTTGGCAGCCGTAGATCTGATTTCTCCCCAATGTTTCCCCTTTGTAAGAATAGCACGCAGATGGAATTGTAAAGTAGATGGCTTTTCAGTCTGGCTTCTTTCACTTGAAAAACATCATGTGTTCTGTGTATCCCTGGTTCATTCCCTCCCCTTACTGAGTATTCATAGCTTTTTATTTGTATCTCTGTGTGGACCTCTTCTGCCTTATCTGCATATCTAAACACTTCCTGTCTGTCTTGTCGGCACACAGCTGAGCTCCTCTAGGGCTGGACGGTGCCTGTGTGCCCTGAAGCCCAGACTGAACTTGACAGGGCGGTGCTGGGCAGCTGTGCGCTGACAGTGGTGGTCCTTGACCGTCTCCTCCTTGCTAGGAGGAGCCAAGTGTCTCCCAGGCAGCAGGGCCGCTGCACAAGTCTGACCCATCCTGGGCTGCTGCTCTCTAGGGTCCTGGCGGGTCCCTGCTCGGGCTTTGTGTTCAGCAGGGACCCAGAAAGCCGCCCAGGGATGGGCAGGCTGGCTTCCGGTAAATCAGCCTACCCTCACTTTGGTGTCTGTGCTGGTGGGGTGCCAGCACTGTTACTGGGGACTTTGGCAGAGTCTCCGTGGATCCCCTGACCCTCTGGGGCTCTGTGTCTGGAATTCCCGGGGGGGGGGGTGCTGGTGTGCGCCTGTCTAGGTCCTCCTAGGCGGAGGAGCCCTCTCTGGGCCTTGTTTTCCCTGAGTCACAGCCACGTCGGCTTGTGAGTTAGAAACAGGCCTAGGGATGTCTGCGCCAGGACGGCCCCTCCCTGGGCCCCAGGCTGACCTGGAGTGCTTTTGTAAATATTTGGGAACTTGAAGTTCTCAACCATTTTTCCTCCTTCCTTGTCTCCTGGAGTAGTAAGGGTGGAGGGAGCGTATGGGCCAGCTTGAAACACTCAGGCTGGCGGCATACTTGAGAGGCATGGAGTTCAGAGCAGCTCCCGGAAGCCAGTGGAAGTGGTGACATTTGCTGTAGTGACAGGGGCTCCGGTGTAGAGCTAAAGGGGTTGAGTTCAGACTGGCCAGGGTCCCCCTCCCTGCTGGCCTGGGCCATAGACGAGTTACACAGCTTCTCTGTGCCCCAGGTTTCCCTTGTACGTTGTCTGCCCCTCCCCTGACCCCAGGGCACTGCTGAGGATTAGAATGAGAGTGTGTAAAGCCCCTCGCCGGCCCGGTGCACAGGTGGCTACTCTGGCCACCTCTCGTCTTACCAGCCGATTTTGCCAGCACACATTACGCCTTTGCATCAGCCATCTAAGGCAAGGCTTAGAGGCTCTGAAAGGAGGATACGTTGGTGTCCACGTGCATGCCCACACCTCCTCCTGATGCGGCTCGGACCTCCTCCTCTTTTTTGGTCTCCTGCCACCACCGTGTCCTGACATCACTTCAGCAGCTGCCCAAGTAGCGCTGGTAACTCGGGACTCACCAGCCGTGAGAGGACTGGAGGCATGCTTAAAATAGACACGTCCCTTGGCTGTGCAGGCCCCCGGTGGCCCCTGGTGTCTCCCCTCCCCGGCTGAGCCGGACGCTGGGCAGCTGGAGGCCACAGGCCTCCCCGAGAGGCAGGCCAGGCTCTCCTTGGTCCAGAAGCCCTGAGGGTATGTGTCCTCCTTCCACGGCTGCTGCTGGCCAGAGGTTACCGACCATTCCTCAGAAAGCAGCCTGGGAGGGCGTGGGTCTGGGCATGGAGGGGATGGAGCTGGTATGGCCGCGCCTTAGGCCTGGCTGCAGTGAGTGAGGGGCTGGACTGGTTCTGGCCTCGGTGTAGCGGGGTAAGGGGAGCCCCTGGGAGGTTTTGAAAGGTGGAAAGTGAGGCAGGCCTCACTCACTGCCCTAAGAGGGCAGCCTGGGAGGGGAGCTCAGAAAGAATAGGTGGTGCTATTTAGTAGATCTCATTTCTTCTGAAGCCCCAAACCAGTTCATTGTGTCTGAATATAAGTATATCAGAGAATGTAAGTGTATCAGAGCAAGGCTCACGCAGAAGGGTCTAGCCCTTCCCGTTCAGAGGAGACGCCCAGACGGGGTGGCTGTGCTCCCAGAGCAGCGTCCCTCTCCTGCTGACTTTAAGTCGTGTCTGTGACCCCTTCCTCCACGGCCTCCTCCCCGTGCAGGTGCCACCATGGAGTCTGACCGCTGCTGAGCGGCCCGGGCAGGAAGCGCGCGGCCAGGAAAGGTGGCCCCAGACAGTCACGGTCACCATGGCGTCCACCAGCGCGGAGAGCCAGCTGCAGAGAATCATCCGCGATTTACAAGGTACGGCCCGGCCGCAGGGCACCCCGAGCTTGGCGCGGAGGGAGCTGTGGCTGTGCTTTGCCAGGGCCAGCTGAGTTTGAGCCCTGTGATCTGTGTTTACACCGATGGTGATCGGAGCCCTCGGCACACATCACTGAAATATTTGGGGCTCAGATGTCCACCCCGTGTGAGGCTGGAAGAACTTGCCTGGCCCTCCTCTCAGACACTGTAGAGGCAGTGTGTAGACAAAATCAGATACCCCTTTTTGTCTGATTATAGTGTGTGTGTGTACACACACCGCTGGGCAGTGCTGGAGTTGGCTCCTCTGTGAAGGAGTATGCGCCCGCCCTCTGAGTAGGAAGACGACATGCCTGCCTTTCTGGTTTCGCTCTCCCGCCTGGTCCCGGCTGCACTTCCTGCAGTTGGGCCTGCTGCCTCCCAGACTCTGAGCTCAGTGAGAGAGACCGGCTCGTGGGCCTCGGCAGGACAGAGGGAGAGCGGGCGGGGGTGCGTGTGAGGAGGGCAGGCCTGGAGGAACCGGCTGTGTTCTCTACTGACTGCGGAGTCCAGGGCCCAAGTCCACCCTTGTAGGTGCCGTCCCAAGGGTCAGAACTTTAACAAGTTTTCCATCCCCCGTGGATCACCAGGGCAGGTCTCGTGAGCCTCTCTGGAGCACTGGTACATGTTCTGTACCCACTTCTTCCAGGTCACGGGGACCCTGGTGACACGCTCCTGATAAACTCAAGGCCCAGGTTCCTAACTGCTCAGACCGATGATAAACCAACTGCAGTCGCTCCAGCTAGTGGAGGCCACAAGAGTGTTCCTTGTGAGGGTCAAAACTGGATGAGATAAAAATCACTTTCTCAGGCTTATCTCCTATTTATGTAGTACGTTGGGCCTCTACTAGCTGATGATTACATGGCATTTCACTGTGCCAGGCACGAGTCTCATAGATAATAACTCATTGAGTCCTCACGTTTGGTCCTGTGAGGCAGGAACCATTTCATTCCCATCTTGCAGATGTAGAAACAGACACAGAGGTGAAGTGACTTGCCTCAGGTCACACATTCCGTCAGATGGAGCCTAGGTTTGTACACACAGCTGGTGCCACAGTCTGTGCTCTTAACCACACCAGTCTGCGTCCAGCTACAATGTGAGATGCTTCTTTTCTTTTTAAATCTACACACACGTGCACAAACACACACAGAAAGTAAAGTGACAGTCGCTGCAAATCTGAGTTTGCCCTGGTCTTCAGAGCCTTCTCCACAAAGTAGACTGTCTTCTCTGTGTTTCAGTCTCTGGTTCTCAAGGAGGACTCTGGGACCTGTGGGTCCTCAGTGGAGGGAAGAGAGAGGAAGGGAGGAGCCCGTGGCAGAGCTCGTGATCCAGGGAGGAGGATCGGCATCTGCTTTTGTTCAGTTGCCCTTTTCTACCCTGCAAGCTGTCCTTGTCTGTCATCCCCCACGTCCCAGGCCATCTCAGTGTCCAGTATGCAGTGCTCAGAGCACCTCAGTGGGAAGTTTCAAAAGGCATCACACTTTCTCAAGAGCCTTTCCTTTCATCTGTTGGTAACAGTCAGAGTTTAGAGTAGGAAATTTCATATTCCATATCCAAGGCTCCTTCTTTCTACCTTTCAGAAGTTCCCACGTCAGGTTGTGAGCTTTGTCCCTTCCTGAGGGCGGAGGAGGAAGGCTATGTGTCCTTCCCGGTCCCTGGCCCCGGCCCCTGGAGCCCCCATGGCAAACGCTTCTCGTCGGGCACACCAGACATTGGTCACTTGTTGGGAGACTCAGTCCCACAGAACCTGTCTTTGCTGGTGGCTCGCTTTGCCTGAGGGGTCAGAGTTGGTTAACTTTTAACAGCTGAGGCCCAGCTTCAGTCCTGGGCACATCTGCTTTCTAACCATGCCATTTGGTCCCAGGGCTCCTTTTCTTTCAAGAATTGTCAGTGAAGGCAGTTTTGTCCTACATATCCCAAACCATCTCAGCTAGGGATGTTTTTCTCAGGGTCTAAAGCAGACCCACCTTCTGACAGTCCCTCTGTCCCACAGAAAGGCTATGAGTGAGAGTCAGAGGGGTTTTTCCTCTTTTTCTGCATTGGGAGGTAAATTGTCTTAGAAGTTATGAAAGGACCTCTGGGGTCAGAACCAGGATTCTCCTGAGAGAACCAGGTTCTTATTCCAGCTCTGCCGTTTGCCACCCTTAATCTTTGGCCAAGTGCCCTGAGCTCTCGGCGAGCTCCTCGTCTACAAAGTGGGGATGAAAATGCCCACCTGTCAATTCTACCTTGTACCATTTTTTTTTTTTTCACATTTAACAGCTATGAAATTGGGCTCATCTTAAAATCAGTTGCATCTTAAGATTTGTTGAAATAAAGCAATTCCTGCCTCACAGCGCTCTGTTGAATAAGGAAGACACACAGAGGTCTGGCGTCTAAGCGGCACTCAGCTGGCAGAAGCAGATGGTGGTGTCGCTCTTGCCATTGTCGTCATGACCACTGTTTGCACGTTCTGGGTCCTCAGGAAGCCTGGATTTACCTGTACTGAGCAGTGGGGTTATAGTGAGGAACAAGAAACACGGCAGGGTAGAGGATAGAGCCCTCGGGAAGTCTGTATTAGGGACTGCTGTAGGATTCGTCCATGCAGCGGACGTTTTTGTCCAAATACTACTTGCAAATCATGAGGCCTTCTTGGTGGGCTTACAGGGCTGACCGAGAAAGGTGCTGAGTCAGCGAGCTGTTATAAAGTTCCTGTGGGCTCTCGGGACAGCCTCGTGCCTTCTGACTTGGAGTTCCAGCCCACAGATGTTTAGGCAGCACCCCGCGTGTGCGCAGTGCTTTGCCATCATGGACCACTTACTCCTCCTGCTTCTCTGGGTCACCCTGCTGCTCTCTCTGGGGCCAGCTCCATCTGGTTACATGTTCCTATTTGTTGTCTTAAAGATGCTGTGACAGAGCTAAGCAGAGAATCTAAGGAAGCAGGGGAACCCATCACAGATGACAGCACCAACTTGCATAAGTTTTCCTATAAACTCGAGTACCTCCTCCAGGTAAGTGACTCCTGTCGTGTGTTGCTTCCTGCTCTGTGGTCTCTTGTCTCTCTCTCAGCTGCCTCATCAAAACACAGGATGCGGCTCTGAAAGCTCAGTGCAGCTGTTGAGCCCTCCTGGTTAGACTGCGGGTCAGAGCCGTCCCCAGCCTCCAAGTGTGATCCTCTGGGGAATCAGATTGTTGCCCCTCAGGATGGTGTTGGGAATTGAGAGCATTCTTCTGAGATTTTGCCTTCTCTGGTAGCTCAGCTGGTGAAGAATCCACCTGCAATGCAGGAAACACCAGTTCGATTCCTGGGTCAGGAATATCCCCTGCAGAAGGGAATGGCTACCCACTCCAGTATTCTGGCCTGGAGAATTCCATGAACAGAGGAGCCTGACAGGCTACAGTCCATGGGGTCATAAAGAGTCGGACACGACTGAGCAACTGTTGCTTCACTTCAGAGATTTATGTCCTCTTAATGCAGGTCACAAGGTCTCTGTATAGCAGGGATCTTCACTTTGGGGCAATCCCATACCCCTTTGGTATCCCAGTGAAAACTATGCAATCTCTCCCCAAACATAGTCATACATACCTGGTCACACATTTTCCAGGAGGCTCTGGGCCCTCTGAAGACTATCCAGAAGTCCCCATTTTAGAGCCTTGCTCCGCAAAGTGTGGTCATAGACCAGAAGCATCTGCGTCACCTGGGAGCAATGTAGAAGTGCCCTCTTGGTTCCCACCTTGACCTGCTGAATCAGGATCTCTGAGGTCAGCCCAGGAAGCTTTCTTTTAACACATCCACTATATAACCAAGCTTACATCTGCTCAGTTCAAGAAGCACAGATCTAGAGAACCGCAGATGTGGAAAAATATAGGCAACTACAATAGGTAGAAAGGAAATGGACCAATACAATAACAAAACTTATCTCAGGGTGATGGTGTTAGGCATTATAATTTTTTCTTTTCTATTTTAGTTTGTTTTATCCAGACCTCCTAACAATGTATACACGTGTTTTATAATCAGAAAAAATGCCATAGAACATTAGGTTATAGGAAGATACCCTCTATGATTTGAGCACCGTAAGTTTGCAGTGTCACCTCCGACCAGAGCATATGGCGTGAGAGCCCACTGGAGGAGGTGTTGCAGTGTGTTGAAGTCTCACCTTTCACATGCCTTTTCGACTGGTTCTCTTGTTTTACACTGTGAAAGTATTAATGGGCTTTTTTTTTCTTCCTTCCCTGAATTCACCCATTTTGGTTTGGGTTTTGAAATGACTCATGGCTGACATTTATTTGGATTTATTCTATGTATATTAAAACAGTACTGAAACTTGAGTTGTGTTACTGGGGTAAGATGTTACTAACACATTTCCCTATGTCAAGACATTGTTAATAACTCTTCATGTTGCCCTAGAATTTTTCTCTTGCATTCCTTTTCCGTGTGTTAATAGCACCTTTGGTGTCTTCCGCCCAACTCTATGCACAGAGGTCACTTTGAGGGCCTGTTATTCCTGAATCTCACTAGTTGTATGACCTTGAGCTAGTTGCTTAACCTCTCCTAGCCTGTTTCCTCACCTTTAAACTGGGGACTAAAACACCCTCAGTCCCCAGTAAGTAAAAATAATGCCAATAAAGAGCCTCACTCAGTGCCAGGCAACTAAGAAGCTGTTGTTATTACCCATCATTTAAATAGTGGGATAAACAGCAGTGTGTTTGAACGTCCTCTCTCTCCTTTCTCTGCCCAGTTCGATCAGAAAGAGAAGGCCACCCTCCTGGGCAACAAGAAGGACTACTGGGATTACTTCTGTGCCTGTCTGGCCAAGGTGAAGGGTGCAAATGATGGGATCCGATTCGTGAAGTCCATCTCGGAGGTGAGCGAAACAACCAGTGATCTCACATCTTCTCCTCTCCGGCTTAAGCCTCTCTCACAGAGACCTCTGCTGCAGACAGCCAAGTGAGGGAAGGAGGGTAGTAAGGTAGTGAGGAAGTGAGGAGACCCAGTCCAGCTCTGTGCAGTGCCTGCTGAAAGCTCAGGGATGCCTGGTAGGTGAGCGTCTACCACGCCGAGGAGTGGCCGAGTCCAGACTGTGTGTGAGACCTCGGCCCACACGTCACCTCACAGGGTGGGCTGTTCATATTGCAGTCTGCTCGTGGTACCCCCAAAGAGATGGACAGCACAGGACACCTTCACCTTTTTTTCAAAGAATTGGTTTCTTAAAGAAAATCCTTACAGTTTGCTAGGCTACTTTCCCTATGCCCAGAAAACTTGGATTTGAGATGAAGAGAGTGAAGTGGGATCTTGAGAGACATTTCTTAAAACGCCAGCAGTAAGCAACTTCCCACATTATTTTCTAAGCCCCGCAAGAGCAGAATGCCATTGCTTTGCTGTTTTACAAAACTCCGGGTGAACAGCAGCACACATTCTCTGTCTCATCAGTCTAGTCCATCTGGTAGTGGATAACTTTGCACATTAGGGAATCCACCTAGATTTGAGACAGAAGGTTTATACATTTCATCTTTCTTTTCGGTATCTCATCAGTAAGCCTAAGGTCCCTTTAAAATCAGAGCACATGCTCCTGGGCTGGCCTCCCACAAAGGCCACAGGGTCGTGTACTCTGGGAAGAACTCCCCAGCTGTGCCACCTGGAGCCGGGTAGGTTTCTTCTTATAGAGAATGACAGCGTTAGACGTGCGGACACTGAGGGCTAGGCATTCTCCACCAGCTGTACCTTCTGACAGCTGAGAAAGTGAGGGAAGATCCTGGCTCAGAGGAATTGGTTTAATGTCCAGATGCACAGACAGGTCTTGTGAGCTCATGCCTGGTGGGACACTCAGGCACATGATTAAGTGTTGTATTGCTTCTCTGTGTAGTGCAGTGAGTTTTGATTAGATGCTAACAAAACTTAAGGAATTGAATGATGAAAGTGGACCCATGATCTCAAAAAGTTCTTAAAAAAAAGGCTATATGCAGTATCTTCATTTGCTATACAAAGGAACTATTGTTGTTCCCTTCCCTAAAGGATGTTTAAAAAGACCTTTTAACATAACTCCTTTCACACATATAATAGATTCAGTTAATAGGCCTGACTTAAAATGTAGCCTCAAATGTTTGCCTTTAAAAAATTAAATGTTCTAAGTGCTGTTACTATGGCCATTTTATTAATAAGGACAGGCCCCTCCCTTGGGAGCTTATAGACTTGAGCTGTTATGTGGGGTTTTTTTTTTAGATTGAGCAGGGCCTGGGTGTGGATGTGTGTGTGTGACTGATACGCTTCACTTCACGATGCCTTGCTCAGCTGTTCTCAGCTGCCTGTGTTCCTGGTTGTCACCAATGGGCACTTTGTTCTCACCTCACTCATAAATGGAAAAGCATTTGGACGTGGGGATGTCATTCTTCCTGAGCATCTGTCGGGATCCACTCCCTGCGGACATGCCATGGTGGATTTTGTAAAGCCAGTGGGTCAGGCTGCCACCCACCTTCATTTCCAAACCTCCTGGCTGTACCCCAGATCCACAAAACTCACACAGAGAAATGTCTTACAGACTCTGACAGAAATGTCTTATGAGGTTTCACACCTTCTCATTTTTTAAAACTACCTCATATTGTATCATTTCCTCATGTCAGCAATGAGAAGGCGCAGAGCCCTGAGCTAAACGGTGCTGGGAACCGAGATGTTTACAGCATCGTGAACATGCTGGTGCTGGAGGTCATACCTCGTGTTTCCTGTCTCAGTCCAGCGCCATGGTTAGCTTCTTAATAGGATGGAGGGTTGTTGTCATTGTTCAATCACTAAGTCGTGTCCTACTCTTTGTGACTTCATGGACTGCTGCACACCAGGCTTCCCTGTCCTTCACCATTTCCCGGAGCTTGCTCAAACTCATGTCCATTGAGTCAGTGCTGCCATGCAACCATCTCATCCTCTGTCACCCCCTTCTCCTCCCGCCCTCACTCTTTCCCAGCATCAGGGTCTTTCCCAATGAGTTGGCTCTTCACATCAGGTGGCCAAAGTGTTGGAGTTTCAGCTTCAGCATCAGTCTTTCCAATGAATAGTCAGGGTTGGTTTCCTTTAGGATTGACTGGTTTGACCTCCTTACTGTCCAGGGAACTCTTAAGAGTGAAGTGTTAGGACCATCTTTTGGTCAGACCACTGCCACCCTTCCCCCAACCGCCAAGGTAAACACTTCTGACCTTTGAAGAGGTGAGAGGGGAATGAGTCTTGGCTTACCCCAGTCAGAGCCAGTGCCTGACAGAACAGGTGCATGTGGTAAGTTGGCAGGTTTTGAGCTCCTGCCTATTTATCCTGAGCTTCTGGGGCTGGAACATCAGGAGCATGAACCCTGATTTGCATACTGATCTCAAGTGTCTTGCTAGGGCCAGGCTCTCTGACCAGCTTACTCTACCTCTATCACAACAAGCTGCCAGAAACCTCTTTAGAAGCCGTTTTTTGTCACTGTGGGGAGAGGTGAATACAGGCCTGCATCTGGACCCTCTATCCACCTAAAGGTTATTGAAACAGAACTGCACCCATTTTTCATTACCTCAGTGTGACTGGGCCGCCTAGAAACATCCCTGCCCTCACCCCCTGCATACCTTCTGACTAAACCCAGTGAGCTGGCATAGCTGAAAAGAGATCCCACCAGGAAAGCACTGGCAGATGTATGGATTTTACTGACGGTTCCATGAGGATACAGAGGAGCAGTTACGCCTATCCCAGGTCTGCTGACAGCCCTCTGCCTTTTGCCCTCCTCTCTGTCCCCCCCACACGGCCTCCAGCCGCACCGCCTTGGCCTCTTCGGCTGCCTGTCTTCTCCCAGCACCTCACAAACCCAGCCCAGACATTTGCTAAATGGAGACCATTGTTCCTCAAGGGTACTTCTGCTATGAGGAGCCCTCCATTTATCTCCGGCTTGTTTTCTAAAGATTCCAAGTTAAACCAGACCATTTCATCTCTGACTCTAAACCCAGGGATTCTGAGGGAGCAGAGGAGGAAGAATGACCTTCCAATAGAATCCACAGTAGATGTTTGAGCCTCTCATGACTGTGCCTTCCATGGCACGTTTGCTAGAGTCCACAGATTATTCTCAGATGGAGGCCTGCAAGACGTCTACACACTTTAGGCCTTTTTCTCTGAGGTGACGTTCTCAAATGTTTTGTGTTCTTTGAGGGACTTGAGTGAAGCTTGTGTGTAGGGGAGAGCTGGGTGGCATTTTCCACCCTGTTTCTGTTTTTGCCAGCCAGCCTTGGAGGCCTGTGTTTGGAATTGGGCTAACAGCTCTTCGTTTCTGCTTTATCTACTTTTTCCAGCTCCGAACATCTCTTGGAAAAGGAAGAGCATTTATTCGCTACTCCTTGGTGCACCAGCGGTTAGCCGACACCTTACAGCAGTGCTTCATGAACACCAAAGTGACCAGGTAAACACGTGACAGTTCTGGGCTCCGCCCCTGTGATGCAGGAATGACCCGAAGGCCCCTCGTGAATGGTAATGGTGCTGCTTACACTGGGCAGGGAAAGACAAACGGATCTCTTACGTGGAATCTAAAAGCAGTATGAATGAACTTATTTATGAAACTGTTGAAACAGACTCACAGACATGGAAAACAAACTTCTTGGGGAGAGGTAAATTGAGATTATGGGATTAACAGATACACAGTACTATATATAAAGTAAACAACAAAGATTTACTATATAGTACAGGGAACTATATTCAGGATCTTGTAATAAGCTATAATGGAAAAGAATTTTTAAAATATAGACGTGTACATATATTGTTGTTGTTCAGTCGCTAAGTTATGTCCAACTCTTTGCAACCCCATGGACTAAAGCACGCCACACTTCCCTGTCCTTTACTGTCTCCTGGAGCTTGCTCAAACTCATGTCCATTGAGTCGGTGACGCCATCCAACCATCTCATCTTCTGTTGTCCCCTTCTCCTTTGGCCTTCAATCTTTCCCTGCATCATGGTCTTTTCCAGTAGGTCGGCTCTTTGTATCAGGTAGCCAAAGTATTGGAGTTTCAGCTTCAGCATCAGTCCTTCCAAAGAATATTCAGGGTTGAGTTCCTTTAGGATTGACTAGTTTGATTTCCTTCCTGTCCAAGGGACCCTCAAGAGTCTTCTCTAACACCACAGTTCGAAAGCATCTCTGCTTTGGTGCTCAGCCTTCCTTATGGTCCAATTCTCACACCCATACATGACTACTGGAAAAACCATAGCTTTGACTATACAGACCTTTGTCGTCTAAGTGATGTCTTTGCTTTTTAATATGCTGTCTAGGTTTGTCATAGCTTGTCTTCCAAGGAGCAAACGTCTTTTAATTTCATGTACATACAGTGTGTAACCAGATCACTTTACTGTACTTGTGAAACTAACACAGTACTGTAAATCAGCTATCAAAAAAATTGTGATGCTATATAATACACAGAGTGGAAGCCATCAGTATCCAGTGATGGAGGGCTGTAAAATTACAGCAAATTAGCTTAAATGACATAGCACGACATCATTTAAAATTGTAATAACGAGGTCTATATAGCAACAATGAAAATAACAATATAACGATCAAGGAAAAAGAATGCAAATCTTATCTGTCCTAATGACAACAATGAAGAAATTGCACAAAAACATATAAAAAGATTAGAAAGTATATGAGAACATGATGTGATAAAAGGTAGGACTATGTAGTTTTTTTCTTTTTAAATTATTGTTTTTGCAGTGAACGATTTTTTCCAACACTTTGCACCAGGCATTAAAGTGTATGAGGCCTCTGAAACAAGTTCAGGAGCCCTCAAAGAAGTGTGATAAACTAAAAGATTATAATAATATTATAATAATGCCAGGCACAGTGGCAGTACCTGTCTGTGTCACATCCTGGCACAAGCAGAGGCCTTCACCTGTCATCTCCTCCCCTTCCTGACCACAGTCTTTGGCGCACACGGAGCAGGTAGCCGTGAGCTGTCACAGGTGAGGAGGCCTAGGGAGGTCAGACGCCTCTCTCTGGGCCCCACTGATGCTCAGGTGGGAAGCAGAAACTGGGGTTCAAGTCTCAAAACTCCTGATGCCAGGTGGTTTCCCCTGGTGGGTGGCATGTCCTTGGTGCTGGCAGACGTGCCTCTCCGCAGAACCACCTGTGGAATCTTTAACACCAGCGAGCCTGGGCTCACCAGAGACGCTGAGTCAGTGCCGGCCCCGTTGCTCTGGGCTCCCTGAGCTTGTGGCAGCGACCAGAAGGGGAGCCTTTGGGCCCCTCGTGCCCCTCCCACCCCCTGAGCAGGGGGAGGAGGGCAGGACTGAGAGCAGGACTGAGCGCGTGAAGCGGGAGAGGATATCCGATTAGGAGCCTGTTAGCTGAACCTCTGTGGCTGGCCCAGCTCCCCTTTCCACCTCTGCCGCCCGTCTACCCCTGGGTCTTCTTCCAGTTAATCAAAGAGATACTTCTGAATTAAAGAAAAACTCTTGGGGGCGGGGGGCGGATATTTTGTTTCATTTTGTGTCACCTTTAAGATTTGTGTAAATGCATATTTCTCTTGTATATGCCAAGTTTTGTGAATTCTTGTGAGTTGAGAACCTTTGCACATTTGATCTGAAGGTTGTTTTGTTGTGTTGTTTGGTGACAGCTGTCATAAACTGACTTACAGTGTCTCCCAGTTCCCAGACATCAGCCAAGTAGCTCATTAAACTCATCAGTGTTGTCTCTTTAATTCTTACTGTTTCACATGAAGTAAAACAGCCACCACCTCAAACTGGAGATATTTTGTTCTTTGACTTTTTAATTCATGTCTGGACAGAAATTAGCAGTGAGTTCAGTGTCCTGTATTGCGTTCTCCAAGAGGGATAGAAGACAAGATTTTCTTTTGAAAAGGAAGTGTTCTTTCCCTTACAACTACCCTTTCCTGGACGGTAATTCAAATTTAAGGTTTCTCACATTCTTTGGGGGAATAGACAGGATATAAATAATAAACAAATAACCATCTAGTTCATTTTAGTAATTTCCTTGAAGAAGAGTGAGTTTAAGAGTTACATACTTCAGTGGTGAAAATCACATTGGGATGTGCATATTTCTGTCTGTCTTTAGTTAATTTAGTACCCTGCGTTGCAATTTGATGAGGCAAAGCCATGCTAGGAGGACTGACTAAATGCACTCTTCCATTATCTTTATTATTCCTATACTTGACCCCTTTTCATGTTTTTCTGCAGTGACTGGTACTATGCAAGGAGCCCCTTTCTGAAGCCAAAGCTGAGCTCTGACATTGTGGGCCAACTCTACGAGCTGACTGACGTCCAGTTTGACCTGGCATCAAGGGGCTATGACCTGGATGCTGCCTGGCCAACGTTTGCCAGGTACTTTGAAGAATTAACTGCTTGGTTGAAAAGAGGGGAAAGAGGTGTTTGAGGTTTTGAAGCTTGCCGTCAGTCTGCTCAAAGCAGTTTTGCTAATGTGGCAAATTACCTTATGCTTGCTAATTTTACAGACATGGTTGCATCATGACTAGCGATAACATCTGAAGGTTCCAGCCTTCAACTAACCTAGTTGGTTAGGCGGTGTGAGTCGTGGAGATGCATATGCAAAACCCAGGGTTTTCAGATGTGTTAAGGAACTCAGTGTGGGAGCGAAGTGGAAGCAAGTGGGCTTTTCCCAGTTGTGTTCCCGTAGCTACAGCCGTCACCATAGACGCCAGTGAGAGGGGTAGAAAGCGCGTCGCTAAGGGCTGTGGGAAAGCTCGCCTTGCTGTGTGTTCTCCTGCTCCGGCACAGCGCCCGTCTCAGGAGTGAGGTGCCGCGGAAGCAGGCACAGAGTGGAGGGGCTTGCCGAGCGCCACACAGCCGGCAGGAGCAGGGCCAGGGCCCCAGAGGCGAGTTCAGCTCACGCCCAGCACTCTGCGGTTTTTTTTTTCCGCTTTCTGTAAAAAAAAAAGGTGTGTTTTGTTTTTAATTCCAATTCTTTGTATTTCTTATTAGGGACTTCTTTCTGTGGAGGAAAAAGTACTGACTGTAATGGAACCCATGTGCCAACTACTGGGACTTAAGAGCCAACATTTTTGCCATATTTACTTCACATGTCCTTTTCAGAACGGTTCAATTTTAAAATCATTTCAGAATTGCAGAAAAGTTGTAAAAACCGTACACAGTGCTCATCTGTCCTTTACCTCAATTCCCTAGCTATCAGTGTTTTACTACAACTGTTTTTATCATTCTCTTTTCTTTTGTAATTTTTTGGCTGCACCTCATGGCTTGGGGATTCTTAGTTCCCCAAGCAGGGATTGAACCTGCACCTTTGCAGCAGAAGCATGGAGTCTTAACCCCTAGACTGTCAGGGAATTCCATATCACTGTTTCTCCTTATGTAAACGTGGTTTGTTTCCATTCTCATTTGAGAATGTGTTACAGCCCTGATTGCCCTTTACTCCTAAGTATTTCATTGTGTATTTCCTTAAAAATCAGGGACATCCTCTCATACAACCTCAGTACAATAGTTAAAATTGGGGAATTGACATTGATACAATACTAGTCTCCAATCTACAGAACACACTCACATTTTAAGAATTATGCCAGACACATCTTTGAGCCAGTCTAGGATCACGTCAGTGAATTGTCAGGGGTCTCTAGTCCTTGTTCATTTGGAATAGTTTCTCCTCTTTGTTGATTATAGCACAGGCGTTTTTGAGAAGTAGAGGCCAGTTGTTTTGTAAATTGTTCCTTGATTTGAGTTTGTCTAGCGTATTTTCCCATGACTGTATTCAGGGTAAGCGTTTTGGGAGGAATAGCCCAGGTGTTGTGTCCCTCTCGGTGCATTATATCTAGAGGCACAGGATGTTGATTTGTTTCATTACTAGTGAGGTTAACCATCATTATTTGGTTATGCTGGCGTTAGCCAGGTTTCTCCTGAAGTTTTGTTTCTCTCTTTGTTATTAATAGGTATCTTATTGGAAGACATTTTGAGACTAGGTTTTGTTTTTGTTTTTTTTCTTTTATCCTATTTCTTTTAAATCTCTCTCCTGTTAGCATCCATTGGTAAATCTTTCCTGAATCAGTTACTGTCATGGTTATCAGAGTGATTTTCTGAGTCCATTTTTCCTTCTGCATTAGTAGTTGGCATTCTGTTTATAAGGAAGTTCTTTTCTTTCTTCTCCGTCTGTTTATTCATTTGCTTATTTATAGCAGTATTGTGGATTCTTCTTTTATTCAACAGGTTATATGCATCACTATAATAATTTTAAAGCTCAAGTTATCTCATATTTGGCCAGTCAAAGACCCTTCAAGCTGGTTCTGATACCTTTTTTTTAAGGAATAAAATATAGATTCAAATAAAGCCGCACCCCATGGCCATCCTTTCTGATTTCTCCCTTTCTAGAAGCAATTACAACCCTGTAGTTGATGAATGTCATTCCCAGATATTTTTGTGTTTTACTATGTGTCCTCATAAATATATATATAGTTTTATTTTATATATGTATATTTTTTACATTTGCATACATTGAATCATGAAGTAGCTATTCTTTTGCAACTCGTCTTTTTCATTCCACTTTGTTTTTGAGGTTTTTAGCTATTTGCACAGGGAGTTAGTTCTACAGATGTGGAATGGGACTGGCAAACCATGGCCCAGAGGGCAGTGTGTAACACACCTTTGTTTACCTGCTGTCTATGGGTCTGCTTTCAGGCTACAGTGGCAGAGTTGAGCTGTTGTGACAGAGCCCATAAGGCTTACAAACCAAAAATATTCACTGTCTGGCATTTACAAAAAAGATGACCAGTGCGTGGCGTAGTGTTCCTTTGTGTGAGTAAAGAGGTCTCTGTCTCTCCAGTGATACAGAATCAGACTGGTTCTGCTTTCTCCACTGTGATACACTGCCAAGAGCACCCCCATGCCACCTCACACACATATGCACACGTACGTGACTGTCTTCCGGGTAGATGCTGAGAAGTGCGGTCGCCGGGTTGTGGAGACTAACAAGGTGCAAAATGCAGTAATTGTAGATTAAGGGACAGATTCTGGTTAAGTGAAAGTGCATTTCGTTTGCAGTGACTAGTGCCATCAAATAGAACTTTCCGCAGTGAGGAAAGTATCTGGTGCAGTCACATGACCCAGAAGAGGTCTTTCCGCCACATCACCCGTGTATCGTACTATAAAGCAGTGACCTCAAGGCCCAAAGCACAGCGTGACTTCTGTTTACCAGACTGACTGCTGCTGGTTCCTCACTGGCAGACAAGTAATGGCTGGCACCAAAGTTTCTATGAGAGCTTAAACCCCAAACTGGGAAAATAGCATATCGTTCCTTTTTGACAGTGGGAGCGAAGCCACCATGCTTAGACTTCAGCAGTGGAGTCCAGCTGAATGTGTGCTTTGGTGGAAATTGTTGGACTTTGCCTCCTCACTGTACCTGGGTGGGCATCACCCCTGCCACCACCCAGTTGCCAATTGACAACCAAGGCCTCCCCGAGTATGTGTGTGTGTTTCCTGCTCTGATGCAGGCGTGTCTGTTCTGTGGCCCCACAGGAGGACCCTGGCCAGCAGCTCTTCTGCTTACCTGTGGAGACCGCCCAGCCGAAGCTCAAGCGTGAGCAGTTTAGTGAGCAGCTACCTGCAGGTAATGCCAGAAAGGCTGCAGACTTCCTGTCTGTCATGTCCTTGCCCCGCCCAACTCAGGGGACGTTTTCAGACACCTGGTGTTCCAGCCCCAAGCCACATAACCCCTCAGTCCTACCCGCTGTTTCCTAGAGTCCAGGTTTTTACAACCAAAAGGAATTTAGGCCTTTTAAAAAGTAAGTTATTTTTTAAAACTTTTTGAAGTGTTTTAGAAGAAGTGATTTAGCACCGTGGTTAAAAGGAGCAAGATCATGTCCTGACTGTCACTCGCCACCTGTGTGACCCTGGGAAGGTGACTTACCTTCTCGAACCTTGAGCTCTCTCATCTGTAAAATGGGATCGTAACAATTACCCCAGCCCTTAGGATGGTTGTAGGGAATAGATGAGGGTACGCACCTACTGTGCCTGAGGGCTTGGCGCGTGCCTAGTGCTCAGTGAACGCTAGTAGGTAAGGCCAGTTTGGTTAATTTTATCTATGTGAATGGAATGTATCATATGGTTTAATGGGAAAGAACGCTGAAATTATTCAGCAAAGCAAAATAAAGAGTCATCAATGCAAGAAGCATTCAGAGTAGCATTTTTACCCCATTTTGTGATATAATCACAGTAGGAATTGTGGGTACAGTGCAGTGGGTAAGCAGTAATTTACATATAAGTTCGTTTCTCTGAGAGTGACCATCCACTGTGTCACCAGCGCTGGCGGGGGTGGGATGGGAAACATCGATTCCGGGTCTCAGGGGAACTCATGCGTGTGGCATTGCATCATGGTATTAGGATGTGCTGCTGACCTTCTCTGGCAACTGCTTTGAGCGAAGGGGTTCCAGTCCTTTGAATAGCTCCATAGACTTTAGGTCACCTAATTGCTGTATTTTTCCTTCTGTTCTCATTAACTTCTAAAGCTTGACCAAACAGCTGTGTAGCTTCATCCCCAAGCCACTTATTTTCCGTGTTTCCGCCCAGACTCAGGAGATGGCCTCCAGCCTGGACCTGAGCAACCCCTTAAACAGCGAGTCCCTGGAGGGCTTTGACGAGATGCGGCTGGAGCTGGACCAGCTGGAGGTGCGGGAAAAGCAGCTGCAGGAGCGGATGCAGCAGCTGGACAGAGAGAACCAGGAGCTGAAGGCGGCCATCAGCCTGCAGGGAGAGCAGCTGCAGGTGGAGAGGGAGAGGGGCCGCGCCACCGCCAAGGACAACAGTCACCTCGCAGACATGGTGGCCGAGCTTCAGAAGCAGTGGGAAGTCACCCAGGCCACGCAGAACACCGTGGTGGAGCTGCACACGTGCCTGCAGGCCCTGGAGCTGGGGGCCGCGGAGAAGGAGGAGGATTACCGCTCGGCCCTGCGGCGGCTGGAGTCCCTGCTGAAGCCCCTGGCTCGGGCGCTCGAGGCCACCCGTGACTCCCCGGACAGGAGGGACCGGCCCACGGCCGATGTCCTGCAGCAGCCAGCCACAGCCGAGCAGACGGCCGCTCCGGCTCTGGATGCAAAGGAGCGGGAAGAGCGCGTCCCCTGTGACTCGGCCCTGGAGACCCAGGAGCTGGTGGTGAGGCTCCAAGCCCTGGAAGGCGAGAACACCCGCGTCCAGGAGCTCAGCAGGCAGCAGGCAGCGCAGCTGGAGCAGCTGGCCGGGGAACTGCAGCTGAAGGAGGAGGCCCGGGCCTGCCTGGAGCGCCTGGTGGAGGAGACAGCCCTGCTGCGGGAAGAGCTGTCCCGCCAGGGGCAGGAGGCAGCCCAGCTCCGGCGCCAGCTGCAGGAGTCGCTGGGCCACTTGGGCTCGCTGGAGGAGGAGCTCGCGGAGGCGAGGCGTGAGGCGCGGCGGCGGCAGGAGGAGAAGGAGCTGCTGGAACGGGAGGCCCGCTCACTGACACGGCAGCTGCAGCTCCTGGAGACCCAGCTGGCCCAGGCGAGCCAGCGCGTGAGCGACCTGGAGGAGCAGAAGCGGCAGCTCACCCAGGACAGGGACCACCTCAGCCAGAAGGTGGGGACGCTGGAGCGACTTGCTGTGCAGCCAGGCCCAGGTCTGCCCGGCGCAGCTGAGACGCCTGAGGCTCCGAACTCCGCCCCACAGCAGGCCTGCGAGACGCCCGAGGAGGAACATCGGGGCCTGCGGGAGGGACAGACAGACAATCCCAGGGTGCATGCGGCCGGCCCGGAGGACCAGCTCCGGCAGGCCCACAGGGAGCTGGAGAAGGAGCTGCAGAAGGTCGCTGAGCGCAACCACATTCTGGAGGAGAAACTTCAGGCCCTGCAGGCTGATTACCAAGCACTGCAGCAGCGGGAGGCGGCCATCCAGGGCTCCCAGGTCTCTCTGGAGTCAGAGCAGACGGAGGCAAGCCTGCGGGCCCACGTGGCAGAGAAGGAGGCTGCCCTGCAGAGCAAGGAGGCTGAGTGCCGGCGGCTGCAGGAGCAGGTGGAGCAGGGCTGGCAGCTCGCCGAGGCCCGGGATGGGGAGCTCCGAGCTCTTGAGAGCCAGTGCCGGCAGCAGACCCAGCTGATTGAGACCCTCAGGGCAGACAGAGACCAACAGGGTCTCAGCCCACCTGAAGAACATGCGCCGCAGGAGCTGGCCACCCAGCTGGCCCTGTCTCAGGCGCAGCTGGAGCTCCATCAGGGGGAGGCCCAGCGACTGCAGGCCACGGTGGTGGAGCTCCAGGCCAAGCTGCAGGCCACCCTGGGGGACCAGGAGAAGGTGAAGAGCCAGCTGAGCGTGGCTGAGGCTGCTCTGGCAGAGCACAAGGCCCTTGTGCAGCAACTGAAGGAGCAGAACGAGGCTCTCAACAGGGCCCACGTCCAGGAGCTGCTGCAGTGCTCGGTGCGCGAAGGGGCGCTGAGGGAGCAGAGGGCCGGAGAGGCACAGCAGAGGGAAGAGGAGCTCCGGATCCTGCGGGAGGAGCTGTCCCGGGCCAGGTGCAGCTCCGAGGAGGCCCACCTGGAGCAGGCCGAGCTGCAGGAGCAGCTGCACCGCGCCAACACGGACACAGCTGAGCTCGGCATCCAGGTCTGTGCGCTGACCGCGGAGAAAGAGCAGGTGGAGGGGGCGCTGGCCCACGCCATTCAGGAGCTCCGAGAGGCCAAAGAGGCAGCCTCCAGGGAGCGGGAGGGCCTGGAGCACCAAGTGGCAGGGCTGCGGCGAGAGAAGGAGAGCCTGCAGGAGCAGCTGAAGGCGGCCGAGGAGACAGCCAGCGTGCTGCCTGGCCTGCAAGCCCAGCTGGCCCAGGCTGAGCAGCACGCCCAGAGCCTCCAGGAGACCTCACGCCAGGAGCTCGACACCCTCAAGTTCCAGCTGAGCACCGAGATCATGGACTACCAGAGAAGACTGAAGGTATCCCTCCCCGTAGCTGCCTGAGCAGCACCCACCTCCTGCAGCAGGGCCTGGTGGGTCCCCGAGTGAGTGGGAGGCACCTTGGGCCATGTGGCCCGTGATGGCCCGAGAATGTCCTATTGTCAGAGCTCACAGTGTTCTTGTCCTGCAAGAACCTGTCAGGGACCCACCTGAGGGAGGGATGCCTTCATTCAGACATCTGATGCCACTGCGGACAAGTTTGGCCCACACAAAATTTTCTTTTGTAATTAGCAGCCAACGTTTTAAGAGCAAATTGTTTGTAGATTTAGTTCAGGGGCTTCTTTTGAAATCTTAAGAGGCCTGTAAACCTGTGCCCCCATTCCTACATGGCAGCAGTCAGCAGGAGCAGGGTGGGGACTGCCTGCTTTAAGGAAACATGAGGCCTCTGGTATTTTCCTTACCCTCATTTTTGTACTTGCTTGTCTAAGCCCTTTGGGCTTGTGAGTTCCTGACTGTCTCAAATCCTGTCCCTGAATTCTCTGTCCCTTCAGCTGCCTTCTGGTAACAGTGCAGTTGTAATAAACCAACTCAATTCATTTTCACAAGACCCTTGGGATAGACGAGCTTATGCGTGCCCTAGACTGCACAGGGGAGGAGGGTTAAGAGTGAGGACACAGGCAGACAGACACGGGGCTTTGGCCTCTGCTGCTCGTCACGTGTCTGTGTGCTTCTGGGTCTGTGCACTCTCAGACCTCTCCTCTCGCTCAGGCAGCTGCTGCCTTTGCACAGATGTACCTCCCACCCTGTGTCACTGTATCCTGTGCAGCTCCATGTGGCTCATGCTCCACCCTTCCCTCGTAGAAATGAAATTCTAAGCTCAGAGGCCAAGCTAAATCTCTTAGCTTGACAGGATTGTATTACCAGTGAAGCCCAAAGCTTATTGAGTGGGAGAAGGAGAAGTGGCTTGTTTTTACCCACTTCAATGAATGGGGCCAAAGGAGTCTCAGAACAAGGACCCCACTTTTCTGATCCCTTTCCCATGCTCTCAGACCTCCAGTGAAGAATGCAGGAACCTCAGGGGCCAGCTGGAGGAGCAGGGTCAGCAGCTGCAGGCCGCCAAGGAGGCCGAAGGGAAGCTGAAGGTAGGCCTGAGTCCTGGGGCCCCGGGGAGGTACTCCTGCCTGCCTGAGCAGGGGCCGGCCCATCATCCACCTGGTCATTCTGCTCCCAGACAGTGGGCCTGTTGGGGAGGGAATCTCGCTTGTCTCTCACCGGACCATCAGGAGGCCCGCCTGCGGGAGATCCAGTGGCCTCCCTGAAGCTGCTGTCAGCTCACCTTTGTAGATGCCCTGTGTCATGGCCCTGCCATTCCCTGGACACCTGGCTGGACCTGCCAAGTGTGTTTTTTCACACCACCCCCCGCCATGTCTTTGGAGAAGAAAATGGCAACCCACTCCAGTATTCTCGCCTGGGAAATCCCATAGACAGAGGAGCCTGGCGGGGTACAGTCCATGGGGCCGCAAAGAGTCAGACACGACTGAGTGACTAACATGCGCACAAATCTGCACATGTTCTCCAAGTCAGTGATTCTGACCAGAGCTGGAGCAGGGGTGGCGCTGAAACCTGTCTTCAGGGCTGTGATGTTTTTCAGAAACCCCCACACCCTGCAACCACACCTCCATCCCCACCCTGGAGCCCCTACACCCACCACAAATGGCCCTAGTTGATGCTCAGGTGACATACTTACAAACGGGAATCTGTCCTATTCCACACACATACTAGTTATTGGCCTCTAACACTTAAACGAAAGCCCCTCCCATTAGAAGTGCGCCAGCCAGATGGGGTGGAGCAAGCCAGTCCCCGGGTGGCACCTTGCATGGCTTCTGCAGCCAGGCATCTTCTCCCTGCTGTCCTGTGCCAGGCCGCCCAGGCGGACGTGCAGGAGAAGCTGAGCTGCACCAGCAAGCACCTTGCCGAGTGCCAGGCCGCCATGCTGAGGAAGGACGAGGAGGGGGCCGCCCTGCGCCAAGACTTGGACAGGTTAGTTACACAGTCTGCCCACGGGGCCAGGGGCAGAGTCCTCACAGAAGGGGCGGGTTTGGTCCAGTCATTTAGAAAGTCAACCACTCATTCAGCTTTAAAAAGTCCTTTAGCAAGAAAAGCTGTAGACCCAGGAAGTGCTTATGTCAGCAGTGTGCCACAGAGATCCTTGGCAAACTGCATGTCATAGCCTGTAGAAGCTGCAGGGAACCTTTCTCTTAATCCATTGTCATCTCTGGGAGGCATATTTCAGTTCAGGAACTTCATGCTTTGGTAAAAATAAAATGAAATAAAAATTGGGCAAGTGTCATGATACTAACAGCAAACATTTAAGCCTAAAATGTGGCAGGTACCATTTTAAATATTTGATATTTACTTGCCTATTTAATCCTCCCAACGGTCCTGTGAGGATGGTATTATTATTTAATCCCATTTTATAGAAGAGAAAATTGCGGCTCAGAAGAGTGAAGTCACTTTCCCAGGGTCACACAGTGTATAAGTGGTGATGGCAGGACTAGAACTTAGAACATTTGGCTCCAGAGTCTTTTTCTGAACAACTACCCTAAAAATATATATATACAGATAGTTTTGTGTTTTATTGTATTTTATTTTGTTTTAGGGAACTGATTTGTGAGTTATGTGTGTGCATGTTTTCCCCAATATGAGTTTTGACATGAATTCTTCATCAGTGACATGACAGGCTGCGGGGTTAAGTGTGAAGTTTTCCCAGCTCATTCAGGAGTGAGTAAGCGAGCCAGGGAGCAGGATAGGCTTGTCTTCCTGCAGACTCTCTCGTGCTGTGTCTGTGGAGAGCACGTCTTGCCATCACCCTTTCATCATTTCTTTTAACCTTAAAATATGGCCCTCCCTGTGTCCAGCCCCAAGGCTGCCGCATCTTCAGACCTGGCAGCCCCCTGGAGCTGTGTGCATCATCAGCCCGCCATCCAGCGATGGGGCCAGGCTCATCCTGCAGGGGATCCTGGCGCCGGATTGCATGTGTGCTCCCAGCAGAAGCAGACACACCAAACTTCCCCGAGGCTTTAGCTTTCCCACCCATTTCCTACTACCTGCTTCTAGGCCTGACCCAGGCTCAGCGGGAGATCCAGACCACATTGGATGCTTAGTAGCCTGGATGTGTATTTCCTCTCATCTGACTCTCCTTTCGGAGTTCAATTCCTGTAGGACTCTGGCGGCCCTGAGCCAGGTCGTGTTCATGTGACAACTTAAATAGAACCTCTTAAGCTGGTGGTGTTTTTTTTTAATGCTATAACTGTGTGTATGTCTGTGTGTCCCCAAGATCACTTCGGTGGACAGTGTCTCATAAATAGGCTGCTGACAACTTTTTACTGGACATGGCAAGGCTGGAATAGATACAGATTGATTAGTCAGGCATAGCCCTCTAGTTTTATGGAGCTTTTGTGAATGCCTTGGTTCATAAACCATCCTTGGAAAACCACTGCTTTAGGGGACTGATAAGCTGAATGAGAAGTGGGCAAGGATGGGCAGACTGTGGTTCAGCCAGCCCCTCTCATAGCCTGAGACTCTGCAGTACCCAGAGAAGGATTCCATAGGCCTCGAGGTCTCAGGTTGAACTCCTGGCCATGCAGAGTTAGTGCCTGCTCTGTGCCCAGTGCCATACCCCATGTGTAGAGTCCCAGAGAAATGTGGGGGACGGATGCTCCTCTGCCTGGTACCTCCAGGAAGCTGCGCCTCAGTTCTACCTGTTCTGACTCCTTTTTCCTCTGCGTATCCACCTGCCATCACTGACCCATGCACCTCACCCACTGGGCTCCTCTCACAACCTCAGTTTTCTCCCAAGAAAAGTGGTGCGGAGTTTGACCCACCTGGGGTGCTCCTAGTGACCTGAGGTCAACCTCCTCTCCTGAATGTCCCTTGTATTTGTTGTGGGGAGTAGCAATGTGTGAAGAGTTTGAGTGTGTGAGAGGAGGTTTGAAGGCTTAAGAGAATATACACCCTGTGAACGGAACAGTGCCAAGGGGCTTCCCCAGGGAAGACAAAGGCAGGTAGGGCAGCGGGACTGCTTATTAGAGGCTGGGGTTAGCCCGGGGGGAAGGGAGAAGCTGGAAATAGTGGGTGATCGGGACAACTTAGCACTCCTCCACCAGGGCCCAGAAGGAACTCGAAAGAGCCACCACAAAGGCCCAGGAATATTACAACAGACTCTGCCAGGAGGCGGCAGACAAGGAGAAGAATGACCAGAAGATGCTCGCTGACCTGGATGACCTGAACAGAACCAAGAAGTACCTGGAGGAGCGGCTGATAGAGCTGCTCAGGTGAGTGTCAGGACAGACCAGGGGCCTGGGGCTTCCCCAGAGCCTGGCTTTTCTTTAAAGAAGTGTGACTCTCCTCGAAGGGACTCTTGCAGGGAAGTGGGCCCCTGTCTGCTTGTGTTCTGTTGTAAAGGCACACACACCTGAACAGGGTCTACTCAGGCCCTTGGCAGCCTTAAAAGACAGGATTTCACTGTTCCCACTAGTGTGCGTCTGGTTTGTGTTTTTGTATTGCTCTGTTGATTGTTTTCAAAATCTCCGTGTACTCAGCCACAGAGTGACAGTCAAAGATGTTTAGTATCCTGAGGGACTTCTCCATTCCCTTGCCCATCTCTCACGAGTCCTTTTCTCCTCCTCCTCCATCCGACTCTCCGCAGCACCTGGGGCCCCACACTCCAGCGCCTCAGGTAGCAGTTATGCTCAGTCAGGTGGCAGACAGTGATGTGAATGTGTGACCTGGGCTGGAGGGGCTCTGAGAAGTCAGAAGACATGGCTGCGCTGCTACTGCCAGGTCACCTTACTTCTTCAGAGAAGATCGAAATCTGGATTTTTATGTGAAATCAGCCTGAGTTTTAAATGTTGGCAAGTCATTCCAAAAAATTTGTAAAGCTTTTTGTATGGGAGTCTTCTTTTTTGGTTGTGCCCTGTGGCTTGTGGGATCTTAATTCTCTGACCAGGGATCGAACCTGTGGCCCCTGCAGTGGAAACCCAGAGTCTTAACCACTAGACCTCCAGGGAAGTCTCAGAAATTTTCAAAAATACAAAAGTAGATAGCAGAATGCACCCCTCTGTACCTGTCACCCAGCCTCAACATTATGCTCATGACTAAGTCTTGTGTTTCCTGGAGTCCTACCCATTTCTCCCACCTCCTCAGACTGTTTTGAAGCAAATCCCAAACTTCCTGTCATTTCATCCACAAGTATTTTGGTACATGCCTTCGTAACACTGGGACTCTTTATTTTAAACAATAAATATTACTTTGCCACAATATCATTACTATGCTTAAAAATTTACTAATTCCCAATGTCATCAAGTATCTAGTCATTTTGAAATTTTTCCAATTGCTTTATAATTTTTTCTAGTCAGAATCTAAATTAGATCTGTATGTTGCATGGTGATACGTTTCTTGGATCTCTCTTACTTAGGCATGGTTTCCCCATCATCTCTCCTCTTTTCCTTTGCAGTTTGCTTTTAAAGAAAGCAGGCCATTTATCTGGTAGAGTTTCCTGTAGCCTGGGCTTTGCTGATTACATCTCTATGGTGTCATCTAACATGTTCTTCCGTCTTCTATGTAGCCTATAAATCGATAGTTATAACTAGAGCAGTGGTTCTCAACCCTGATGCAAATTGCAGTCACTAGGGGAGCTAATTAAAGTAACACTCAGGTCTGGACCCCACCCAGACCAACCAGATTGGAATTCCTGGGAGTGGGGTCCAGGCATCAGTGAGAGAGAGTTGAAACCACTGCTGTACTAGACACTGGCTCAGACTCAAAGTCTTGTCCGGAAAACTCCATAAAATTGGTGTATGGTTTGGGTCTTTCTTTCAAGAACCACATGAGATCTGGTTAGCCCTTTCTTTACACCGTCAGCAGCCACACATAAGCGGCACCTAAATGTTCTAATTCATTTGGGGTTTCACATTAGCAATAATAAATTTTGACTAGTTTGGAAGCTTGAAAACTCTGCCCACGTGCCATCAGTTTGCAGACTAGGGATTCGGCATTTGTGACCTCTGCGTTCACACACCTTCCAGAGGTTTGTGTTGGAAAAGCCCAGGTCCCAGCACAGTTGCCACGTTCCCAGGGTCTGGGCGCCTGGCCTCCCGGGGCCGGACAGAACAAGCTGTGGCCCAGCTGGGAGAATGACGCTGGTCCCAAGAATGAGTCTTCCTGCTTCCTGACGATGTCGGGCATTCCTGAAAAGTCTGTGTTCTGGTTTATATTTCAGGGGAAGGGTCTCTGGCTGACTTCGGGTCCCTGACTGGTGAGCGTGCCAGCTTCTCTCAGGGCCTGGGTGGCTTTGGTGTGGCTCTCAGCTATCAGTGTCTCACATGTTGCCAGGGCCATTAATTGTTACTTAGACCATAAAAGCAAGAAGGCTCCCAAACAAATTTAAGATTTGGATGGGCGGTACATTCCTGGTTGTCTGTCTCACAGCACGCTGGCTGTCGTGTAATCGTGGCAGCACGTGGCAGCCTAAACTTTCAGTGGCCGTGTACACTGTCGTTTAGACCCCTGGGCAGCTGGTGACCCTGTTGGTGCTAGCAGGTCTTTGCAGTTGCCAGAGCCTTTTATGGACCCCGCAGGCCCCCATACCTTCACATGTGTGGTGTCAGGGGGACTCCTGCTGAATCTGGATCTGCTGTGGGGTGACAGGTGACCTCAGTATCAATAAAAGTGAATTCCTTTCCTGTCTTGCAAAATTCAGAAGCAGTCTTTTGAAGTGAATCCAGAGGTAGTTCTGTCATTTTCATGGACGCTTTCTTCTGTTTTTCTAATGTGGCTCTGTCCCAGGGACAAGGATGCTCTCTGGCAGAAGTCAGATGCCCTGGAATTCCAGCAGAAGCTCAGTGCTGAGGAGAGGTGGCCCGGGGACACGGAGGCGAACCACTGCCTCGACTGCAAGCGGGAGTTCAGCTGGATGGTGCGGAGGCACCACTGCAGGTCAGCGAGCGGCTCGCGGGCAGGACGCAGAGCCAGAGCAGAGGGCTCCAAACGGGGAGTTAGGGCAGACGTTGGCATGGCGGCCACTTGTCTAGGAAGAGCATGTTGTCTTTTAGTTTTGAGGGAAACAGTTGAGGAGTTGGTGTTAGGCAGGGTCCCAGCAGGACACTCAAGGATCCCCGAAAGGGAAGAGAGTTGAATACAGGGCATGTGGGCAGAAGTGAAGGGACCCCCAGGGATGTGGGGCACCCAGAGACCCAAGTCTCGGCGCTCGCTTGGCCTGCGGGGATCAGAGGAGAAACAGACCACGGAGAGAGCAGGGGCTGAGGCTTCACCAGAGGAAAATAGAGCCAAGACCTCCCTGCCCGCAGGACCCGAAGACGGGCAGGCAGGAATGAATTTCTAGTTGGGACAGGGGCATGGAGAATCGTCTTTGGTTTTAGAGCGCAGCCCCCAGGTGTGGGATGCCCACCTGCATCATAGTGTCAGGGAAGGGGGCTCAGCCTGCCTGCTAGGACCCTAGGAAGTAAAACTTCCTCCCATCAGGTGTCACCCAGGCGACTTTCTTGGAGTCTTAGGAGATGGGCCTTGAGGCCATGGTCCAGAGTGGGGGCAGAGCTGGGTGTGATGAGCCGTGTGGCGCCCAGAGCCCAGCCCAGAGCCCAGTCTGGTGCCGAGCAGGGCGCTCGTGACCCCTGTGTGGCGTCCTTACAGCCCATGCCCGTGTCGTCCCCAGGATATGCGGCCGTGTCTTCTGTTACTACTGCTGCAACAACTACGCTGTGAGCAAGCACAGTGGCAAGAAGGAGCGCTGCTGCCGGGCCTGCTTCCGGAAGCTGAATGAGAGCCCCGGGTCCCCTGACAGCAGCAGCTCGGGCACCAGCCAGGGGGAGCCCAGCCCCGCGCGATCGCCTGCCCAGGCCACACTCCAGGCCACCGGAGGCCAAGGTCAGCTCCCCCACTGCCTCCGTTCTCCTGGAGCCACCCTCCCCAGCTCCCCACTGTGGCTGCTTAGCTGGGCCACGCCTAGTTCAGTACTTCCAAAATGAGGCACTGAAAGGTAGTACCACCAGTCTGAGACTTTCTTTTTGATGTAATTAGGATGGAAAGTGAATTGAAAAGGGAATAACTTTCTCCAGATATGATTCAGCATTATTATTTAACATGAGGTCTGTTTGCCTGTTAACTCATGTACCACCAGTGGAACACCACCCCACACTTTAGAAAATGCTGTCTCCCAGGCCCCAGCCCCAAACTTCTGTCCCAGGGTAACCGAAAGCCAGGCGTTGAATCTGGAAATGAGCGCATCCTTCCCTGTCTTTCCAGAAGCTGGTGTTCTCACGCAGTGACGGACGGAGAAGGACACATTGTCCTTCACCTCCTCTCGCTCAGCTCAGTAAAAGAACGTGGCATTTGGTCCCTGCTGCTTCTGCTCCAAGCACAGCCTCGCAGACCCCAGCCCAGGCCGCCCGCTCAGGACTGGACTGTGGTGTGGAGCAGAGGCGGGCAGAGCTGCAGTGACTCGGGCGGCAGTGAGCGTCCTCTGTGCTCAGACATCACTGCCTCCTGCAGCCAGACCCCTGCATCACTCCTTGGCCTCAGTCTGGACCCAGGCCAGCCAGCCTTCAGAGACACTGTTAGCTCCTCTTTTGTTTAAATGGATCATCAAGGAGGTTGGCCGGCTCCATTACTTATACTGGATACAAACAACTGCTCAGGGATGGGGGAAGTGCGCTTTGCCCAGCATTAGTGTGTTATGTAAAAGTTACTGAATTTTGAAAGCCCTTTATATATCCTAAGTATGATTTATTTATCATATATGTGTTTTACAAATGTTTTCTCCCAACCTGTATCCTGTCTTTTTAAATTTTCTTTTGATGAGCATAATTTGGATAAAGTCCAGTCTATCAATTTTTTTTCCCTTATGGGTCAATTTTTTCCTGTTCTTTTAATATCATATCTCTCTTTGTTTAACTCAGGAACTCAAAGGTCTTCTTTTGTTTTCTCCTAAAAGTTTTATAGTTTTAGATTCATGTTTAGGTCTATGGTTCATTTTGAGTTAATTTTTTTATATGATGCACGCTTTGCCCAAAGATTCATTTTTTGTATATGGTTGTCCAGTTATTCCAACACCATTGGTTGAAAGGTCTGTTCCCATAGAATTGCCTTTTCTCAAAAATCAGTTGCCTTTATGTATTATTTGGTATCTGGACTTTCTGTTCCACTCCATTTACCAACGTGCCTTTTCTTTCACCAATACCACACTGTTATGATTGCCATAATTTTGTAATAAGTCTTAAAATCAGGCAGAGTGAGTCCTCCAATTTCCTTCTTTATTAAAGCTTGGCTATTCTAGGTCCTAAGCTTTTCCATATAAATTTTAGAATTAACTAGTCAGTTTCTACAAAAACATCCTGGTGACATTTTGGTTGGGATTGCATTGAGTCTCTACAGCAGTCTGGGGAAAATTGCCAGAGTTGAGTCTTCCAGTCTACACGTGGCAGAGCACTCTGTTTAGGGCTCCTTTGGTTTCTCTCGACAGGCACCATTTTGGGTCCCTGTTGCTCATTTTCCCTTCCCTCCTCTTCCTTCCCCCGTCCCCCTGCCAGCCTAAAAAGGCAGGTTCAGGAATGTGGCTGGGCCTATTGAAAAAAGCCAGTCCCTGGTCCCGCTTTCCAGCCTGTGCCTCAAGCCTCCCTCCATCATGCAGACTTACAGACCAGAGGAAGAACGTCCCTCCTAAAGCCTGGCCCATCCAGGAGCCGTGAGGCAGGGCCCACTGGGAACTTGCAGCCCAGGTGAACTCCTCTTCTCGCTGACCAGCCCGGGACTCTTTCCCATGCCTGGCTCATTCTGGGTGTTTGAGTGACAACACAGGGTGGCGTGGTGCCAGCGTGCTGATGTTGCCTGTTTTGCTTTCTGATATTCCCTGCCTCCTCCCCGCCTGTCTTTCTGCCTTACTTGCCTTTTCTTCTTTCACCTCAGGCCTGCCATCACAGCTTCCATCACATGCAGGAGAGTGCTTGTTGGCGGGATGGGGGGTGACTAGAACAACAGCATCCACACTGCATCCTTCCTACCTGGTGCCCTGCAGAGTTGGGCACGAGTCCCTCAAGCTGCAGGAGCTGGTGGGATGGGGTGGGGAGGCGGTTCTTTTCCACCCCGCTAGTGGACTCAGACGGAAATGCAGGTCACACAGAATCCTGCCCTCAAAGAGGCATGCATGAGGCATGTGTCTGCTAGAGCAAGGATTTCAGCAGCAGGGAAGTATGTTTATCTTTTTATTAGGTTCTTTCCTGATAAGGTTTTGATAAGTTTTTTTGTTCTAAGTAAGGGGCCTCAGAGAACAGGTTAAAGCTTAAAACCCTTCCACACCCCTGCCTAAGGGACTTCAGAGAAAACACTTATTTTGTGCGTTCAGTTTCACCTGTAGTCCCCTCATCTGCTTTTCTGAAACATCCCAACAGCCATTTGTTTCCACCCAGACAGAGTAGCTGTCAGCTGAGTGAGCACTTCAGGGCGGACCTGAAGCGGTTCGTCCCGTGTAGCTGCACTCCCTTCCCGTCCCGTGCATGACCATGCGTTTCTCTTCTCTCCCTGCTTGCATCTGTGCCCCAGGTGCAAACACAGACTGCCGGCCACCAGATGACGCCGTGTTTGACATCATCACAGATGAGGAGTTGTGCCAGATACAGGAGTCCGGCTCCTCCTTGCCTGAAACACCTACTGAGACTGATTCTCTTGACCCGAATGTGGCCGAACAGTGAGTAGACATCGCCTCCATTTCCTGAGTTCTCATTAAGTACCTGGTATTGTGCCTTCTTTATTTTTTTAAAAATACTTATTTGGGTGCACGGGGTCTTAGTTGCAGCACTCAGGATCTTCAGTCTTTGTTGCAGCATGCAGGATCTTTAGTTGTGGCATGCGAACTCTTAGTTGCGTGTGAGATCTAGTTCCCTGACCAGGGATTGAAGCCAGGCCCCCGGTAATGGAGCTTGAGTCTTAGCCACTGGACCACCAGGGAAGTCCCTGGCCTTGTGCTTTCCCATCAGAGAGTTAGGAAAGCTCAGAAGCAGGACCGCCTGTCTTTCATTAAGGGAAGGTGCCTGTAAACAGTGCTCAGGGCAGGTGGTCCTTGAACAGCACCAGGACTTGGGGCGTGGTCAGCGTTGAGCCTTGTCAGAGAGTTTCTGGGCATTTCTGTCAGCAGTCCTCCTGATTTCAGCAACTCCATGAAGCCTTTCTTGTCTTGGGCAACTGTGTTAATCCACTTAGGCCGCCATGACAGAATGCTATACACCAGATGACTTCAACAACAGAAATCTCATTTGTCAAGTTCTGGAAGTCCAAGTCCAAGGCGCCAGCAGGTTTACTTTTCCTGAGGCTGCCCCTTGGCTTGCAGACGGCTGCTCTCTTCCTGTCTCTTCATGTGGTCGGCCTCAGCCATGGGCGTGTGCACCCTTGTCTTTCTGAGTCCTAATCTTCTCTTCTTATAAGGACACCAGTCTGATTAGATTAGGGCTCAGCTTATTGGTGTCATTTTAACTAACTTCTTTAATGGTCTTGGGCTTCCCTGGTGGCTCAGATGGTAAAGACTCTGCCTGCAATGTGGGAGACCTAGGTTTGCCCCCTGGGTTGGGAAGATCCCCTGGAGGAGGAAATGGCAACCCACTCCAGTATTCTTGCCTGGAGAATCCCATGAGGTTGCAGAGTCAGACACGACTGAGTTACTTTTCACTTTTAATGGTCTTATCTCCAAAAGCAGCCATGTTCTGAGGCTCTGGGGGTTAGGACATCAACATGGGGAGTGAAGTGCATGTGCTCGCGTGCAACAGAGATCCAGAAGGACTTCTGCTGAATGATTCAGAAGAGCAGCCCTTCCTGGGCTGCCACAGCTGTGCTCAGAGCAACACACTGCTCTTTAAAAACCACGTCACAGAACCACTCCTCAGGCCTGGTAATGGTGCCACAAGAAAGGAAGCTCAGATTAATTTCAGTTCTCTTAAGCGGTTTCTCTCAGAAGTTCCTCTGGCTTCAGCTAAGGTCTCTTCGAGCCCCAGAGTTTAAAAGCAATAAAAAATATAGACAAGCCTGTTACCCAGCACTCCGTGGAACTGAGGGACTTTCCCCCAACTAGCCTGGGCCCTGTGCCATCACCATGACCCAGACCCTCCAAACCTTCCCACTGCTGTGGATGGACAGCACCCACACAGGGCCATCCACCCTCTAGCTCCAGCCCTCCACTGGCCTCCCCAGTTTTTCTGGGCCAGCTGTTTTCCAGCAAAGCTTGCAAGGAGAGTTGTGCAAGGGCTAGTTTCTAAATAAATGAAATAACTGCATCAAGTGCCACTGTATTAAAGTGTCAAGAGTTTAAGTCAGGGGACCCACAGCAAAGGTCAAGTTCCCCTCCCTGGCAGCCTCACTTGGTATTTCTCAGCCCCGGGGGTCCGGCTAAAATGCAGTTTCTTCTGCAAAGCACTGCCTGCTCAGAAGCTCGAGGGAGAATTGACAGGGTTCCTGTGTCCAGACATTCTTTGACCCACTTTCCATCCAGGTGGGGAGCTTTGTGATGGTTTTGCCCACTCATGTTGAGATCTCTATTCCTCTCTTCATGCCCAGAATTCAGAGGAAGGCTGGCACCAATCTGTCGGATTTATCGTCTGGGATTTCTGCTGCATGGGAGGAGATGCACTTAATCTTGGAAGGCTCTCAGCTCAGGAGATTTTAGGCTCCAGCATGTGTCCCCATACTCGGTTATTCTCATGCTAGAGGGTGACTGAACTCATGTCAAGGATATAGCCAACCCCATCACCCACCTAAGGTGCTCACTGTGACCATGGGCCTTTGGTTTTCCTTTTGAAAGCCCCACCTTGAAGACTTGCCTGACTGCGCAAGCCTGCAGTGTTCCCCCTGACCCCCATGGGGACGGGTGTGACCCCTAGGGCATGTTCTTTTGGATTTGCACTAAGCCACCCTTTTCCTTTGTCACTTGGCAACTCTTCGCTGACTGTGCCTTGACTCCTGGCCAGGTGGGTCAGGGGTCAGGTGAGCCAGACCAGAACCTCAGGGCCTTGGAGATGGCTTCAGGCTCTCAGGTGTGTGAGAAAGTACCCCCTTAGCTCCCCTGTCGCTTCACCCCTCACCTTCCCCTTTCCTAGTAGGAACAAAAGCAGAAGGTCTTCTGACCACTGACAAATGTGTGTGTTTTGGTCGTGGGAAATCAGGAAGTGTTCCAGGGAAAGGAAACTGCCAGCATGCTGGCCTCAGCCTCCAAGGCAGATCCGGGGCTAATGGATGAATCTGCAGTCCTGTGCCGAGTCTGTTTGGGCGAAGGGTAAGCCCTCCAAGTCAGTTCAGGGCCTGCCCCATCTCACACCTTGCTTGCACATTAACCAGAGACAGACACCCGTGTCTCCTGCGACTTTTTCTTAGGTTTAAAGCCACCAGGAGTCTGAGAAAGTGGCGTTGGGGAGAACGGTGGTACAGAGCCTGGGTTTGTGTACACATCCCTGCCAAAAGATTTAGAGAAAGAAATCAGCAAGTCGGAAGTAAGAAGTGGTCCAGGAGGGGTTAACGCTGAAAAACTCTAATCTGGAGAATGGAGGCCGCCTGGAGATCATGTTGCTGAAAGCCCTTTGTTGGAGCTTTTTCCCTCAGGAGCTGCATCTGCCCTCAATTAATCCCTCACTTAATCCCGGTCCAGCCCTCCACAGAGTAGGGGTCATGGTCCTAGTTTCACACATCAAGGCACTGAAGTTCAGGAGGCCAGGTAACTCACTCCAGGTCAGAGGGTTGCAAGTGTCAGAACTAAGCTTTGTACCCAGAACCCCTCCCTCTCATCACAGGCACGAGATGCATTTTGCAGCGTACTGCCACCTTCTCCTGGCCCTGTTTCCCCATCTTCCCATCAAAAAGATGTGCTCCTTCCTTACCCTTCATCCACTCCCCCCTCCACACATGTGTCCTCAGGACGAACACAGTTGTCTGCCCTGGCCCCCTGGCTGTGACAGGAAGAGGTCCCTCCCAGAACCCAGGCGCTCAGAAAGAGCTGGCAGGACACCACTGATCCCTCCGCAGCCTCCCAGTGGCCCCGGCACGTGGCCCCGGGGCACAGGCCTCACCAGGTGGGAAGGTGGCATTCTCCAGACCCCACGGACATGCACACCCCTCCCCACAGTCCTCCAGGCGCACCTTCAGCCATCTCCCTGACAGAGGCCCAGCTGTTCTCAGGCCTGAAGCAGGCTGAGAAGGAAAGAAAGCTCCTTTCGCCCACAGCAGGGCTGGCCTCGGGTCCTCGGCCTCCCCCAGGCCTACCTCCCCTTCTTGAGCGGAGCATGTCAGTGAAGAGCTTGAGCTGCAGAGTCGGACCCTCCTGGTCAGGTCCTGGGTTGCTGCCTCAAGGTTCACTGCAGCCCCCTGAACTCAGCTTCCTCCCTGGAACGTACAAGATGCGGCCAGCACCCACCTCCACAGTGTTAAGAGGGTCAGATGTGTATCGTGTGGGAAGCCTTCCATGGAGGAGCCCTGTTTTTGCAATCTTTTCCCTGAGCCGTGAGGTCAAGGGTCACGCTGTGGTGTCTACTGCATGGGCCCTGGTTCACTGCACCACGTAGCTCAGGTGTCTTCACCGAAGAACAGCCTACCTGTTGCCCAGGATTACTGAGCTCAAACTCTAGAGACTGCGCCAACCCACAGAGTATCTTAGCCAGCACCTTCTTTAGAATGGGTGCTCTGTGGTCAGTGCTTCGGGGAACTGTTGTGGGTTTATCACCAGCCAGGAGATCCAGTGCCTGGTATTTCAAACAAAACGAGAACAGAACATGGTGAACATGGTTTAGGTTAGAAAGCCGCCTTTTGTGGTTGTTCATTCGCTCGGTCATGTCTGACCTCATGGATTACAGCACGCCAAGCTTCCCTGTCCTTCACTCTCTCCCGGAGTTTGCTCAAACTCATATCCACTGAGTGGGTGATGTTATCCTACCATCTCATCCTCTGCTGCCCACTTCTCCTCCTGCCCTCAGTCTTACCCAGAATCAGGGTCTCTTCGCATCAGGGGGCCAAAGTATTGGAGCATCAGTCCTTCCAATAAATATTCAGGGTTGATTTCCTTTAGGATTGACTGGTTTGATCTCCTTGCTGTCCAGGGAGCTCTTAAGAGTCTACTCCAGCACCACAATTCAAAAGCATCAAATCTTTGGTTCTCTGCCTTCTTTATGGTCCAACTTTCACATCTGTACATGACTACCAGAAAAACCATAGCTTTGATTATATGGACCTTTGTTGGCAAAGTAATGTCTCTGCTTTTTAATACACTATCTAGGTTTGTCATAGCTTTTCTTCCAAGGAGCAAGCATCTTTTAACTTCATGGCTGCAGTCACCATCTGCAGTGTTTTTGGAGCCTCAAAAAATAAAGTCTGTCACTGTTTCCATTTTTTCCCCATCTATTTGCCAGGAAGTGATGGAACTGGATGCCATGATCTTCGTTTTTTGAATGTGGAGTTTTAAGCCAGCTTTTTCACTCTTCTCTTTCACTTTTATCAAGAGGCTCTTTAGTTCCTCTTCACTTTTTTGCCATTAGGGTGGTGTCATCTGCATGTCTGAGGTTATTGATATTTCTCCTGGCAATCTCAATTCAAGCTTGTGCTTCATCCAGCCCGGCATTTCACATGATGTACTCTGCATAGAAGTTAAATAAGCAAGGTGACAACATACAGTCTTGATGTACTCCTTTCCCAGTTTGAACCAGTCAGTTTTCCATGTCTGGTTCTAACTGTTGCTTCTTGACCTCCATATCGTTTTCTCAGGAGGCAAGTAAGGTGGAATGGTATTCTCATCTCTTTAAGAATTTTCTACCATTTGTTTTTATCCAGAGAATCAGAGGCTTTAGTGTAGTCAATGAAGCAGAAGTAGATGTTTTTCTGGAACTCTCTTGCTTTTTTGATGATCCAGCAGATGTTGGCAATTTAATCTCTGGTTCCTTTGCCTTTCCTAAATCTAGCTTGTACATCTGGAAGTTCTTGGTTCACATACTGTTGAAGCCTGCCTAGCTTGAAAGATTTCGAGCATTACCTTGCTAGTATGTGAAATGAGCGCAGTTGTGTGGTAGTTTGAACATTCTTTGGCATTGACCTTTGGGATTGGAATGAAAACTGACCTTATCCAGAAAGCCTTGCTGCACTGGGGTTAACCTAGCATCTCCGCCTTCAGATGAGTACAGAGTTGTCAGGTTCCCTGGTCCATCTTAGCCAACATTTGAGGGAAGAAAAAGAGGCTTTTCACCAGAGTTTTAGCCCCAGCTCTGCTGCATGGGCTTTGTGATCTCTCTGAACTTGTTTCCTCATCTGGAAAACGGGGTAGTGCCAGACCTCCTAACAAAGGGCATTGGGTCCTGTGGGCCACGAAGGGGTGGTTGTGTGGAAGGGGTGCTGCCCCAAGAGGACAAGGAGGGCCAGCGCCCCCTCTGCTCCTGGGCCGGTGCTCTCTGCTCTGCCTCTGCCCCTCCAGGATAGGCAGCTTCTGTTTTTTCCCTCCCACAGCACCGTTTCCTCATTGCAGGATGCTCACTGGAATCCCGGGCTTCTGGCTCCAAGTAGCCCCCGGAATCAGGGTCAGCCTGTGTTCTCTGCATCTCAGATGGTGTGACCCCGTCCTGCCCCCGGGCTGCAAGTGCAGGGAACTCAGTGGCGGGGGAGACCCTGAGGCCTCACTTGCGGCAGGCTGGGCTCTTCCGGCAGCCACAGCCCACCTGACCTCCTCCCGCCAGTTGCATCCCAGGCCCCTTAGGTCAAGCAGTGGCTGTGAGGAGAGGCGCGCGCTACAGGGAGGGGAAGGGCGGCTCTGAGACAGGGAGCTGGGCTCCACAGGGCTATCGTGTGGACAAGTGACGTGCAGAGTGCAAACCCTCAGGAAGCGGCGTGGGCTGTGCCAGGGCCTGCTGCCCGCAGTGTCTGCTGCCCGGAGTGGTGTGCGCCCAGGAGGGGGCTGGGGAAATGATCTCTGCTCCCAAGGGCAGCAGGTGAGGCCGGAGTGTGGGCCCAACCAGTGCCTGGGGAGGCAGAGAAGGGGGAAAGATGGAGCGGCCGTGCTTTTCCTCAGGACAGGCAGACAGGTGTTCCTCAGCTGTGGAAGGGCCAGTGCAGAACCTTTTTGCGGGGAGCCTGGACAGAGGGCCCATAACAGGCCTGTGGTGGCGCGTGGCCTGAGGGGACTGTTCTCGTTTGACTCAGCCAGGCCGGCACCCAGGAGGGGAGGAAACAGTGGTCCCAGCAGCCGCCCCCAGCATGGCTCGGAGCACGTGGTTACCACTTCCCAGCGCTCCTGGACGGAGGGTATATGGGTGGTGAAACAGGCTTGGGCGGGGGTGGGGAGGTCGCCTGCCTTGTCCTGGGGTGCACAGACATGAAGCTCTCCTCGAAGCAGGATCTGAGTCACCCCAGAGCCCTGGCTTTCCCCTCACACCACACTGCCTTCCTCTGTGGGGTCAGAGGCCCTAAACTGGGCCAGACACCTCACCCATTCCTTCCCATTTAAGGCCTCTGCCTCTTGTTCTGGGGCATTATTGGGGAGGCCAGGGGCTCGTGGCCTCTCTAGCATAAGTGCTAAACATTAAGGTGACCGCACAGAGGAGGGTGACCAACCCCCACCTCTCTGAAGCCAACACAAACAGGTTAAAGGTCAGCCTTGTCACAGTAAAAAGGTCAGATTTTGGTGTTTACGGAGCACTAGATGGTCTCTGTGTCCTGAGCAGAGCTCTCTGCTCTCCTGCTCTCTCTGTAAAGCTGCTCTCCCCAGGGGTGTGTTTAGCGTGTTTATGAAACAGTTGGTGGGGCCCTGTAGGCCCTGCAAGCCCAGCCTTTTCACAGCTGGGCCATGCCCTGCACCTCTGGAAGGCATGAAGCCAATCCTCCCACGCCTCACCATTTGGGGGGCCATTCCTCCCACAAATGCAAAGAGTGCTAAGTGTTTGGTGGGCATCCTCTCCAGCCCTCTGCATGCCCGGCCTAAGAGGCAGTAGGTACTGTTACGGTACACGCTGCACCAAAGCGGAAGTGGCTAAGACATTACCAACTGGTCTTAACCCGGTGGCTCAGTGGTAACAAATTGAATCCACCTGTCAATGCAGGAGACACAGGTTCGATCCCTGGGTCAGGAAGATCTCCTGGAGGAAGGCATGGTAACCCCTCTCTAGTATTCTTGTGGGAAATTCCCATGGACAGAGGAGCCTGGCAGGCTATAGTCCATGGGGTTGCAAGGAGTTGGACACCGCTGAAGTGACTGAGCCGCACGCAGCTGGTCTTACCAGCCCGTGACCCAGGTCTGCCCAAGCCTCAAAACCTCACTGTTCAGCCTGTTCTGACCCCCTCCCCAAGTCTCTGTCTAGCTGTCATCAAAGTATTCTCCCTGTTTCAGTGAGTGGTTTTGCAACATGTGAGTCAAGAAGGCCACTTCAAGCCTGATGAGCAGGTGCTGGGGTCTAATAAACATACACAAACAAGTGACTGACATTTAAAACTCTGTTTCATCCCATGACCACATTTCAGAGGTAAGAAATGCTCCTCTTGTTCTGGGCAGGAGGTTAGAAGCCACAGTGAAGAAGCTGGTTTGTTACCATTGGTGTATCAATAGAGCACTGCCTTCAAAGTTGACAGTCAAAGTAAACTTATTTCCTGTGCTCTGAGCCCACAAGTGATCACTTTTGTTTTATTCAGGAATACCGCATTAAGATAGAATGTGCCTGAGGGTAAAAGTAGTTTGGAGAGATTTTAAAAGTTTTATTTCTCAGTCATGAAAATCATATGCTATTTGATATGCATGTGTGTGTAAAACATATACATTTATACATGATTTGTATGTGAGGCATTGAGTAATTCAGATTTTAAGAGCAAACCCACTGAGGATCCATTTAAGAAGTGCTGCTTAGATTCCTGACACTCTTCACCAGCTTTGCATATTTTTCTAGCCTTCTGTGGCCCACTGGAATCTTCAGCCGACCCTACTTTGCTTCGGCCCATTCGTGTTTCCCGGTGCTAGTCCTTCCATATTAAGCAAAGATAGCAGGATTAACCAGCTATCTCTATAAAAACAAAACCCTGAAGGTGTGACAGAACCTGAGCTCATTTCTGTCAGGCACCTGGTGAGGAAGGTCTAAGACACCAAGGTCAGCACCGGTTTTCACGGCTGCTCTAATGTCCCCTGCTTACCAGCCATCAGAAAAGTTTTCGGAACTTGGAAACCCAGACTCTTACCTGCCTTCAAGACCTTTGTTGGCCATGTCCCCCTCTTCAACTCTTTGTCCCCGTCCCATTCCCAGTGAAGGAGAACCTGGGGTCTTGAGAATCACATGTCATTTCCTGGCATCAGTATTGTTGGGGTGGAGGAAGGAAAGCCCTCGCAGCTTTCAGACTCCCCTTTGAGCTTAGGCTGGGCTGTGAAAAAGCAGATCTGTTCATGCCTAAGAAGCAGCAGCCCGCCCCAGCTGCGGCGTTGGGTAACCTCCATGAGAACGCACGCACTATACACAAAGCCTGCCTCATCCGGAAGACACAGCCGTGCTCCCGTGACATCCGGGAGCCTCCCTGAGCCCTACAGCTGGAACATGCTGGTGGCCTCCACATTGTGAGAGGCTGACGCACTCCTGGAAGTGTCCTCCGAACATGTGTGTTGGCCAGAGACACGCAGGTAAGGGAGGCAGCCTATGTCTTTCACAAGCTTCCGGAAATTCTTCCGAAACTTGAGGCCAACAAAGGCATAGAGCACAGGATTCAGGCAGGCACGCAGGTAGGCAATGGCCTCTGTCACTGTGATGGCGTAGTGGAAGCTGGTCATGGTATCGTACTCCCAGCTCGTGCTACGGATGAGCTTCACAAGGTTGAAGGGCATCTGGGTCAGCAGGAACACCGCCACCACCAGGAAGATGATCTTCAGAGACTTGTGCTTCCGGAAGCCTCGAGCCTGAAGCAGGGTCTTGATGATGACCGAGTAGCAAACAATCATGGCAAGCAGTGGCAGGAAGAACCCCAGGGTCATCTGGATGGCCAGCACCATGGTGGAAATCTCCTCCTGATAACTGCAGATGGGCTTGTCATGGTAAAGGACATTGCCGTAGATGATCTGCGGCAAGGAAACCAGCAGGGAAACCACCCAGATGGACAAGCAGATGGCCTTACCCCAGGCCATGCGCTTGGCCTGCTGGTTGTAGGCCTTGGTGGCCCGCACCACGGCGATGAAGCGGTCCACGGTGATGCAGGTGAGGATGAGCATGGATGTGTAGAAGTTCAGCGTGTAGATACCCAGCAGGACTTTGCACATGACGTTGCCAAAGACCCACTCATGGGTGCCTGCGTAGGCCCAGAAGGGCAGAGTGCAGACGAACACCAGGTCAGCCAGGGGCAGGTTCATCAGGAACACATCCGTCGGGCTTTTCAGCTTCTGGTAGAAGACATAGATGACCAGCACCAGGGAGTTCCCCACCAGGCCGCAGACGAACACCACCACGTACACGCACGGCAGGAAGAGCTTGCTGAACCGCAGGAAGTCTTGGTTCTCCTGTTTGCTGTCATTGGAACTGTTGAAGACCCCGAAGTCTTTGTAGTCGTACTCAGCCATGTCGTCTGTTCTGCTGGACCCCTGGGAGTCAAACCACAGGAATTACATGCATTTGGGTTGAGGGTGACTCCTCCTGTCTTCCTACTGTCCCATTGCCCACATTCAGGGGGCAAATGTGCATGTATGCATGCTAAGTCACTTCAGTCATTTCCGATACTTTGTGACCCCGTGGACCGTAGCCCACCAGGCTCCTCTGTCCATGGGATTCTCTAGGCAAGAATACTAGAGTGGGTTGCCATTTCCTTCTCCAGGGTAACTTCCCCACCTGGGGATTGAACCCACGTCTCCTAAGTCTCCTACATTGGCAGACGGGCTCTTTACCACTAGTGCCTCCTAGGAAGCCCCCTCCTGTCTTCCCATTGCCCTGTTGCCCACATGTAGGGGGCGAATAGTCAGTTTCTAAGTGCTCCCACTGTTCTGATGGGTAACAGCACAGGATACTGGGGACAGCCTGTTCTGAGAGGAAACTGCTCAGCCCAGGACCCTTAACTTTCGGTAAAGTTCTCAGGACCCCACCCACATTCCAGAAAATCCTGTGCTGAATGGCCTTGGAAGCAGAGGTCATCACATGGTGAAATGGGGACCCTGTCCTTTCGGAAGGACTGTGCTGGTCTTCGGTGGGGAAGCTGTCTTCATCTGCCTGGGCCTCACAGCAGGTGCCCACCCAGCCTGTGCCCCATGTTTTGTGAGGTTGACCCCTGGACCTGGAATTGTGAAAGCTATGGCAATAAGGGGTTCACCTTGATGGGCCTGGAAACCAAGAGGAGTTTGGTCCTTTCTTCCCCAGGTGGCCCGTTCATCCTGCCTCATCTTCCTGTGATGGGGAGACAGGTCGGGGAAGAGCCCAGGCTGCCCAGTGCTTTGGCTGAGTGGCTTCCTGCCCAGGGAACTGGGCGGTTCTCCTCATGCTCAACCCCAGCCTTCCCCTTCCTTGTCTGTGTATGACGTTCCACCCTCAGGGCCTATTTGATCTTTAGGAATCTCTTACAGGGTAGATTACATGAGAAGGGAACATTGCTCTAGCTTTTACAACCAACAGTGTAGGGCTGAGGGGTCTCCTTTAACAAACAGAAGAGCTGATGGAAATGGGACGTCAGGGGAATACACGGCCACAAACAGGGCCGGTGGCCAGCCCTGCAGTGGGGCTGCTTATAGCAGAGACCAAATAGCTGTCTTTCTTGCCTAGGGGTCCTAGCCCTTCAAGATTATCACCCCCTGTGACCCTGCTCTGGGCCCTGTGACCCTGCTGGGGACCACGGACCAGCCCCAAGGGTGACACAGTCCGGTGTGGGAGCTGTGGCAGCATCAGCCTTGGGGGGGCCGGGTCAGTCCCCTGGGGGGCCAGGTCAGTGACCCGCAGACACTCAGCACGCAGGGGCTCTTGCAATGACTAGTGCCATAATCCACTGGCACCTCAGGGAGAGGTTTAAGAAGAACAGGTCTTTGTCCAGCAAAGGCAGAATATCAACTGGCCAGATAAGAGGGTGTAAGAGAGATGATTTCTCCTTTCTGGTATCCTCAGAGACTTGACTTTTCCCCATGCTGGGTCCTGACTAGAAGGGATGGCCACCCTAGTGCACTTTGGTTGTTCGTGGGGTCAAAGCACCCTCTTGGTCCAAGAAAGGACCTTGCCTTTGGGCTAAGACTGCTCAGTGATAAGTCCCTCCTCCTGGACTACAAACTGTTGGCACTCTAAGAGGGAAAGGTAACCCCGTAGACATTCTGCCCCACCATCTCTGGGCTGCTAAGTTAAGTGGATCAAACGATGATGTGTATGTGTTACTGCTTCACATGGGGGCAAAAGCATATTTATCATTTAGAACATGATGTTGAAAGTAATGTCACATCTCCATTATTGCTTGACTTACTCTTCCCTTTTAAAAATACATTACACTGGCATTGCAGTTTCCTCAGAGGACCCATGCAAATTCATTTGTAACAGTTGGTGAACTTAAACAGTATGTAACAGATTGGGACTGCATGGTTGTGTGCAGATAGAGTATTAAAAATTACTTTCCCTTCTAGAAATGTTAAAAGCACTCATTTCTTTATTTTCTCTAACCAAAGTCCTAGGTTGATTTGTGAAAATTAAAAAAATAATAACATATCCAACTTTGGAAATAGTAAATATTTTATAATGAATAAGCAAAATATAATTTAGGCATGAGATAGAATATGACTGAAACATTTAGGAAGCACTCTTGACTTTGGAAAATGCAGTGCATTAAAGTTTTTTTATTGGAGCATAGTTGATTTACTGTGTCGTGTTGGTTTCAGCCTTAGATTCTTTCCCCGTGTGGGCCATTACAGGGTATTGAGTAGAGTTCCCTGTGCCATGCACCTATATAGTAGTGTGTATATGTAATCCCAGTCTCCCAGTTCCTGCCCCCCCAAAGTATATTTCAATTGCTCGAAACAATGTAAGCAGAAAATAGACATGCAAAATACTATTGGCCGACACTATTACAATGAACAGATGACAGAGTGAGCGTGGAATCGATCATGATCTCAACCTTCTTTGGTCAGAAACCCCTTTGAGAGTCTCGTAAAAGCTGCACAGCGTCTCCCTCAGTGATGCACATACATGCCTGCAGTTGCGGGGATTCGTGAACTCTAAATCCCTCTGTTCCATATTCTGTGGACCTTGTGTAAGAACCTATGATAAGCTCCATGGTTTTGGCAAAAATTGTTTTTTAAAAAGTACAAAAATTACATTTTATCAGCAGTTCACCCCTGACTAGTAGAATTAGTAGTGACTTATGTCCCCTGCTCCTTTAAAATTTTCTGTATTTGCAAAAGCTGTTACAGTTTTGTATTGATGTACGTGGATAAAAGAAAGTAAACCATAAGCTAAGATAACAACAGTCTTATAAAATGGGAAAGAAACAAAAAAAAAGGGGAGAAAAGAGATTAGTCAGTGAACAAACACGGGTAGCTAGCCTGCGCTAGCCCTCTGGCAACAAGTGGCTGAGCTGAAGTTTGAGCCAAGAGCTCAAACCAAACCTGGGCACTTGATACTGTACTACGCTGCAGACAGGACTCTGAGAATCCCCCCAAAATGTGGGTTAGCCCCTCTTTTAAGTATAAAGAAAAAGATAAATGACTCACCGGTAGAGCTGCTCTTTCAGTTTGTTAATCAGACAAATTTGCTCACAGCAGCAAGGTCTGCCTTTGTCTCTGATGCGGTCTGGGTTTCCGTTGAGTACTTGTGAAGAGTCCTCAGTTGGCGATGATAGGAGACCCAGCCCTCCCCCATCTTGCAGGTCAGAATCCACATGACCCAGCCTGCACCCGTATAATTTGGGAGTCAAAGAGATGAAGCAGTAGCTCCAATGCTGTGCAACACCCGCATCCTGGCGGGCGTCTTACCCTTTGACCAGGATCTGAGAGGGTTTCCATTTGTAAGCGGAAGGGGAGCCATGCGCAGGTCTGACACTGGTAGTCCACTGAAGGTGGAGGCATTTATACCCTAAAATTATATCATTCACTAGTCATATGTTCCTTTGGAGCAGTTTGGGTCTGGACCGATGCAAAGTTGATGCTATGGCCTGGGTTCTGTGTGTGTGTGCACCTCCAACATACATGACAGCCCTGATCCCCATAGCAACCCTGCCAGTAGGTATTACCCCATTTCATAGATGGGAATACAGAGGACCATAGCCAGAGAACAACCCTTGCGGACTCACAACCAACAACTGCCACTTCCAGGATGCAAGCCCAGGTGTCTCTCATCGCCAGGCCAGTGGGCCAGATGGCTTCTAGTGATGGGTCTGCCAGAGGGCCTGATGCAGCCCTGCCTCCTAAACCCGCCCCACTCAGGTGGTGCTCACCGCCCTGCTTCTCATGGCTAGGATCACCAGTGAACAGGCTGAACCAAATCCTGAAGCGCCTGTCTCTCTCAACAAGACATCCCTTCACAGGAAGCCAGCCTCACATTTTGGAGTCTTTGAGCTTTGAGAGATGGGTTCTTCCCAGTGACAAGCCAACCGTGTCCCTTAGGCCCAGTTCACAGGGTGATGACAGAAGGGCCTGAACCTTGTCAAACAGGCTGACTTGGCTGTGCTTGTCCCCCTCAGCATGTCCTCCCTGCAGAAAAACAGCCCGGTGCCCTCCGTGACCGCGTATGTGCTTGAGAGGGAGGAGAGATGTGTATCTCAGAGGGAGCGTGACTGTACTTGTCATAAGCATTCTCCAGTGGGAAGTTCTCCAGTGGAAAACTCACAACTAAATTAGAGCCCCTCCCAGTTTGAGGGCCAGAATTTTATTTCTGTTGTCTTCCAATTTGGAGTATCGGTTGCTTTTCTTTGAAACAAAACTGAACTTCTTGACAGCAAGTACCCAATCATATGTCTTGGGTTTTCCCCAGAACATGCAAATGGTTCCTGAACAGAATCGGGGAAGAATAAAAGGGCCATGGTGGCTGTGCCCCCCACAGGTTCTCTTGGGGTCAGACTCAACCCATTCCCTTTTTCTGAATGCCTGACATTCTGGAGCCAGAGCCCTGGTTCCGGCGGCAGCTCTGGGACCAGGGCTGGGGCAGTGGCTGCTGGGAGAGGAGTACCTGCCAGGCGGTGGTAGGTGGTGGGGGCTGTGGAAGATGAGTGGAAAGACCCTCAGAAAAGCAGCCTAACCAGAGGGCAGCAGGCGGCGGATCAGTTGTGAGGACAGGGATGTGGGTCTGCGTGTTTCGGTCAGCCCATAGTTACCAAGTAATCAGACATCAAAACCAGAAGCGCCCTTCTTCACTTGGTTTTGTAGCAAAAAGGAAGCCAAAACCAAAAGAAAAACTAGTAAGAATTTAATTGTCAAGTAAAATGCACCCGAGCCCCACAGTGAATGTGGCCCACGTGTGGCGTAGCCTCTCCTTCCAGACCCGAGCTGTTCAGCAGAGCCTTCAGGAATGATGTGCGTGCCCTGTGTCCACGTGTCCGGCGCGCAAGTGTAGGTATCAGGCACTTGGAATGTGGCCACCGCAACCGTGGAGCCAAGCTTTGAGTTTTGTTTTAATTCTGATGAACTTCAATTTAAGCGGCCACATGAGTCCAATGGTACTGTACTGTACTGGGCAGAGCAGTTGTAAAGCAGAGACCTCTCCAGTCCACAGGAGGCCCCGTGTAACAGGCAGAGCAGCACTCCTAACTGCTGGCCTGGCGTGGTGGAGGGGTGGGTGGGGCCCTCTGAGGAAGGCTGTCAGCAGGACACGCAGGCCAGGAGGCTCTCTAGGCTCCATGCCTTCCTCAGACAACCTGAGCAGCCAGGAGTCTGCTCCCCGGGCAGTTGGCAGGATTGAAGTTAAAGAAGCAAGTAAGGGGCAGAGGCGTTTTGATTTGTGACAGGAAAATACCGTAGATCCCAGCTGCAGATACTAAGCTGGAGAGCGCCCCTCTGTGACCCCTCGTCCAGACAGGCGTGGACCCTGGACCACCTTGCTGGGGACTTCCTCGGCGTCCTTGCCCGTGGTCTCCAGTTCATTCTTGCTTGCTTCTGAAGTAGAGCAAACCTTGCTCATGTCCTTGAGGACATTAGGGACAGAAAACCACGTTGGCTGTATGCAAGGCAGGTGCCCAGGCCAAATGTGGCAGGGGTGGCCAAGATGACCACCCCCAAGAGGGCAAGGTGACAGATATACGCGCCTCGGTACAGGTTCCGCTTGACTGACCACAGGCTCAGGGACGGAAGCTCAGATAGACAGGACAGGGTGATGTGCCGTCACCCACAAGAGGCCACCATAGCTAGCAGTCAGCTCCCACAGCCAGAGCAAGGGGAGGAGGAAGGTCACTTGTGGACCGTGAGCTTTTCTGAAACATCTCAGTGTCTACAAAAGGAGTGAGGGTGCCCCCTAGTGGCCTTGCATTTGTTCCCTGTCCTCAAACTTCAAAATCCCTTAACATCTTCCAGCAGAGTTGCTTGAACATTTTCTGCTGCAGAAATTTACATGACTACCCAGGTGTGTTTGTGTGTAGACATAAAGTCAAACAAGAGCCTCTTAAAAACAATGCTTATCCTTAGCACACGCTGTAGCTTCAGTCGTGTCCGACTCTGAGCGACCCCATAGACGGCAGCCCACCAGGCTCCCCCGTCCCCAGGATTCTCCAGGCAAGAACACTGGAGTGGGTTGCCATTTCCTTCTCCAATGCATGAAAGTGAAAAGTGAAAGTGAAGGTGCTCAGTCGTGTCCGACTCTTCACGACCCCATGGACTGCAGCCTACCAGGCTCCTCCCGTCCATGGGATTTTCCAGGCAAGAGTACTGGAGTGGGGTGCCATTGCCTTCTCCGTTACCATGATACAAAAATGTGTTGACATTTTCTATTTTATTTTTAATATGCATCATAACTTACTCAGCTGATTCACAACTCACTGATTGGGTTGTAACCCACAGTTTGAAGAGTCATTGAAAGGAAAGTCTGTGTCCCTAATCATCGCCTTTGAGACTGCCTCACCCACCCATGCACACTCCCCCCTCCCGCACCACCCCACCCCCCCGTCACAGAGATCGCCGGCACGGGGCCTCAGCCAGGACTGGCAAGGGTCGTGGGACCTACTCTGGTAATACTTGCAGGTAATCAGGTTGTCTGTGTCATGATGGTCAGAGAGGTGAGGAGATAGAGGAGGAGAAGAAATAATAGATTAGAACTTTTTTTTTCAATCTCACCCCACGGCTTGTGGTATCTTAGTTCCCCAACCAGGGATTGAACCTGTGCCTCCTACAGTGGGAGCAGAGAGTCGCTACCACTGGACCACCAGGGAAGTCCCGGCATCTTTTATTTATTCACTTATTATTAATTTTTTTAACTGTTTGGCTTTTCTTTTTCTTTTTTAAAAATTCTTTTTTTGCTTTTACTTTTAGGTCTATGATCCACTTCTGAATTAATCTCTCATATCTGGTGCAAAGTATGATCAGTTGTTGTCACTGCCCTTTTGCATAGAGGTATTCAGCTTTTTTTCTAGCACCATTATCACATGGCATGCGGGATCTTAGTTCCGCGATTAGGGATTGAACCCATGCCTCCTGCATCAGAAGGTAAAGTCTTAGCCACTCGGGGAAGTCCCCTGATGTCTTTTATTTTTAATGCAGGAAAACTGAGAGAACAAACCACAGTTTTCAGCATTTGTTTTACATATGTTATTTATCTTTCTCATTTATGGTACTTGCACTTTGGACAAGGTTGAGGGCAAATGAAACGAGACAAGCTGACTGGCCCTGGGACTCCAGACTCCTCTCCCCTGCCCCTCTGCTTCCCCAGCTATTAAGTGGAGGTTGGACTGGATGATTCTTTGAGCTTCTTTTCGCACAAACATTCTGTGACGGCAGTGTAGGAATCTGGAAGCCAGCAGTTGAAAGATGAACACGAAGGAGGTGTTGGACAGGGAGGAGGTCAGAGGTGGGCTGGGCCAAGGAGAAAAATGAGTGACAGGCTTGCCCTTGTTGGCAGCAGATACTTCAGAACATGTTCTTGTTGCACCTTCCCTGGAAATAGTGCCTGCCAGAGTAAGCCCAGATCCTTCCGGCCAGTGGAATGCTTTTTCCAAGTCCTTTGAAACTTACAGCCTTTCTAAGCCAGCAGAACTGGAGTCCAGCTGGTTCCATCTCCTCCCTCTTAGAGAGGAGAACTTGGAGAAGGAAGGGGCTCGCCCAGAGTCCGAGTTAGTCATAAAGCCAAGATTGGAACCACCTTGGAGAGTTGCCCAGCCCTTCCACCTGCATGCCCCCCTCTCCCCCCTCACACACACACAAGCCATACTCCCCCAGGATCCACACCAAGCTCCAGCCAGAGGGCGCCCACTGCTCGGACCTCAGGGCGCTCAGACCCGAGGGCAGGGGACAGGCTCTCCCACCTGTCGTGCGCTGATGGAGACTGCACAGACATCCCTGGCCGGACACCTGGGCCCTACTGGGTGTCTGATTATGTCGGGAGCCCTGGAGGCCCCCTGCATGCCAGCCGCCACCTGCACCCTCACCGCAGGGCCCTGGGCAGCTTGTGGCAGTCAGTGGCCTCGGCCCCCAGCAGTAGACAGGATGGGGAGGGGAGTGGGGCCCTACGGTGGGGCGAGCAGCGGCCCAGCCTCGTGGGGAGCAGGTGTGACGTCCAGCTGTCTGAAGGGCCAGGTCTCATGCGCAGAGGTTTCCTGAGAGGACAGAGGCCTCTCTTGTGCCGGCTGTCCTCCAGAGAGAGAGGCTGTAAGTCGGCAGGCTGCAGCCTGCTTTGTGTGTGAGAGAAACCCGTTCAGGGTGAAGGGGCTGCGGGTTGTCCTCAGGTGTGGCTCTGCTAACCCAGCGCCCGCCACCCCTTGAGCGACTCGGAGTCTTCCTCCTTTGGGATCTGTCCCCGATTCTTCTCTTGACTTCGTCAGCATTCCCTCTGCCCTCTCATCCTGGATCTCCACACTAAGGATTCACTCCCCCGTGTGTATTTCTCAGCAAGTATCATGGACATGCTTTGATACCTGCAGACGGCCGTGGCCTGTCCTTTGGGGCAGGGACAGTCCCGCCGCAGCCCCTGTTTGCAAGATCTGGTGGGCCAGGGGGAGGTGAGACCCCTGCAGATGGGCAAGGCGCAGCGTGACCGGGACTGTGACCGGGAGTGGGGTGAGTCTGCGGTGCAGGAGCATGGGCGCTGGGAGCGGGCGGCGGCTGCCGCTTGTGTCACCGCTCCTGGGGGAGGCGCCGGTGTGTCGTGGTCACTGCAGCGCACTGCGTGTTGCACAGACATTCCTGCCCCCAGAGCCGCGTGAGAGCCGGTGAGGCCTCCGTGTCCCCATCAGTGACCTGTGGCCAGTACGCGCCAAGGAGCAGCAACGCAGTCGGATTTAAAAACGTTCCGTGGGAACACTAGATTTAAAATTTAGGAGCTGCCTTTACTGCAGGACATCTCAGAGCCTTGACGGTGTAAGAATGCCGTGAGTTTCGGAGAAAGAGTATGGGGTTCCCCTCCCCAGACACAGGTGTTCCACAGAGCACACTTTGGGAACCACGGTACCTCTTTCCTGCCAGGCAGCTCCAGCAGCTGGTTCTCTGGACGGCAGACCATGGGCTGTGAGGGAAGAGGAGACGTGGTGTGGGTCTGCCCCCCTTGTACGAGGGGGCCCCCACCACCTCCCTCTCTGCCCGTGCCACTTCCCGCCCCTTCACCTTGCCCTTGTTCCTCGGGGAAGGGCCAGAACAGGCTCGTCGAGTCAGAAACTGGCGCTGTGAAGTTGGCATCCGTGGTGCTGGACACTCGCCCCACAGCTGTAACTCTGCTGGCGTGGGAGAGGAGGGCGGCCCGTTTGTGCCAGGCAGGTCACTGCGGCCCTGTTGTCCCCCCACACCTCGCCGTCCTGCCCGCCCTAGCCTGGCCCCCGTGGCTCCCCAGACACAGGGCCTGCGGGCTCTGTCCCTGCCTCCGTGATCGGAAGGCTCCCCATGTGTTCTGGGGATGGCTGCTGGACTCCAGCAAGACTGCGGGCCTATGCGCTGACAGCTAGCCAGCTGTGTTTGTGACATTTCAGGGACACCACGTCCAACTCGCTCACCCCTGAGGATGCTGAAGACATGCCTGTGGGGCAGGATTCCGAAATCTGCTTGCTGAAGTCGGGGGAACTGATGTAAGTCGTGGGCCCTAGCTGGCCTTGCTGGGGTGGCGGGGTGGGGAGGTCACATCTGGGGAGGAGAGGGGGAATGCCAGAGAAGCTGGCCTTTCCACAGCCCCCCTGGAAAACACCCCTGTGCTCGGGCTGGGCACCCATAGTGACTTTCAAGGTGTGCGCTACTTTTTCTTTTTTCCTTTCTTCTTCTTCCTCTTTTTTTTGGTAAGATTTATATATAGTAAGATTTCCCATTTATAGTGTACACTGCTTAGATTTAGACAAATAATACGGTGTAATCACTGATTATCTGGCGGCCCCCACGTCCTGCTTGGCCAGTGACTTATACAATCTCAGGCCACTGTGCCCAACCAGTTCTACTCCCCGTTCTGCCAAAGAGGAAAGCTTGATCCAGAAAAGAAAAATGATTGCCCTCCCCCATGTGATCAGAGTGAAGATACAGAACAGTCCCATCACCCTAGAAGGCTTCCCTGTCCTCTCGTAGTCATTCCTCCCGCACGTCTGTGCCCTGTGTGTGTTACAAGGTGGTGCTTACTGGGGAAGAAAAAAGGACCCCTCAGTTTTAAACGGAAAACACTAAGAAGGTAAGACTTGAAGAACTTGACATGCAGATATGTGAGGGAACAGCATTCAGGCAGAGGGAACAGTGCTTGCGCTGGGGCAGGATGGTGACTGGTGTGTATTCGAGGAATCCAGGAAGGGCCAGTGTGACTGGAGCAGAAAGCGGGAGAGAGACTGCATGCGAGAGGAGACAGGGCCCACTTCACCCCAGGCCTTCTGGGCCATTGGAAGGACTTTTAATCTGAGGGAGATAGGAGCTTTAAATTAGATTTGGGTTAGAAGCATAACTTAACCTAACTTACATTAGAAACAGGGTCACTCTGGTTGCCATGTGAAGAATGACTCTGCAGGGACAGAAGTAGGGAGACCAGTAGAATTTACGTTTGTAATGTGAGTGCTGTAGACAACAGACTTTTTTAAGATTACATTTGAGCAGAGATGGCAAACCCTTGCTATCTTCTCATTAGCATCTCCCTTGGCGAGACTGAGTATTGTCCTCTCGCTGAGCAGGTGAGGTCTCGGAAGTGAGAAAAGATAAAGGGCACTATCCAGTCACTGGGTGCAAGGGCAGACTTCTGGGACATAAAGTGATGGAATGGCCCAGCATCGTGGGGCCTCCTGTCAGAGTAAGTGAGGCAGCAAGATCTCCAGGTCATGAGACCGCTTTTCCACAACAGACCCCTCTGCCTATTATCAGATTCTTGAAAATTGTTAATATTGGACAAGACCTTTTTTTTTTCCTAACTATCAGTTCAGTTCAAGTCAGTCGCTCAGTCGTGTCTGACTCTTTGCGACCCCTTGGACTGCAGCACGCCAGGCCTCCCTGTCCATCACCAACTCCTGGAGTTTATTCATACTCATGCCCACTGAGTCAGTGATGCCATCCAACCATCTCATCCTCTGTCATCCCCTTCTCCTCTTGCCCTCAATCTTTCCCAGCATCAGGGTCTTCTCCACTGAGTCAGCTCTTTGTATCAGGTGGCCAAAGTATTGTAGTTTCAACTTCAGCATCAGTCCTTCCAATGAATATTCAGGACTGATCTCCTTTAGGATGGACTGCTTGGATCTCCTTGCAGTCCAAGGGACTCTTCAGAGTCTCCTCCAACACCACAGTTCAAAAGCATCAATTCTTTGGCACTCAGCCTTCTTTATAGTCCAAATCTCACATCCATACATGACCACTGGAAAAACCATAGCCTTGACCAGATGGACCTTTGTTGGCAAAGTAATGTCTCTCCTTTTTAATATGCTCTCTAGGGTGGTCATAACTTTTCTTCCAAGGAATAAGCATCTTTTAACTTCATGGCTGCAGTCACCATCTGCAATGATTTTGGAGCCCAAAAAAAATAAAGTCTGTCACTGTTTCTACTGTTTCCCCATCTATTTGCCATGAAGTGATGGGACCGGATGCCATGATCTTAGTCTTGTGAATGGTGAGCTTTAAGCCAACTTTTTCACTCTCCTCTTTCACTTTCACCAAGAGGCTCTTTAGTTCTTCTTCACTTTCTGCCATAAGGGTGTTGTCATCTGCATATCTTTGAGGTTATTGATATTTCTCCTGGCAGTCTTGATTCTAGCTTGTGCTTCATTCAGCCTGGTGTTTCTCATGATGTACTCTGTATAGAAGTTAGATAAGCAGGGTGACAAGATACAGCCTTGACGTACTCCTTTCCCTGTTTGGAACCAGTCTGTTTTTCCATGTCCAGTTCTAACTTGCTTCCTGACCTGCATACAGATTTCTTAAGAGGCAGGTCAGGTGGTCTGGTATTCCCATCTCTTTCAGAATTTTCCATTTTTGACTATAACTAGCCATAAAGCTAATTTAACACATGGAAGAATGGTCCATGGAATTAAATTTTTCACGAGTGAACAAGCTGTATCAGAGCTGTTCTTTAGAGTATTCTGGATTTTTAATCATCGGTTAGTCTTCTCATCTGCAAAGCTTGGCCAGTATTCCCAGCCACCTTTACACCTTTGGAACCTTTAGCATCACCGCTTGCACCCCTGTGCAGTCTTAGGCAAGTAACCTACCCTCCCTGAATTTTGGTTTCCACCTCTGTGTTAAAGGGGCAGTAGTATTTTTCTTCACAAAAGGCAGGTTGGTATAGTGGAAAGGCAGTGGCTTTGGCTCAGACCTGTGTGGACCTAGGTAGAGTCTTTCTGTCTTTTTGAATCTTAGCTTCCTCGTGTGTAGACGAGAACAAACCCAAAGCTGGCAAGCAGAGTCGGGCCGTTCACGGTTGAGGAGAGGAGAGGAGAGGAGGACCACACGCTGCTGACCTGCAGCTCCTCCTGGAGGCCCCACCTTCGTGGCCTTGACTCAGCTGCTGCCTCTGGATTTGCAGAGCCGCCGGGAGTGCGGCCCTTAATGAGGGAGACTTTGCCCTTCTAGGGAGGTTTATCCTCTGACATAATCCTCACACCAGCCAGAGGCAGGCGTGGTCGTCCCTGGCTGCAGCCTGAGGCTGACGTGAGGCTGAGACCTGTGACGGGAGCCAGCACCACGCCCTCCGTCCCACCGAGGAACTCACTGTCCCCAAACCTTTAAGCTTTTGGAACTGGCTGTTAATCCAGCTAATGAGGAGGAGAATAGGGACATGGCCCCCAGAAGCCTCTCTCCCCAGGGCCCTCATCCTACCCTGCATTAGCAAGTCTAGGGCATTTGCATTTAAGAAATGCACGTCAGGGTGCCCCCTTGAAATCTTGAGTCAGGTCCCGGATTTCTGCTGAAAAGAGAGATCACCGACAGGGCAGGAAGTTTCAGGTGATGGTGTGCATTCTGCGGGTACCAAGCAGGTAAAAGCGGGAGAGCGGTGTGCATTCTGCGGGTACCAACCAGTTAAAAGCGGGAGAGCGAAGAGCTGGAAGGAGAAAGAGAGAGTGGACCGCTGGGCAGAGGGCAGCCGCAGGAGAGCTGTGGAAACTGAGGCCTCAGCACACACTTCCTGCCCTCGAGGGGCTCAGAGCGGCCCAGGCATCTCTCAGTTCCTGCCAGCTCGCGGGGACCACACCAGCTCCGTGAAGACAAGGAGTGTCGTCTGTATTTTTCACTCCTGTGTCCCCAGTGCCTCGAGCTATGCCAGGCATCTGTTAATAGTAAGGGCTTAGGAAACAGCTGATGGCGTGGGCTGCACATCAGGGTTTCTCCCACGATTGAGCATGTCAGTCATGGTGACCAAAGGCTTGGCCAACCTTCAGCAGCCTCTAGCTGTCTCCAGTCACCTCTGAGTTACAGGCAACCTGGCCAGTGAACTCAAGCGCTTTCCCTGCTGTGTTTAAGCCCCTCTCTGCATTCATGTTTCAGGATAAAATTACCCCTCACGGTGGAAGAGATCGCCAACTTCGGGGAGGGCAGCAGGGAGCTGTTTGTGAGGTCCAGTACCTACAGCCTCATCCCCATCACCGTGGCCGAAGCAGGCCTCACCATCAGCTGGGTCTTCTCCTCCGACCCCAAGAGCATCTCCTTCAGCGTGGTCTTCCAGGAGGCCGAGGACACACCGCTGGATCAGTGTAAGGTGAGGCTGGCTCCCTGCCAGCAGGATGCCTGGACAGCCCTTCCCTGGACTGTTCTGAGAAAGACACAGAGGGAAACCAGGGTGGAAAAGCCCACCGGCCTGCATCAGGCAGAGCAGGCGATGCAGCTGGGCTTGTCCAGTGGGGACGGAAGGGCCTGAGAGCTGTCTCTGAAGGCCATTCCTGGGTCGGCTTCAGACAGACCTCTCGGATAGGTCGGTAGGTGAAACTGAAAGGAATACAGATGTGTGACTCAGGTTAAGGATCGTATTTTAACAGAGTCTTGGAGAGCAAGAGTGAGTCATCACGGGAGGTGGTGACCAAGATCTCTGCTTCCAGTTTTGAACTTAGGGCGTTCAGCATCTCACTTCAGATTGGTCGAAGGAGACTCACAGCCTTTGTGTCAGTTGGGTGGTTGGGTTGGGAACCTCAGTAGTGGACACCAGTTCATAAACTCCTGAGAAATCCTAAGCATGTGACGCTGACTGCCTGGGACAGTCATCCTCAGTTTTGGTTGCACATTAGAAACACCTGGGAAACATTTTTAAACGCACTTCTGAGTCCATAACCCAGACCCCAAAATCAAAATCACTAAGGGGAACCCAGGCATCCCTGGGTGATCCCAGTGGGCACCAAGGTTGAGAGTCATTGGTCTCGATCAAGGTTAAGAAGTCAGAGGAGAAAGGATGGGATAAGTGCAGAGCCCAGGACAGCAAATAGGCCTCTGTGGGGGCTGGTTCCTTGTGGGCCGGAAAGCGGATGGGCCGGGGGGCGGGGGGGGGGAACGGGGTCTGAATTCCTTGCCTGAGTCTCTGCAGGCAGGGGGCGAGCGGTGATGGAAGTTCGAGCTCCATAGGAATCACTGTGAGTGGAAGGTATGATGAGGACAGGCTCATGGTGCATCCCAGGCTTTTAATACAAAATCTCCATTTTCTAAGAGTGAAGCTGGAGAGGAGCAATTTGAAGTGGTGTGAAAGAAGCCTTCTGTGAAGTGTCTGTGGTGATATCCACTAGTCCCTCATGCCTGTGGTCCTCGGGGTGTCCCAAGGGGCTCAAGTCGCGGTCTGGGGAGGGCCCAGAGCCCCAGGAGGGCCAGGCTCGGGTGTGCTGGGCACACGGATCACCACTCCAGCTCCAGCATCCACGTGAGGGACGTCTGTCCCTCTGGGTTTGCTCTCCTGCCATCCCTGTCCTTGTGATACCTGCTGATTACAGATTGCTTTGTGATGTTTCTCCTCTTCAGATTCATGCCTAAAATTGAAGTCTGGCCCCCTGAGTTGGCCTTCTTGATCAGAGTTTCCTGCTCGTTCTTATTTAAAAACTGCCCTGCCCCTCTTTTCCTTTCGGTGGCTCATGACCTCGCCACACGTGTAGGGAGCCCCTCCTTCCTGAGCAATTCTGGACATCCACCTGGGAGGTCCTGGGCCTGTGGCTGGAGAGCGGTTACAGGCTCAGCCATGCCAGAGCAGCCTGCCTGGGCAGTTGGTTGAGCAGCTTAAGCAGTGGGCTTATCAGCTCTGCACGAACAGACAGCTGCACTGCCCAGAACTCACTCCAGCACCCTCGCTGTTCACCTCATGTTCCCACGGCCGGCTGAGCGCTGAAGCCCTGCGTCTGCCCAGATTAGACACAGGTGGATGTCCGTGGTGAGAGAGGGAGGGGACACATCCTGTGTCCACACCTGTCTCCTTGCTCAGTCACTACCTGGCTAATCCTCATGGCCCTGGAAGACCTGGCTGGTTCCTCCCAGGATTCAGGAGCTCAGTCAGGATCCTCATCTCTGGCTCCCTTGCCGCCTGGAGGGTGTGGCAGCCGTTGTCTTTCCCACAGTGGTCACCAGGGGGCAGAAGAAGCTCACGGTGAGTGAGTGGGTGCTCACGCGGCTCCTCTGCCATTCCCAGCCCGCTGTGGGGGTGCTGTTACATCTGCCTGAGGTCCCAGACAGGCATCAGCCTGGAGAATCTGTGTCCAGACTCACTTCTTTAGCATTTCGCATGTAGACTCCCCGAGTGATGCCCTGACCAGCCTGGACCTTGTGGGAACAAGAGGACATAGTGCCCCTCGCAGCACTTAGGTTTCATGGTGACGGAGGCTCAGACATCAGGAACTGGGCTGGGTCCTTGCACTCAGTTCACAACCATTCACTGAACTTGTGTGGTAAGGTGGGCTCTGTAGGGCCACTGAGGATCAGGAGAGAAGGGCCGTGCTGGGATCTGCCCTTGAGGAGCTGAGTGTTGTCAGAGAGAGGCCCTATTAAAGAAACAACTGCGACTCCAGGTGGTGACTGTCATGATGGGGTGGCACCGGGCGGGGGATGGGGGGGGCAGTAAGAAGGGCGTCTAACCCAGCCTGGGGGGCAGTGATCAAAGCAGGAGACTCCTGGGCCAAACCAAGAGAAGCTATAGGGAGGGGGTGAGAGGGGGGCACGGGTTACAGGAGAAGTGTCTAGGCCAGGGAACAGCGTGGCAGGCCAGTCCCATCTCTAGGGCACATCAGATACGCCCCACCCGGGACCACCCTCTCTCCAGAGGGCCCTCCTCCATCAATGAGGTGAGAAATTTGGGAAGCACTTGACAAAAGAAGCAGTAAATCACGGACCTGAGGCCACAGGCATGCAGACCACTGGCCTGAAGCCTGGGATCCAAGACCCGGGCCCTGCCTCTTTTTGCCCAGAGAAGCCGGAGGCCTGCCTGGGGCTGTTGGGAGTCAGGGGAGGAGCCGGGACAGGGAGCTTGACTTTTTATTTTTAAATAGCTTTGAAGAGATACAATTTACATACATGTAATTCACCCATTTAAAATGCTCAGTTATCTTAGTATTGGTTATCTTAGCAATCCAGTTATCTTAGTATTATTCAAAGAATTGCATAACCATCACCACTGTCTAATTTTAGATCATTTTCATCACTGCATAAAGCAAAAAGAAACCCTGTATCCATTCGCAGTCACTTCGCAACCTCCTCCCAGCAACCAACAACCTACCTTCTGTCCTTAGATTTCCTGTTCCAGACATTTCATGTGAATGGAATCATGCATTACGTGGCCTTTTGTGACTGGGTTTTTCCGTTTAGCATAGAATCATGGCTCTGTACTAGGGCCCCAGGCCACTGGAGTCTCGAGAGAGATCAGTAAAACCAACTGGACTGTTTTGCAGACATGCAGTATAGATCAGGATCTCACACGGCGGAGACCTGTCTTGCTCAGGTTTACATGGGACCCCAGTCATCTCCTGTCACCTCTGCTGTATGGGCTTTGACACCAATTGTTGTTCAGTTGCTCAGTCATGTCTGACTCTTTGCAAACCCATGGACTACAGCCATTCTTCTTCACTGTCTCCCAGAGTTTGCTCAAATTCAAGTCCATTGAGTCAGTGATACCATCCAACCATCTCATCCTCTTTTGACCCCTTCTCCTCCTGCCCTCAGTCTTTCCCAGCATCAGGGTCTTTCCAGTGAGTGGGCTCTTCACATCAGGTGGCCAAAGTGTTGGAGCTTCAGCTTCAGCTTCAGTCCTTCCAATGAATACTCAGGGTTGATTTCCTTTAGGATTGACTGGTTAGATTTCCTTGTTGTCCAAGGGACTCTCAAGAGTCTTCTCCAGCACCACAGATCAAAAGCATCAATTCTTTGGCACTCAGCCTTCCTTATGGTCCAACTCTTATATCCATACATGACTACTGAAAAAATCATAGCTATGACTACTGAAAAAATCATAGCTTTGACTATACGGACCTTTATCGGAAAAGTGATGTCTCTACTTTTTGTGTTTTTTATTTTATTACTTTTTGTTTGTTTGTTTGTTTGTTTGTTTCTGCTTTTTAATACACTGTCTAGGTTTGTCATAGCTTTTCTTCCAAGGAGCAAGAGTCTTTTAACTTCATGACTGCAGTCAACACCCGCAGTGATTTTGGAGCCCAAGAAAGTAAAGTCTCACACTGTTTCCATTGTTTCCCCATCTTTTTGACATGAAGTGATGGGACCAGATGCCATGATCTTAGCTTTTTGAATATTGAGTTTTAAGCCAGCTTTTTCACTCTTCTCTTTCACTTTCATCAAGAGGCTCTTTAGTTCCTCTTTGCTTTCTGCCATAAGGGTTGTATCATCTGTATATCTGAGGTTCCTGATATTTTTCCCGGCAATCTTGATTCCAGCTTGTGCTTTATCCAACCCAGAATTTCACATGATACACTCTGCATATAAGTTAAATAAGCAGGGTGACAGTATACAGCCTTGACACACTCCTTTCCCAATTTGGAACCAGTCCGTTGTTCCATGTCCAGTTCTGTTGCTTCTTGACCTGCACACAGGTTTCCCAGGAGGCAGGTAAGGTCTGGTATTCCCATCTCTTAAAGGATTTTCCACAGTTTGACACCAGAGCCTTTGTTAATCTCCCCTAGATGGTTTGGTTGATTGATTTAAAGTAATAGCAAGAAAATCTTACAGATTTTTACCATGGTGGAAGAAACAGCAGCTGGAATGAACAAAAAGTCTATAGACTATTTTAAAGAAATAGGGTATTATCTTACCTCTCTTCTTCAGAAGGTCCTGCTTCAACAACCTCTTGACTTTTGCTTTGTAATCAAAGTAGTGTGTGGGAAGGTTGGTGTGCGGGGCGCACAGGCGTCCCCGTGTAAGCCTTGCTCCCCGGCACTTCCTCCTACGTGTGCTTGCTGAAATGTCTCAGGCTGGCCTCAAAACTTTTAGGTTATGGATCACAGGAACAGACCCAACCACTCGGCCTCCCAGGAGTCTCAGTTCCCTGTAGAACTAGAATATGATAAACCATTAATGGAGCTTGATAAGATAGCATGTTGTACATGGTAGGGGAGCTGCCGCAGAGCCCACACGCAGGCGGTCCTCACACATCGCAGCCTCTCCCGGCTTGGCTTGGCCCATCCTGCTGCCTCACCACCACTGGCCTCAGTCAGCGCTGGCGTCCCGTGGTGGCAGGAGCCTGCTGTGTTCTCTGTCTCCCAGGCCTTTGGGTTCTCCCTTTTGACTTTCCTCTGACTCATGTGTTATTTAGTTTCGGATATTTGGGGATTTTCTAGACAACTGCAGTTTTTTTCTAACTTAACCCCATTGCCAGAAAACACACTTTTTATAGTTTGAATCCTTTTAAATGTAATTTTTAATATCCTAGAATGTGGCCCACCTAGCGATTATTCCAAGTATACTGGAAAAGTCTGTCACTGTTTCCATTGTTTCCCCATCTACTTGCCATAAAGTGAACGGATGCCATGATCTTATTTTTTTAATGTGGCGTTTTAAGCCAGGTTTTTCACTCTCCTCTTTCACTTTCATCAAGAGGCTCTTTAGTTCCTCTTCACTTTCTGCCATTAGGGTGGTGTCATCTGCATATCTGAGGTTATTGATATTTCTCCCAGCAATCTTGATTCCAGCTTGTGCTTCATCCAGCCCGGCATTTTGCATGATGTACTCTGCCTATAAGTTAAATAAGCAGGGTGACAATATACAGCCTTGACGTACTTTTTTCCCAGTTTGGAATCAGTGTGCTGTTCCATGTTTGGTTCTAACTGTTGCTTATTGACCTGCGTACAGATTTCTCAGGAGGCAGGTAAGGTGGTCTGGTACTCCCATCTCTTGAAGAGAGTGAAAACTGTGAATCACAGGTTGTTTTGATTCACACAGTCAAAGGCTTTGGCTAGTCAATAAAGCAGAAGTAGATGTTTTTCTGGAACTCTCCTGCTTTTTCAGTGATCCAGTGGATGTTGGCAATTTGATCTCTGGTTCCTCTGCCTTTTCTAAATCCAGCTTGAACGTCGGGAAGTTCTCAGTTCCCATACTGTTGACGCCTCACTTGGAGAATTTTGAGCATTGCTTTGCTAGTGTGTGAGATGAGTGCAATTGTGTAGTAGTTTGAGCATTCTGTGGCATTGCCTTTCTTTGGGATTGGAATGAAAACTGACCTTTTCCTGTCCTGTGACCACTGCTGAGTTTTCCAAATTTGCTGGCATATGGAGTGCAGCACTTTCACAGCACCATCTTTTAGGATTTGAAATAGCTCAACTCGAATTCCACCACCTCCACTAGCTTTGTTTGTAGTGATGCTTTCTAAGGCCCACTTGACTTCACACTCCAGGATGTCTGGCACTAGGTGAGTGATCACACCATTATGGTTATCTGGGTTGTGAAGATCTTTTTTGTGTAGTTTTTCTGTATATTCTTGCCACCTCTTCTTAATATCTTCTACTTAGGTCCATACCATTTCTGTCCTTTATTGTGCCCATCTTTGCATGAAATGTTCACTTGGTGTAGTGACAGACTTTATTTTCCTGGACTCCAGAATCACTGTGGACAGTGACTGCAGCCATGAAATTAAAAGCTGCTTGCTCCTTGGAAGAAAAACTATGCAAATCTAGACAGCATATTAAAAAGCAGAGACACTACTTTACCAACAAAGGTCTGTCTAGTCAAAGCTATGGTTTTTCCAGTAATCATGTATGGATATTAGAGTTGGACCTTAGAGAAAGCTGAGTGCTGAGAATTCTTGCTTTTGAACTGTGGTGTTGGAGAAAACTCTTGAGAGTCCCTTGGATAAGCAAAAAGATCAAACCAGTGAATCCTAAAATAAATCAGTGCTGAAAATTCATTGGAAGGACTGATGCTGAAGCTGAAGCTCCAGTACTTCGGCCACCCGATGCGAAGAACTGACTCATTGGAAAAGACCCTGATGCTGGGAAAGATTGAAGGCGGGAGGAGAAGGGGACGACAGAGGATGAGATGATTGGATGGCATCACCAACTCGATGGACATGAGTTTGAGCAAGCTCTGGGAGTTGGTGATGGAGAGGGAAGCCTGGCGTGCTACAGTCCATGGGGTCACAAAGAGCTGGACACAAGTGAATGACTGAACTGAACTGATACTGGAAAAGAATGTGTGTTCTGCTATCGTTGGGTGGAGTGTCCTATAAATACCAGTTACATCAAGTTAATAGATAGTGCTTAGGATCGTTATGTCCCCTTGATGAATTGCTGTCTTTATCATTTATGATACTATCCCTGGCCATATTCTTTGATATAAAATCTACTTTGATACTAATATAGCTTCTTTTGACCAGTGTTAGCATGGTATGGGGCTTCCCTGGTGACTCAGTGGTAGAGAATCTGTCTGCAGTACAGGAGACCTGGGTTCAATCCCTGGGATGGGAAGATCCCCTGAAGAAGGGCATGGCAACCCACTCTAGTACTCTTGCCTAGAGAATCCCATGGACAGTAGAGCCTGGCAGGTTGTAGTTCATAAGGTTGCACAGAGTTGGACACATCTGAAGTGACTAAGCAGCAGCAGCATGGTGTATCTTTTTACATTCGTTTACTTTTAACTTAGTTGCTCAGTCATATATAACTCTTTGAGACTCGCATGGACTCTAGCCTACTAGGCTCCTCTGTCCATGGTATTCCCCGGGCAAGAATACTAGAATGGGTTGCTATTCCCTTCTCCAGGATGTTTTCCTGACCCTGGGATCCAACCTGAGTCTCTTACTTATTTATTTTTATTCGCTGGCTGCGCCAGGCAGGGGGGACAACATATTCAGATGCACGGGAGAATGGCTAAGATTTACCCTCTCAAGAAATAACCAAAACAGACAAAATATGAGAAGCAACAGTTTTCAAGTCACTGTAGAGCAGGCGCTGATGGACAGTGATCTTTGATAGAACAAGTTGAGCCCGGAAATTGCCCTAGCTTACTGCTTTGAGGGGAAAAGAGAACAATCAGCAGATGGAACAAGTGAAAAACAGTAAGATGAGAGACTCAAACCTAACCTTATTGACAGTCGCATAAATGTAGGTTGGGTAAACATCCCAACTGAAAGGCAGGAATTGTCAAGTTGGGTAAAAGCAAGTCCCAACCCCATCATGCCTACAAGCAATAAAATTTAAATGTAAAGATACAAGTAAGTTAGAAGTGTGTGTGCTCAGTCCTGTCTGACTCTTTGAGGCCCCTTGGACTGTACTAACTAAATTGTCCTAGCTCAGCGTTGCCTCTTCCAGGAAGTCTTCCCTGGTTCTGCCTCGCCTCCCACCCACACAGAGGCTGGAATTGGCACCCCTCCCCAGTACACCTATTGTGACAGTCTTACCCAACATAACTGAATGTTTTCTTATCTGTCATCACCATTAAACCACAAAATTCTTAAGGGCAGAACCTTTTGTGGGAACTTACTCCACTTTGGGAACTTCGTGACCACCATGTAGCATTTCCAGAAATAGGCAGTTATGTTCAACTTTGAGGTGAAAAAGTAATCACATCTTTGTAACTGTTTTGGATTCAGTCATTTTATACAGGTTGAAAATATTTACATGTGGGCTTTCTCTAGTTGCAGCGAGTGAGGGCTCCTCATCATTGTGCGCAGGCTTGTCAATGCAGTGGCTTCTCTTGCAGTGGAGCATGGGCTGTAGGCATGCAGGCTTCAGTAGTTGCAGCCCATGGGCTCAGTAGTTGTGGCTTGAGGGCCTAGTTGCCCCTCAGCATGTGGGATCTTCCCAGACCAGGGAACAAACCCGTGTCCCCTGCGTTGGCAGATGGATACTTAACCACTGGACCAGCAGGGAAGCCCTCCCAAAAATGTTTTTAATTTTGGCTGGCTTTGTGTTACTTCCTCTTATATCTTTAGCTTTAAAGTATCTTCCCTGGCCAGCTCACGCCATTTGCTCAGACTTGGCCTCTGACATTGAGGCCCAGAGAACAATGTTCTCAGAAAATAAATGTCTCCTGGGATTAATTTCTCATTCTCAGAGGAGATAGGAAGCTGGAGACCTGGAAAGATGAAAGGGCTCTGGGACATATGGACTGACTGGGGCCAAGTGAGAAGCCATGGGTGGAGCCTTGGGTGGTCAGCCTGGAGGAAAGTAGACCCAGAACCTTCACAGAGTGCCCAAGAGACATGGATGGAGGGCGTGGCCCATCCTCTGACACCCCCGAGTGCAGTAGCACTCGCACCGATAGGAAAGGACCAGGCAGTGTTTCACCTGGAGTAAGCCTCTGCTTCCCAAAGCCAAGAAGAAGCTGCTTCTCTGGACAGTAGAGCATTCCGGCGCTGGCCATGGTCAGAGGAGGCTGGGGGGACCATTCTTTTAGGATGCTGACCTATTCATGATTCTGGGTGAAACTCATGTCTATAGTGGGCCCCCCCCATTCTAAGTTATTGACAAACCCAGGGCATGTGGAAGGACACGCCCCGAAATTGGGGGCTGATGAGGCTCAGCTGTGACCTCACACGAGGCATTCAGCCTCCCTGGGCCTCAGTTTCCTTCCCCCAAATAAAGAGTCTGTGCAGAGGCTCTGTGGTGCCCTCTCCACTTCTGTGACACTTTCCCATCTGCTTCTCCTCCCAGGTGCTCATTCCCACCACCCGCTGCAATTCCCACAAGGAGAACATCCAGGGCCAGCTCAAAGTCCGCACACCAGGCATCTACCTGCTCATCTTCGACAACACCTTTTCCAGGTAGGCCACCGCCTCGGTCAGCGTCCGGATGAACCCACCCCTCACCCCGCCTCAAGAACAGAGGTGGATGTTTAAAAGCAAGTTGTTTAATTATCAGTCGCTGATTATCAGTGGTTCATTAATTTTAGACCTATACTCTGGTGTTCCAGTGTCCATTAGAGTGTGTAACACACCACCCAGTACTTACAGAGTCTCACCACGGGTCAAGCGTGTTCTCCGCCCTCTGCTCTTACTGATACTACTCCCTTCAGCCCCACAGCAGCCCGTGCCGTCGGGACTGTCTTTCTCCTCGTGTTACTGCTGAAGGACTGAGGGCCTGGACGAGGGGCTCTCCCGATCACACAGCTGGTGGTGGGGCTGGATTGGAACCCAGGTGGCCTGGCTCCAGGCTCTGGGCTCTTGTCCAGGATGCTCTTCTGCTTCTGCCGTCCCGATGCCCACCGCCCAGGCCAGAGAAGAGTTCAGAAAATACAGTGGAAGGATTGGGTGGATGGATGGATGGATGGATGGATGTATGGATGGGACGGAAGTGAAGTAATGAAGGCCCAGAGCTAATCAGGACTGGAGCTGTGAGGCGAGGCCCCTGGGCCCCCTTGTCCAGGGAGTGGAGCAGCAGGTACCATCTCTGGGGAGCACGACTTCAGAGCTCCAGGCGCAGGTCCAGGAGCGAGTGCGGGGTTGAGGGGTCAGGAGGATGGGGGTGTAGGGAGATGAGGCTGGAGGGGCGGCCGAGAAAGGAAGTAGGACAGCGGACCAGTGTTGGTTGAGCATCTGCCTCGAGCCAGGGGCCTACTTCATGGAGATGTGCGACTGGCACGGTGAAGGCTGCTGGCCTTCTGGCTTCAGCGTAAGCCCTTCGTAGGGGCTCACTTCATTCATAAGACCTGTCTGGTTAGCACCAGAGCGGGGCCCTGAGCTAGCGGCTGCATCCCTCCCCGCGGGCGCCCTTGCCAGCCCGCTGGGCTTTCAGCACAGTAACTTCTTAGCTATTAAGTAGGTGAGACGCTGGAGTGCCACCCTCTCACCACCTCAGGGCCTTGAACTCCCAGGGCATGTGGCCGAGGGCATCCACCAAGGGAGAGCTTGGAAGAGTGGGCTTCCCACCTTTCCCCTTCCCCGCCCTTCCCCCACCCACCCCCAGGAACATGAATGTTAGCAGGATTCTTGGCATGGGCTCTGCATGTCCAGAAAGCTGGTCAGACCAGGTGTGGCCTCAGCCCCTCAGGGCAGCGGGCAGGAGACGGGGTGGAGGCCAGCCTGGCACAGGGTCTACGCGCCCCTCTGGGTTTTAGTGGAACCCCAGTTTCCTCTGCGCTGGCAGCCAGCATTTTTGCCACCTCCCTGAGCCCCACCGCAGGTTGACGGAGAGGCTGGGAGCAGCATGTTGAGGGCGGAGGCAGCCCCAGAGCAGCTTTGCAGTTGGCATTAGGAGCGGCTGTGGTGCTGAGACACACTGCAGCCCTCGCCACTGACGTCATCTCAGGGCCTGGTCAAGGTTTTCAAAGCACGACAGTGGAAGAGATCTAGATGTCCAGTCAGAATGAGATCCAGGCTCGCCTCCACTGTGTGTGCCCTCCACGCCTGCTCCACCCACTTCCCCAGGGCCGCCCAGACCACCGAGACCCCTGAGACACCCCCCGCCCAGGGCCCCTTCAGAGCAGCAAGGCAAGGAGGGGTGCTTCACAGCATGGGACTGAACGGGCATTTCTGCACCCAAGCCCTAGGATAGTCCACGAAGGTGTCCTAAGATCCTGACACTTTGCAGGAAGATGTCTCTGCTAGACAGACAGGAAATGGGGGTGAGGGGGCCTGGCAGAGTCCACGCAGTCTGTAAGGGACCCCAGGCTCGGAGCAGAGGTCTTTGCACCAAGGCTTCCCGTGTCAGCCAGCACCCACCCCAGCCAGGTCGCTGCAGCTGCCGCACCTCGGGCTTCAGCCCTCAGAATAACCCCTCCTTTCCTGTTCATCTCCTCAGATTCGTCTCCAAGAAAGTCTTTTATCACTTAACTGTTGACCGGCCTGTGATCTACGATGGAAGTGATTTCCCGTAACCTCAAGTACCTGGATTTTACTAGTTTCACATTACCCACAGGAAACACTACTCCTCCTCACTTGTCACGTAAAGCACCTAAAAAACCCAGAAAACAAAAAATAGCTGCTCTAAAGCTATCAGTCTCCACTATGCAACTTTAGGAGACGGGCCCTTGGCTGCTCCTCAGAGCCGCGTTGCTCCGCACACTGGGTACTCGGCCCTGTGCACATCACTCTTAGCCCCATGGCTCGAAAGGGCTAAAGTGACATTTTCCATTGTCCTCACACCCGGAGGGACACTATGCCAAAGGTTTAAACACTCAGGAAACCATTGGCCTCTCCAGGGGGCGCAGTTGGCTCCAGGCCTCCTGTGAAGAGTTTCCTAGGACAGAGGGGTCCCAACTTCCACCCATGGAGAGACACAGCCCCCCTCTGCCCAGCCAGGCATCACGGGTGACCATGAGCTGGAATGCCTGGCCAGACCCTGTGGGGTCCTCGAGTCCTCCCCGGGAAAGGACGTCAGGGTGCCTGGGGGCCCGCCTGAGATCCCATCTAGCTTCCTCTGTCATGCTCCTGTCCCCGCCTGCCCGGGGAGTGTGGGGCTACTCAGAGGGGCTGCCAGCTGCACTTTTCTCCTGGCCCTTCTATCTGAGCAAGTCTGTCCTGGGGCAAAGCCCTCCACTCAGCTGGGCCTCTCAGCAGCTCAAAATACCACCCTAAGAATCAGAAGTGAAGCTAATCCGGGAAACAGAACCCCCCTACTGAGGCCTGCAGTGCAATCTATGTCCAGATGGCCAGAGCCCAGGTGCTGGGTAATGTCCACGCCATGACCAAAAGGCTGGACGCATCAGCCTGTGGGGCTCACTCGTCAGCCTGTCTTTGTTTATATTAACAAGAGCTTCTGCAGATACGTTTACTAGTGATCATATACAGGGTAGGAACCACTTTTAAAAATCGGGGGCTTCTTAAGAGAAGTCTTTGCTAACTCAAGTGCAAACGGGCATAATTCATGAATCGGCTCTTTGCTCACCTCTCGGTCCCTCCTCCCCACCTGCCTAGATTCCCCACACCCCTTTTGCCCACTTCCTGCTGCTCAGCCTGCACCTGACACCTGGGAGCAAATGAATCCTCTGTCCTTTTCCGGGACAAGCAGCAGATAATCTTCCTGTTCTCTGTGGCCCTTTTCTGCCACCACAGAGAGCTCACCTTTGACGGCCTCTCTGTGCCCTGTCCACAGGGCAGTCAGGACCCAGGTCCTTCCGCAGTGAGCAGAGATCTGACCAAGCAGCCCACCTTAGCTGTGGTCGGGGGAGAGGGTACCTGGCAAGGCAACTGCAGGTCTGAGTACCCCGCCAGCCCTTCAGCTAGCCCAGTGACTAAGCCGAGCCACACTACGTCGAAGCTTCATCTCCTCATTCACGAGCCTGGTCTGACTGGTTTTGAGAACTGACAAATGGGTCAAGAATCCTTGGCCAAGTTCATTTCAGACCCCATACACCCCCAGGCGCCAGCAGAGGTAGGAGGAAATGACTTTGGCAGTAGACTCAGAACTTCCATTTAAACAGGAGACATAGGCACTTCCAGGCACTTTAAGTGGGGCTTGAGACATGGTGAACAGAACCTTCCAGAGAAGAGCTGGCCCTCTCATGCTCTCTTTCCTGGGAGAAAGCCAGGAGTCTCTAGCATCTCATTGAGCAAGGTCCTGACGGTGCCTAGCACCAAAACAGAAATAGCCAGGCCCCCAGAGACTTCCTAGACGCGTGCTTGTCCTTACAGGGTGCCACACTGCTTGAAAGTGAACTGCCCTGCCTTTAAATCCATCTCCCCCTTGAAAAGGATAATCAGATGTAGCTGGATCACCACTTGAGAGAAACAAAAGACCCCGAAGCATCTGGAATCTCGGTTTGAGTGCTTAGCTTTCCCAGGATACCCTGGAGACGTGGCCAAGCCGACGGCCCTCTGCTCATGTTACCACCGTCACCTGCAGCTCGAATCAGCATTTCTCGTGGGGCTGATGTGTTTCCTGTGGAAGGCCTGAGACATTCCATCTGAGGCTTGTTCTGAACCTCTGTCACTCGACCCAGCAGGGGACCAACTGCAGCTTAAAAAAAACCTGTGGCTCTTGGGAAGCCAGCCCAGAGCCACTGCCGCGGGAGCTCGCGGGCCCCTCGCGCCAGCACTGCAGACGGCGATGGCAGCGGTGCACAAAGGCCCTCGCCTGCCCGCTGCAGCCCCACCCTGCCTCTGCAGCGTGTTTATTTTTTTGTGCTGAATGGACTCTTGTTCTTCGTTACTTTGCTGTGGGAGCTCGGGTTTGCTGTGCCGCTAGAGGACATCTTGGCATGTTTAAGTATGGCTTATATAAACTGCTTTCTTACTTTAAGCAAGTTCCCAACTTTACTGAAGTTTGGGGGTTGAGGTATTCTTTTTAATGCAAACGATAATGAAAAACAGCTACTGAAAGTGGTGGCCCCAGCCAGTAGACTGAATTAACACTAAAAGTCAACAAGTAGGAAACATTCTTGGGATCCCAGATCACTATCTTAAAAAAAAAAAGAAAAATACCCCAGCAGCCTCTTTGGGGTCTGGCTGAACTCTCTGAATAACTGTTGCTATTTAGTATTGATTAGTGCCAGCCGCCTTGCTCACCACTGCCTTGGAAGCCAGTGATCACCCTTGCCCGGGAGCACGGCCTGTCAGCACCCTCATCCACCGCCAGCAAGCGTGTTTGGGAGAAAGCATAGCCCCTGCAGAGCACTTCTGGCTGGAGCCCACCTACTCCACATCTGCTGGACCAAGAGCAGGCAAGGAAATTCTCAAGCAGAAATCTGGAACCGAAACACTACATAGGGTCTGAAAAGTACGAACACAAGCCACACTAGATAATTCAGAGATAAAGGAGATGGGTTTTTTTGAATTATTTTCAGTTGTCACTCACCTTCGGTGGTGAAGCCATTCCAGACTCATCTGAAGAGAAATCCCCATTTGGGGATGAAATCTCAATGTCTGTGTTTTATGATTCTGGTTATCTGTCCACCATATGCTTTTATAGGAGTTTCCGTTTTAGAAGCCCACCTTGGTGACTCCACCTTGGAGAATCCCAACCTCAGCTCAGAGGTGTTGAGAATGAGAGCAGAGCCACCCCCTGCAATGCTCAGAACCAAGGGTCACCCGGCACAGAGAATGTGGAATCAGCCATCTACGTTTACAAAACACTTACCCCAAAGGTTCTTTTCAGTGGAACCCTGGGTGAATTTTTCTCTTTTGTGGTGCTTCCAAGGAAACAAAGGCAGTTAATAATGCCTTTCCTCTCTTAAGCACTTTTTCAAAATAACACAGTACATCTTTAAATTTGGGAAGGCATTTCTGATGAAAAGGCTTCCTCACAACCTGAGGACAAGGGCTATCCGGAGATGCTCCTGTTCCCCCATGGCTGCAGAGCAACAGCGAAGCCTCAGTTGGGTGGCTTTCAAATCGGAATTGCACTTTAATTGACCAATCCTCAATGCTCGAGGCCTTATGGGGTAGTGGGTCTGGGAACCCATCTCTTTTTAATCTGCCAAAGAATTACCAGAAACACATCAAATGCCAACTCTCCACCTGCCCAGTGGGGGTGAGGAACTTTTGTATCCCAAAACAGTCCATATAGCATCTGCTGCACCATTTGGGAATGTCTTATTTTTAATCTCAGGATTTAAATAAACACTTTGACATTGAGAGTGGCGTCACGTTTCATTCCATTGAGACGTAAGGTGAGAGATGCAGTTGCACACAGCAGAGTTGGGACAAAGCTATTGGGCCGTGTCAAGTCCTGTGACTTTTCAAAAGGGAGAAAAAAAAAGGCAGCTGTTCTAAGAGGTTGCCAAATTGACCTGGTATCTGGACCCACAGTCTGCGCTGAGGTCCGAGTTCAGACCTGCCTCAGCCAGTCCAGTGCACCAACCCACTGCCCTCTGCCAGAAGAGCTTCTGCGTTCAGCGAAATTCCCCAGCCCTCCCCTGGTCCACGAAGAGCAGCCTGATTTACCAGAATGATGGAGTCGGGGAGGAGGTCACAGGTGGCCTAAAACCATGGTTAGCCAAGCTGGATCCAAATCTAGGCAGAACTGCTAGAGGAGGCAGCAGAGAGGGGCAGTGAAGACCCTGGACATGGGCCCCGAGGGCCGTGTCCCAGTCACTCCTCCCCTGGGCGGACTGAGCTTGGGCCAGGCAGTCCATCCGCACTCACCTCTGGGGCGCCCTGCGCCCCACAGGGTCTTCGCAGCCCTCCTTCCCTCCACTTCCCTTCTTCCAGCCTTCCCCTTGCCTTGGATTCTCCTGTGGCCTCTTCTTTCATCAGTTACTCAGGAAGAGATTACACTTTCTGTAAGTGTTCCCGGCAGGTCCAGGACCCTGTTTCTTTCATCCTCATCTCCCTCCTCTGCCTCACCCCACAGCATCGAGCACAGAGCATGATGCTCACCAGCCTCTAAATCAGTGAGGACCCTGGGCACCATGGTCAGCCCTAGGCCATCAACAAGCCCACTGGCCAACTTGGCCAACTCCCAAAACCCCCATGGTGGAGAAGGACAAAGGTCAAGCCCACAGGGGCGATTTGGGGAGGATAGAGGTGAGCTGGTTACCGGATTGGACACGTGTAACCTCCTGTGCCCTCAAGCCTCTCCTGTCCAGTAATGGAAGAGTGCTCTATCCAAGTGCCTGAAAGCACAGCAGAAGGAATTCTGTGTTCCTAGGAAAGGCCCTGCAGAGAGGCCACGTGGACTGAGCCTAGGAGAAGGACTGGGACCCACAGATACAGGCTGCTTTATCTGGGCTGGGATCCAGGGCCTCCGCGCCACAATCCTGGTGCACCTCTCCCCACCTGCTGAGCCGCCCCCAGGTGAGCAGACCAAACCTCCACTCCTGGTTTTCCAAGCCCCCACGCGATTCCGGGAATTCTAGCCCCTCTCAGTGTCCGTAGACGCGTGCCGCTGCCCGCGGTGCCTCTTCCGCCCAGAGGATGTAGCGATTCCCCGGGTGACTCAGAAGGACACTTCAGCCACGGTCAGCCCCTCTTGGTTTGAAGATGCGTGGGAAAAATCTGGCGAGTGTAGCCCGCCGCCCACACACATCTGCAGAGCAAATAGATGGTGAAACCTGTCGCCTGAAATGAGAAAACGGACTTTTATTGAGAGAGCGGTTAAAGCTGAAGCCATCAAAACCCAGGGGAGAGCAGAGCTATTGTGAAAGCCGCTCAAAGTGGGTTAGGGTTGAAAGAAAGGTCAGCCTTTTACTTTTCCCACACCCGCTGGTTTCTGAAGAAAGATTGTAAAGCCGAGCCGAAGCATAATCACCAATCTCTGGTCTTTGATGTGTGTCCCCTCGTCCCTCCCCCATCCCTCGAGCTCGTGGGGGCGGCTGGAGGCTGGTGTGGTTTCCTCACCCCTTCTGGCAGGTTCATGCTGAGGTTAACGCACATTTGGCAGCCCCATCTGAAGCATGGAATGAGTTGTCTTAGCTCCATAATGAACAGAGGAAGCCAGGCCTCTCCAAATCCGAGGTGCATGAGTGTCCTTCCCCAGGGAAGGCCTCATTTCCAGAGCGCCTGTGGCTGCGGCAGGATGCTCAAGGGAAAGGCGATTTCAGGGAGACCTCCCACTGAGCCCTAAGGAGAGAAGGACACCTTTTCTGGGAGGTCACCCATCCGTCTGCCAGGTCAGTGGGGCAGGCACCGTCTTCTCCTTGGCATGAGAAAGGAAGGCGGGTGGGGGTGGGGAAGGCCCAAAGGATAGCAGAGCAAAGGAGGGGTAAGAAAGGAGGGTCAGCCGCAGGAAGGGCCTTCGCCAGGGCCACACCGCAGGCCAGGTGAGCAGGTTAGGCTTTCTCATGGGAGGAAAGGAGGCGGGGGAATGGCAGGTTTTACTGAACAGACGACAAAGGCAGTGACTGCAGACCTAGAGAAAGGAATCCAGTTTGTTCCTCTGACTCTGAGGCTGACTTCAAGCCCCCACGTGCTTTCACAAGGTGGCCACAGCATCAGCCCTCAAGTGGCCTTTGCACAACAGACGGGGTCTATGTGTGAAACCAGAGGTCTTTGTAAAGACAGCCCTTCTGCACCAGCAAGGGACCCCACAGACCTGTTGGGTGTTCTCAGAAGGACCACACATTCATGCCCCCAAGATGAACCTGTGGAAGAGGGACAGGGACCCATTAAGCCCAGATCAGGAGCACGGGCTCCTTGGTTATCAAGGGTTCAGGTATTATCAGGAAAAGCCCAAGACTCACCGAGGGCTCAATTTTGCTCCAGAGTCAAGCTGTTCATTTATTAAGTGTCAGTAAATACAAAGCAAGTAGCAGAGAGTTTCCTAGAAGAAAGTCCTCTTCTTTGGGTTACCTGGTGGCACGTTAAAATACAGAGTCATGGGCACGCCGCATATCAACTCTGGTTCATTGGGTCCAGTTCATTCACAAGTCTGCCAGATGATGATATTGGTGGAGGTGATCCATGGACCACGCCAGAAAGTCCTTGATGATCACCGCTCTGTCACCACTTTGGTTAGAACTTGAGGAAAGGGGTAAAATCAGCTAATGGATCTGTCTCCTAATTCAGCGTTGCCAGTGACCCTCAAATCTTGGAATCAGGACCTCTCTCTCAGCTCATTGGTCCAAGCACTGGGATGCAGTGATGGAAATGTCATTCTTAGAGAGGAAGATATTTCCAAATGAACCACCTGGTGTGAAACTATCCTACAGGTAAAACCTTTTCACAACCATAGTTTTTTTATGGCTTTATGTTTTTATTCAAGGGACATGTTACCCAACTGGTCATTTGTAAATGGAAAAACATTCCCTTCCCCAAACCTGAAGTAGTTCCGTACGTGTCCACAATTTAAGATTTAGAGGAAGAAATATGAGTTTGGTATCAAAGGGTCTGGGTTAAATAGGGATTCCTAAACTGGTCCATACACAGAATTCAGAAGGTCTGTGAACTTGGGAAAATGACCACTTTCCTTTACTATCTAGCTAAAATTTAGATCTTCTTCAATTATGAATATAGACTACATGCCACATGAGTATGCATTAGCAAGACCCGTGACTCTGCCACTGGTGGAACTGACAGATATTTTCTTGTTACTTGAAAGTTGTTGCAGACCCTTTAAATATCATTTATGCTCATCTGTACTATGAAATGAGGGTTGTTGTTAGACCTGCTGTAGATTTTTTTTAACCATGTTCATGAAGAGATGTGTATTACTAGTTCACAAATTTATTTTAATAGAGAATTATGCTTCAGTGTAATTGGTTTCCCTTGTAATCGTATATATTTTATTCATTTTAAAGCGTTCTAAGACGGCTTTGTTAGATTGTCAAAGGGGTACATAAGGGAAAAAAAGGTTAAGGACCTTTGGGTTCTGGCAGGTCTTCATGGAAAAGAAGAGAAAGATCAGCTCATTGCAGCACTGGTTTATTATTTATAACATATAATTAATAGCAGCATAAATAATTTAATAGGCTCTTGCCGTAAGTCAGCCACCTCTTACAGATGAGGAAACCAAAGACCCAGGGAAGCTGGTAAGTCTGAACCATTTGGAGAACATGTTACTACAAGACCGAGATAGCTGTGGGAGTAGTTTTCTCCAAACCATTCTCATTTCACTGGAAAATAGATTCTCCAATTATTCAAAAAATAACCTTCCATAAACCAGGCTATGCTGTGGCAGCCCTTGGCCTGTAAACCCTTACTATGTATCATCTTCCATACAAGAGGCTTATCAGTTGTATACTGAGAATCATAGCTCATGGTCCCCCACTGTCTCAGAGGATCAGATCTCTTCTGGCTCTTACAGGTTTTCTGGATTCTGAAAGCTGAACAAGGGGAAGTGCTGGGGCTCACTCTGCCTTTGTTAGCCTTGCCAGAATATTCTGAGTTCCCTAGGTTGTTAGTCCCACTGAGAACGTGTCAACCACAGTTCTATTAGCGTCTGCTCATTCATTCCCAACTAGCTTTATACCTCCCTTGGTCCCTTTGGTAAAAGGTGGCCCAGCCAAACAGGAAGTTTCCATCAAGTATTCATTCACTCATTTAAATCTGGAGGTCTGTAAAGGTAAGAGCATGATTTTATTATTATTTTTCTTTATTTTTGGCTGTGCTGGATCTTTGTTGCTGCATGCAGGCTTTCTCTAGTTGTGGAGCACGGGCTCTAGGCACTGAGGCTTCAGTAGCTGCAGCAGCCAGGCTTTCTCACCCCACAGCACGTGGGATCTTCCCAGATCAGGGATGGAACCCATGTCCCTGCGTTGCCAGGTGGATTCGTAACCACTGGACCACCAGGGAAGCCCCAAGAGCATGATTTTTGAGAGGAAGTACATGATGTCTTGGATTTGCTTTAAAATACTGTAGCAAAGGGAGGTGCTAACGGAGAAAGGTAAGAGTGAAGGAAGAGAGGGGGAAGGGAGGAGCAAATGAAGGAAGGGAGGCAAATGAAGCGAAGAGTGAAGAGAAAGGGAAAGAAGAGGAGAACGTGGGTGTTGTGGGCGGGAAAAGAATGCAGGGAGTGTTGATCACTGTTGGAACTGAGAGATGGGCACGAGGAGGTTAGTTATACTGTTCTCGCCACATTTATCTAAGTGTTTTTTAATTTAATTTTATTTATTTTTTGACTGTGCTGAGTCTTTGTTGGTGCGTGGGCTACTCTCTAGTTGCAGTGCACGGGCTTCTCACTGCGGTGGCCTCCTTTGTAGGCACAGGCTCTAGGGCTCGCGGGCTCAGTTGTTGCTGCTCCCAGGCCCTAGACCACAGCCTTAGTAGTTGTGGTGCCCAGGCTTAGTTGCTCCAAGGCATGTGGGATCTTCTGGGATCAGGGATTGAATCCATGTCCCCTGCATTGGCAGGAGGGTTCTTTACCGCTGAGCCACCAGGGAAGCCCTATGTGTGTTTTTTTTTTTTTAATTTTCATATTTAAAGATTTTAAAACGAAAAGAGCATGAGTGGTGATAACCTGAACTAACTCAGAGGCGGGGGCACTTAGCCTGGCAGTGTCGCACAGGCACGGGCACCGCAGGGCCTTTGCACATGTCACCCCCTCCTCCCAGCGCACCCTCCCTTCCCTTCCTCCTGTAGCTCACTCCTGCTCATCCTTCATCTCGCAGCTTAACGCCGCTTCCTCGGGCAAACCTTCCCTGCCTCTCATCCTCACGGTAGGTCAGAACCTCTTCTAACACACTCACCAGCATCTCGAAGCCCTCTCTTCATGACGGTCCGATGGGCATCTGTCATCTGTGAACTGTGAGCTCCGTGGGCACTGGACCTCTGTCTGCTTTTCCTTAGTATCACCTGAGCCCAGTGCCTGACACGTAGAAAATGCTCCATAAGTTTTTCTTCAATGAGATTGGTAAAATATCATTATCAATTGCTATATTTTCCCAAGATAACAGGATTTCACAACAGTAATTGCACTTCCCAGAACCAAATATTTGAAATTGGAGGAGCCATTGATTCACTTAACATACATTTATTGAGTGTCTCTCATGTGTGAGGTCTGCCGTAGGCACTTGGGAAATAGCAGTGAAGAGAAAAGAAGAACAGTCCCTGCCCGAGTTTATATTTATTAAGCGTCATGTGGTGCCAAGCGCTGAGAAGAGCAGAGCAGGGAAGGGGACTGTGGATGGGCCGGGACGGCCTGGAGGAGAAGGTGGTGTTTAAACAGAGGCCTAAGGAGGTGGCGGAGGAAGCATGTGACTGGGAGAGATCCAGCCAGAGTCACCTAGGGGATTGCGGGGTGAACTGTCTGATGCCTCGTCCAGCCTCTTCTGTAACGCCGGGTCTGAGCCATGAGCTCCTGGGGGTTCAACCTAGGTTAGTCACGTCATTGCGTTGGATTTGAAAGACTAATGGTAAAATTGTTGGCTCCTTGGTATTCTGCTTATCAACTGCTATGTAACAAATTGCACCCAAAACTCAGTGGTTGAAAACAATAATAACCATTTTATTGTATCTCATGATTTTATGGGTCAGGAGTTTGAGTAGGGCTTGACACGATGCTTCTTCTGTTCCCTGTGGTATTGATGCACTTTGAGGTGGCGTCCAGCAGGCAGATGGACTGTTTGTGAGAAGGGAGCTGGGAAGACCAGCGGGGACAGCATGGGGTGAGGAGGACAGGTGGGTGTCCAGAATTCTGGCCAGCTTTGGGTACGGAGTCGTTGGATCTGCACATCCTCAGACCTGCAGCCTAATCTGTGGCTCCCGCACGAAGAATCTGAGGCTCCACAGCTGCACGTGTTTGGGGAGGAAGGAGCCTGTGAGAGGGAGAAGAGGGGAACCTTCTCGAGGCTGTGAGAATGATGCCATCATCCCATGGCCCAGTTTTGACAGAGGGCTCAGCAGGGCCTCAGCTGTCACGTGTCATTGTTGAGAGTTTGTGCTCAGTGGTATCTAAAGCAGTGCCGGCCCAGTCTGCCCATGCGTCTTTGCAGCCCCTGGTACTCAGCCTGATACTCGGCACATTTTTGGTCAAGTCTTCAAGGCAGTGGCCGATTTGTCTGACCGTGTCACGCACGCAAGGTGGGACAGCCTGGTGGGCGAAAGCCACAGCTTGAGTGCCAGACATGCCCGGGATCATGTCCTAGCCTTGCCGGTTGCTACAGTGTGATGCTGGGTGTGTTCCTGATCTCAGAAGCGCTCAGCCCCTTCATCTGTAAAATTGTTGAGTTACATACAGTATTATGTACCCGGCGCAAAGCAAGCAAGCAGAAGATGACAGCCAGAAGAGGAAAGCCCATGTCTGCCCGGTACCCATGGGGCCTGGCAGGCTGTTGGTGTGCACAGCGGTCTGCTGATGGTTGAATTAAGACCAGGCAGGCCTCTGCTCCCAGCCTCCTGAGATGGGTTCTGTGATGGATGCTCACAGAACACTCTGTAGCTCTGGGTACCCTGTGCTCTTTGCCCAACAGGTCTCAAATGTGTTTTTGCTATTGCCAGCCCCTGAGGTAAAGCTTGTTGCAAGCTGACTTCTCTAGAAGCAGATGCTGAGATGGAATCTTGGGGGCAAATGTCTATTCGGGGTTGCCAACTGTGAAGGGAAGTAGGAGGAAATAGGCTTGGGCAGAGAAATCTTGCCAGCCCGGCACGAGGCTGTGTGCATGCTAAGTCACTTCAGCCCTTCAGCCGTGTCCAACTCTCTGTGACCCTATGGACTGTAGCCCGCCAGGCTCCTCGTCCATGGGACTCTCCAGGCAAGAGTACTGGAGTGGGTTGCCACGCCCTCTTCCAGGGAATCTTCCCGACCTGGGGATTGAACCCGTGTATCTTACATCTTCTGCATTGGCAGGCGGGTTCTCTACCACTTGCGCCACCTGGGAAGCCCAAATATGTCAAGAGTGGAGGGGAACTCACAAAGAGTCACATGTTGGAGGGGAACTCACAAAGAGTCACATGTTGGAGAGAAACCTTTGCTTGTCTTTTGCAGGTTTTTATAACGCAGACATTGAAAGGGACATTAGCTGTGTGGGCTGTCTGTAACAATAATACAGAATTGATTAGAGAGACAGTCCCTGTCCTGGGAGGTTGCTGGGCTCAGACCACAGGTGGAACAGGAGGGCCGTCTGGAGTCGGGCCAAGGAAACTGTTGCAGAACCACCACGTCTTGGTTGTGATGATAATTCTAAAACCATGCTATCTATTAATCACTCATAGTAAACAATCAGTAACTATTTGTCAAATGAATAGAGAGATTTCTTTGGAGTGTCTAAAATGTGTGAGGTGCAGATACTGGAGGCCATGATAATCTCCCTTTTGTCAAAGTCATTTAGCACCCCTTGACCAGACCTCACTTTGAGACAGACTGTATTGGAGCTTTAGCATCAGTCCTTCCAATGAATATTTAGGACTGATTTCCTCTAGGATGGACTGGTTGGATCTCCTTGCAGTCCAAGGGACTCTCAAGTGTCTTTTCCAACACCACTATTCAAGAGCATCAATTCTTCGGTGCTCAACTTTATTTATAGTCCAACTCTGACATCCATATCTCACATCTTACATCAAAACAACATTCATTCCCCTTTGAATATACACATTGTGATGTGTTGACTTGAGATTAGTCATAAAAAATTTTTAATTGGTTAAGCAGTATCTTTCTTGATATATTTCATTCAGTTTCCTGATTTTTCTGATCTATAGAGTTCCTCTAAAATGTAATTATATTATAATCCTCTTTTATCATTATTTCAGAAAAGTACTCACAGACATATTTTCTAGAAATGTTGAATGTGTGTCCTAGTGGGTGTACCCTTGCAGATTCTTCCAATATTTTTATCTTAGGATATACCTACTTCTAAGACCTAGTTTAATTTGACTGTAAAATGGTCCTATTTATGCATAAAAACTAACTTACCAACAAAGGATACTTAAAATCTTTAAAATATAATACAGCTGCAGTGCATCTTTAACCCTGCTTCGAAGCTGTGGTAGAACTGGGCAGTCAGTCGGGTGCTAAAGGAGGCCCTTGGAACCAAGTGTGGTCATCATGCTCAGTGCAGGGTTCGTGGTTCTTACGGCATTCATCTCCTTTCCTAAAAATCAGAGGGGGGAGCAGTAGAGTCCATGACATTGTTTTCTCAACTAATGTACATTGGTCAAAGCCTTATCTACCTCTCTTGTTGTTGTTCAGTCGCTCAGCCATGTCTGACTTTTTGTGATCCCGAGAACTGCAGCATTCCAGGCTTCCCTGTCCTTCACTAGCTCTTGGAGCTTGCTCAAACTCATGTCCATTGAGTCGGTGATGCCATCCAACCTTCTCATCCTCTATTGCCCCCTTCTCCTCCTGCCCTCAATCTTTCCCAGCATCAGGATCTTTTCCAGTGAGTTGGCTCTTTGCATGAGGTGGCCAAAGTATTGGAGCTTTAGCATCAATCCTTCCAATGAATCATCAGGGTTGATTTCCTTTAGGATTGACTGGTTTGATCTCCTTATAGTCCAAGGGACTCTCAAGAGTCTTTTCCAGCACCATAATTTGAAAGCATCAGAAAGCATCAGCCTTCTTTATGGTCCAACTCTCACATCCATATGTGACTACTGGGAAAACCATAACTTTGACTGCATGTACCTTTGTTGGCAAAACTAACATGTAGTTCAGTTCACATTGCCTCTGAACTTAATCTCCATCATGGTGTCCCATGAGTGACTCTAGGCTGGAGGAGATTGAACAAGCACAGTCGTGGCTCACTTCTCCCTGCTTCCTTCCCTACCCCCACCCTCAGCTCCGTGGACATATAGTACCAGAACCGCAGTATCAAAAGGGCGTGGGATGAATGCCAGTCAAGTTCTTCCACAGAACCGCACAGAGTTATTTAGGTGTGGCCCATTCCTGTTGCTTATTCTAAGTTCCTCAAAGGATATGAGTCTTCTTCTGGAAAAGGTGGCCACATGGACAGCTCTGTCTGTAGACTGCCTTGGGACGGTCATCCTCTCCTTGACTGTAGGTGGTTCTTATTGTGCTGGGACCCCTGTTGACCTGCTGGTCCCAGGCCAATGCTTGTTTGCCACCAACTGCCCACACTCGGGATGAGTTGGCAAGGCCTTTGTATTGTCTCTTGCTCTCCTTGTTGCTGTCCACTTTCTGCTCACTTCATTCCTCACTGACGTGTAGTTTAGAAGTGGGCGGGGGAAAGGACACTGTTGCAGAGTCCAGTGCTTCGGCGTCCCCTTTGAAAGGAATGGCCTTGGAACCGAAACCACAGCAATTCACAGCCCGCTGGGAAAACGAGATGCCTTCTCTGAAGCAAGTGGCAAAGCCGGGACGGTTCATGGTCCTGCTCTAATCGTCCTCTTTGGGAATGCCAATGGACTCACCTGGAGAAACTTGGGAGATAAGTTTGCCCAGAGAAGAAACTATAAATTGTTCAGCCAAAATGGTTTTATGGTATTTTTGAAGTGTTATTTCCTTATCCCAGTCCTTATTCTTCATACTCTAATATGGCTGTTTGATCTCTATACACATTTAAAATATAGAGACAGGGTAAAAAAAAAAGTGGAAAGTAATGGATATTTGTAAACAGTCATTTAAAAAGCACTTTTCTAATGACTGAAAATTTTTAATGTGATAAATTTGCCAAATAGTAAAAAGAGACACAAAGGTAAATTACATCATTTTTTTTTTCAGGCTAATCTCTATGTTGAAAGCTTTAAAAAAAAATGTTAGCATTATACAATATGAAAAAGAGAAGCATGGAGGCAGATATCCTTCCAGTGGCCTCAGAAACAAGAGGGCAAATAGGGCCAGTCCCTTGTATAGGGAGCAGGTAGAGTAGACCATCATACCAGCCACTTAACAGAGTGAGCCCTAATGGAGCCAGGACCCCACCAACCCAGGTTCTTACTCTCCCTGCACGGGTTGTGAAGACCACTTCCATGGCACCAGGGGACAAGCTGAATTCTGCCCAGATCAGCGTGGCAGCCAGGTGAGGAATCACAGAGCCTCCAGAAGACGTGGGTTGGAAGCCAGCAGAATTCAGGTGGCATGCTGGTATGGTCAGTTGCCCAGAGGCTCAGTGACCAGTGCTGCAGATAGTTTCAGAACAGGAACAAGGACCCAACTGGCCCAGAATAGATCAAGGAGAGCAGAAGGGAATTAGATCTGAGATTGTTTGGAAGGATTCTAGAGCAACACCTGCCATGGGTATCAGCCTCCAAAACCAGAGTAGAAATTCTCCAAAGACAGAAGCTTTCATGAAGCCTTGTGTATTCATGGACTGTGGCAATGGCCGATGCTTCTGTGTCTTCTTTTGGAAGAGATCGCGTCAGAACTGAAGCCACAGCGATTCCCATTGCTCTGAGAAATCAAACGCCTCCTCCAGGGCACAGCTGCATTAATGCTCAGGCAAGTGGCAAAGCCTCGGGGGCCTGTGGTGTCTGTCGTTCATTAATCCTCCTCTGAAAACCACAGGCTTTGCAGCCAGGAGCCAGTCAGCAGTCTCCTGGGATGGCCAGTCAGTTTTAAAGAGTCCAACTTGGCAAATCCTGACCAAAAGTAATAATGCTATTCAAATTCATCCCTTTCTGAGTTTTCTTCCTCCCTTTTCTCATTCCTTCTCCTTCTCCACTTTCTCTCTGGCCTATCAGTAAGGGAAGCTGTGTCTGAATTTCTCGACACTTCCAAAAGGACCGCTCACCTCAGAGAAGCCGCCTCAGAAGGAGAGAGCCCCCGAGGTTGTCTCCAGCAGCATAGATGACAGCTTCAGGCTTCCCTCTCTCCTCGTGAATGAAACCCACTGAGCCTGGCTGATGCAGCCCAGGTTCTTCAGGGTCTTCACAAGATCCCGGCGGAACCTCTCGCCCACAAAAACGTAGAGAACAGGGTTCAGGCAACTGTGGAAAAAGGCCACCGTCTGAGTGACCTGGAAGCAGATGTCAATTTTGATGGAGAGGGCGCAGCTGGAGATGAACATGGCATAGGCATCGATGGTCTGCACCAGCAAAACACAGTTGTGGGGGAACTGGGACAGGACGAAGACGGTGAGCACAGTGATGGTCACCTTCAGGGCCTTGTGCTTGGAAGACTTCTTGGCCTGGATCAGGGTGTGGATGATGATGGTGTAGCAGCAAGCCATGACCACAAAGGGGAGGAAGAAGCCCAGGATGACCTTCAGGGTCAAGACAGCCGACTTGAGTTTGGTACTCTCGTCGCTGGAGTAGACCATGGTGCAGATAGCAATTCCGTGCTCCTCCTTGACTTGGCTGTACAGGAGTTCCGGGAGGCAGAGCGCGGCCGCCATCACCCAGACGGTGAAGCAGACCATCTTGCTGTAGAGGAGCCTTTTCCGCCTCCACATCTGCGCTCTCATGGCCTGCGCGATGGCGATGTACCTGTCCACGCTGATGCACATGATGAGCAGCACGCAGCTGTAGAAGTTCATCTTGTACATGCTGTTGACCACCTTGCACATGAAGGTCTGGAATTTCCACTGGTCAGCGGCGGCAATGGCCCAGAAGGGCAGGGTGGCGAGAAAGAGAAGGTCGGCGATGGCCAAGTTGAGCAGGAACATGTCGGTCATGGTCTTCACTCTCGTGCAGTACCAGTAGACCAGGATGACGAGGCTGTTGCCCACGGCCCCCACGATGAACACGAGCCAGTACAGGGGCGGGAGGAAGTGGCCCGCAAACTGCCTGACGTGGCTTTTCTCACAGAAGTAGTCCGTGAAGTTGCCGTCATACTCCATGGGCGGCGTGCCATCGTAGGCGTAGTCATCTGACAGGTTAGGGATTAGGCTCTGCAAGGAGACACAAGGCGACACTGGGTCAAGGGCTGGCTTTTGGAGGTTCTGTCTGATCGCAAAGGCATGGAGCCCTTGGACCTTCCAACCCCAAAAGGCTGTGAGAAGGCAGAAGAAATGTGTGTGTGGGAAGTAGGAATTCCGAGAGCATCTGCTTAGATTGTAAATGATTTATTTATTCAACAAATGTTTATTAAGCAGGTGCTGAAGAGTCAGGTGTGGTTCCCACTCTCGTGGAACTTTCCTCCTCTGGGAAGAGACATGCAAGCAAAGGAACAGTCACGGGCCACATGGCAGGTGCTCCATCAGGATGGAGAGAGGGTCTCAGGGCCACTGGTGGGCGAACTTAGCCAACTCAGTGAACGAGTCTGTTCCTTCTCCTGTCTACTCTGCACTCCCTAAAAGGTCCTCAGAGGCTTTCACACTTCTCTGGGTCCAGATTCCCGAGTCCTCTGAAAGCTATGGATCCTCTGTTGAGCAGCAACAGTCACACATGCACCCACTTACACATGTGCACACACATGAGCACACACGCTTACGTATACACCCTCACGTACATGCACATACGTAGAAACCGCCATTGGCTATGTGATTTCAGAATCTCTTATTCAGAATTTGTTAGGAATTTCAAGACAGCGGAGCATTAACTCAAGCAAGTAACACTTCTAAGCATGAGGCCTTGTGCGACACACACATGAAGCCAGCCCTCACAAGCCCTCACATTTACAGACACACGTGCACACAAGCGTGCCAACACGAATGCACATACATATTCACATGTACACGCCCCCACACATGCATGCACACATTCAGACACCTGTGCTCACACCCTCACAATGTGCACACAAGCACGCATGCACACACACACATCCTTTGATACAGCTAAGGACTCTCCAGGCATATTTTCAGAGTGATTGAATTCACACACAAAAACCTGGAATTGAATGAATTTCGTCAAGACCACAAGGCCAGCCTGTATCATTGGATGATCAGAGTGCTGGCCATCTTTATGACAAAGACAGAGGACAAGTTCATGTCCTAGGCTAGGGGAAGCCTGGACACACCTGTCCACCTGTGTCAAGACTTGTACTCCTACCTTGAGTGGTGGGTAAACACCCTTTGGATCTCAGGCACAGGATCCTCTGAAAATCTCCCAGCAAATATAAATGTCAGTTATTTACCAGCTTATTTGCTTCCCTACTGTCAGAGCCCCGAGTGCATGCCAGACCTGGTGTGGAGTTCAGGATATACATGCATTTAATCCTGGACCTTCCAGGTAGGGGTGGGCCCCTCTTCCAGATGAGGGGCAGCTGGCTACCAGGAGGAATTCTGAGGTGGCCAAGCCATTTCTTCCGTCCTCTCTGCTCTCTGAGCCCTGGAGACACTGCTCTTGCTGGAGAAGCCACCCACAGAGGCTGTTCTCAAGGTCTGGGTCAGAATAAGACCTAGAGAGATCACTGTAAGGATCTGAAATCCACTCATCTCCCACTCACTCTCCGTCCGAGAGCACGCCCTGGACCCCCCTGGCCTGAGCACTGGGTAGAGTGATTTCCCACAGGCTGCGCTGTATATCCTGGGGACTGTGTCGAGGTGGCTTCTGAGGAGCTCGCTGGGCGCCCCGCCTCCAGGGCCTTTCGGTCCAGCTGTGTCCACTCAAGACCTAGCTCAGGTGTGCATTTGGCACTTACGTATAAAAGAGATGTGAAGCAAGGCTTTCATATTTCCTGAAGGACAAGTGAGAGTTTTTTTTAACTCATGAACCACATGAATTTTGTGACTGATGAGGATTCCCTTTGTAATTGGGAAGCTCAGTCAAACTGGTAGCCCAAGTATAGTAACCAAGTAAAACCCTTTGACCAGTGCTGCCTAATAGGAACATAAGGCAACTCCTTAATTTTGCATTTTCTAGTAGCCAAGTGAAGTCAAAAGAAATAGGTGGGTCTCACCTTAATAATGTGTTTTATTGAAACCTAGCATGTCTAAAATATTATTTCATTATGTAAGCAATGACTTCTCTGGTGGCTCAGATGGTAAAGTGTCTACCTTCAATGCAGGAGACCGGGGTTCAATCCCTGGGTCGGGAAGATCTCCTGGAGAAGGAAATGGCAACCCACTCCAGTATTCTTGCCTGGAAAATCCCATGGATGGAGGAACCTGGTAGACTGCAGTCCATGGGGTTGCAAAGAGTTGGATACAACTGAGCGACTTCACTTTCACTTTCTTTCTTTCAAGCCGTGTAAAAGTTACCAAGCTATTTCACATCCTTTTGTTGCATAGACTATTTTTGGACTAAGTGCATTTTACAATCAGGGGATATCTTAGTCGGAGTGACCGCACTTCAAGTGCTTACAGGCCCTACGTGACTTGTGGCTACCGCATTGGACAGGTCAGTTTCAGGCTGAAAACCCAAGTTCTGACTCTTCCTCTTTTCTCGCTGTTCTGTCAATTTGCTCTGACCCTATTTGAATGTATATCCTTTCTTTTCTGTTGTGTGCACTCCGTAACTGCCTCATGCCTGTTTTGGAACATGACAGGGGCCATGGGGCCAGAGTAAAACAGGCTATCATTACTGCTGGCAAGGGCCCAGTCTCTCTCTGACGGGGCTGACCATTCTCTTCCACATTCTCTTCTTACTGGAACGTCTAGAAGTTCTCTTTCCCAAGGTTTCCCTTGAAACATTTCTTAGCAAACTGTGTTGCTCTTAGACCCTTTTAAAAACATGACATCTTCACCAACTGGACCACTGCTCACAGCCTGTGGTCCACCATGAGCAGTGGTCTGAGCCAGATCTAGAATCTTCTCCCACTCTGAGGAGCAGCAATCCTTGGGGGGTGGGGGCAGACCTGGCCACGATGGATGGTGTTTGTGTGAAGATCCCGCCATCTTATTCCTTGACCAACTAAGAGGTCAGCATGCTCACCTTAAGCTTGAGAAACAGCTCTTTATTTCTTGTTCGTTGGTGATAAATAATGTGATTTGTTCACTCATTCAGCAAGTATTTACTAAGCACAGACTACATGCCAGGCAAGGAAACCACTTCCAAAGGACAGTGTTCTTGTCAGTGATGGTAATAGAAGTGGAGCAAACCATGAGAAAGTCCTTGACTCACCTGTCATGGAATGGGGCGGGGGGTGGGGGGGTGGGGGGGGCGGGAGGGTGGTCTGCCTGCATGTGGGGCCCTGAACTCCACACCACAGATGTGCCCTAGACAGGGCAGCATCGTGGGATGGCTCTGTTATTCCCAGGGGGCTGCTTAATTGGAGTAGTTATATCATTCGGATGCTTTTTAGAATTTTGATCAAGAAGAGAAGTACCTTATAGTCATAGATCTAAGTGAACAAGAGACTGTCTCACAGCATGCCCAGGGACTGGCCTGGAACTCAGCAGCGTGGGAACTCACTGCCTTCCGCTCACATAGGCTTTGGTTTCTGCCCCGGACAGAGCTTTTAGAGGCTCAACAGGTTTTAGAATGATTTTCAGGTGTTAGAGACCATCTTACAGTGGAGGGCATCCTTGATAGCTCAGTTGGTAAAGAATCTGCCTGCAATGCAGGAGACCCGAGTTCGATTCCTGGGTGGGGAAGGTCCGCTGGCAAAGGATAGGCTACCCACACCAGTATTCTTGGGCTTCCCTTGTGGTTCAACTGGTAAAGAATCCACCTGCAATGCGGGAGACCTGGGTTTGATACCTGGCTTGGGACGATCCCCTAGAGAAGGGAAAGGCTACCCACACCAGTATTTTGGCCTGGAGAATTCCATGGACTGTACAGTCCATGGGGTTGCAAAGAGTTGGACACGACTGAGTGACTTTCACTAGAGAGGAGGAGACAGACCCAAGGAACAGAAGGTTCTGGCCCAAACCCTCACCCCCTGGGGGACGGTCAAGGCCAGAGCCAGCCCCCTGCCCCTCAGCCCCAAGCTGGGGCACTTGTAATCCCTCCAGACCTGGCACCTTGCTCTCCTGATGTTGTCACTGTTATTTGCTGTTTGTTATTTGTTGTTGTTCAGTCACTAATTCGTGTCTGACTTTTGCCAGGCTCCTCTGTCCTTCACTGTCTCCTGGAGTTTTCTCAGACTCATGTCCCTTGAGTTGGTGATGCCATCCAATCATCTCATCCTCTGCCGCCCTCTTCTCCTCCAGCCCTCAATCTTTCCCAGCATCAGAGTCTTTTCAAATGAGTTGACTCTTTGCATCAGGTGGCCAAAGTATCGGAGCTTCAGCTTCAGTCCTTCCAGTGAATATTCATGGTTGATTTCCTTTAGCATTGACTAGTCTGATCTCCTTGCTGTCCAAGGGACTCTCTCAAGAGTCTTCTCCAGCACCACAATTCGAAAGCATCATTTCTTTGTTGCTCAACCCTCTTTATGGTCCAACGCTCATATCTGTACATGACTGCCGGAAAAACCATAGCTCACAGTGGCCACCCCAAGCCTGAGCCTCAGCGTCTGGGTCCCAGCACCTGAGCTGAGTGGCTGTCAGATCCCCCACCTGCATCCTCCCACCGCCCATCCCGGAAAGACTGTGGGCACCAGAGGATGCCCTGTGGCTTCCTCTGCCCAGGGCAGCCGGGAACTGCCTCTTGCTGGGGGCAAACCTCAGTGCACAGCAGATAAGGGGCAGGCACTGCCTGCCAGTGCCGCTGCCAGGCTCTCCACCCACAGGCCCCGGCTCCTGAGCCCGAGCAGGTGTGTCTTCCTCCCCCTGGGAGCCCTTGGCCCAGAAGCTGCGGCCTAGGCACTGAAGACTCTGCAGCCCCTGGACTCCATCTTCCCCCGACTTTCCGAGGCCTCCCTCCTGACTCTTGTCTCTGGATACCCTCCCCCAGCTCCAGGCACCTCTGGAAAGGCCACTGTGGAGGGCCAAGGCCATATCCTTCCCTGCTCCTTGTACCAAGATGCGCAGCTGGAGAGAGGAGACGGGGCCGGGAGGGAAGAGGAGGGAGACAGGCAGGAAGGGACTCGGACTGGTGGGAGTGGGCAAGTCCCCACCTTCGAGGAGGGGAGACTTTCAGCCAGTGAGCCATGTGGACACTTGCCTTGAGGGAGGAACCCAGGGAAGCCGGGACCAAGACCGCCCCCCAGCACTCCTCTTCCTTTGAGCCATCTGAACGCTCTGTCCCTTCTCCCAGCTCCAGTTTCCTCATCTGCTAGCATGGCTCCGCCCTTACCGTGAGATAGAAGGAGCAAGGCGCCCGGGGTGGTGACTGGCACATGGCCGGTCCCCGGAAGAGTGGCCCCAGGAAAGTCATGGCTGTTGACCAAGGTCACAGCCACAGAGGTCCTGTCTTGTCCCCGTGTAGGTGGTGCCAGACACCTCTTGACCACAAAAGGTCATTATCTGAGTGCATTTTCTTCCTTTCTGGGGCTGCCTTGCAAATTTCGGATATTTTTTCCAAGATCCCAAATGATAAAACCGAATGACTGACGTTATCAGCCCTGTTTTCCAGCATCAGGGATAAAGAGCAGATCCTGTCTCAGGAGAAACTACGGTTCTAATTTTGGTCAGAAAAATAGAGACTTATTTTGTTACTTCAGCTTTCCAGGTGGCTCTAGTAAAGAACCTGCCTGCCAGTGCAAGAGACATAAGAGACTTGGTTCGATCCCTGGGTCAGGAAGATCACCTAAAGGAGGGCATGGCAACCCCAGGCCCTAGCCTGGAGAATCCCATGGACACAGGAGCCTGGCAGGCTGCAGTCCATAGGGTTGCAAAGAGTCAAACACAACTGAAGTGACTTAACATGCACCTTGTTACTTCAGCAGGTCCAAAATAATTGTCTTTTTGTTGTTGTTATTGTTGTTACGGGAAACATGATCACATATGCAATACTAAATATCATCAGCATATGATAAATAACTTACTTGATATTAGTGGTGGCAACCACCACTCTCCATAGGTGGGGGGAACCTACAGTATGAAGGACAGTTGTCAACTCCACTAAGAATGTTTGACTTCAATACCTACGTGTAAAACCCAGATTCTCCCTTTGAGAAAGCAAAATTAAAATCCTTAGATATTTTTGTGAGCATTTTATATAAGTAAAGCATAGGAATTTTATTTGATTCTATAATTAATTATATTTGGCTATAAACTCATGAATGATTCTCTGGATAATAGCTGTACTCATTTCTATTAGCCTCTTTCAGAGAAATATATATCATTATTTGCTTTTTTGTAAAGACTATATAATGTCTGCTAAGAAACACGACTAACATGCCCACCGTGGGTCTTTTAAAAGCAAATGAATTCTCCTTTGCCCTCTTTTGTCTGAGTTTCAGAACAGACACATGGGACTAAGCACATTGTAAAGATCATAAAACCCTCACCTATGAGTAAAATCTGAAACAGCCTTCTCCTCTGCCCCCCGCCCCCACACACGGACCCCAGAGCTGTTCCAGAGCTTCGTGTCTGCAGAGCCGTCCGTGCTGGGCACGGACCACCTGTCTGGAGCATCGCTCAGCAGACCTTTTGTCCTGGGAAACCACAGAGCACTCCTTCCCCCCACTCCCCGAGGAGAGGCCCCCAAATGCAGTGTATTTCAAGGAGCCCAAGGGTGTGGCCATACTCACTGTGGCTTCTGTGGGGACCATGGTGGCTCAGGTTCAGACTTGCTTCTAGAAAGAGAGGGCAAAAATCAGAACGAGGACTGGCTTTTGACCGAACAGTAGCAAGTACCGAGAGATGGAGATAAAGCATCAAATTTGTTTGTTCTCACGAACAACAACAACAAAAAAAATGCCAAGCTGAGTTAGAATCCATGTTATACTGATGGTGAGTTAAATAGATTTCAAATCAAGTCTGGATTTCACAGTCATCTAGATTGTTAACGTAGAGTTGAAAGAAACCTCTCCTTTAAGAGCACTTGGGAGTTTTGACATCTTCCCAGCATGTCCTTTTTACCGTAACCCTTTTTCTCATAACTCAGCTTCTCTATCAGGTGCCCCCACTCCAATTTTATCCACCAAGTGTCCCCTGAAGACGGCAGGACAGCAGACTTGAAAGACTGCTCCAGCTGACTGCAGAGGAGGGGCCTCTCGGTAACCAGGTGGCAAGGACCCCAGAGTGAGGTGGCCTCTGCCGGCATCAGAGTCCCTCGCCAGGAAGGGCCCAGCACCCCAGCACCTCCCTGCATGCTCGGTTTACAAAGTCAGGGCCTGTTTGCTCTGTACCTTGACTTCAGCAGGAAAAGGAAGTCCTACATTTCTTTACCGAAGAAAACATAGTTGTCTCATGCAGAGGGCCTCCAAACTAACTGAGCTAAATCTCCGCTCTTGTTTTCTTGTGTTTTGAATCTCTGCAAGACCCACCCCTCTGTGGCGAAGCAAACAACAGCTCAGTTCCTTTCAAGGAAGGGGTCTGTGCCCGAGTGGGGCATTTCTTCTTATACACCTTCAGTGAGTGTGTTTCCGAGAAACATGTTCAGCCCACGCTCCAGGCTTCTGGAAGGAAATTTCTCCCTCGTAGATCCAACTGTAACCTCTTGGGCTTGTTTTATTCTTGTTTTCATAACACAGCCTCGTGACTCTCCCTGCTTTTCTAAGAGTGTAGTCATTTTAAAAACACAGCCTGTGGATTGGGGGATTGAGATAGACGCATATACACGGCTATGTGTAAAATCGACAAGGACTCGTGAGCACCACTGTACGGCGCAGGGGACTCTCCTCCATGCCCTTTCGGTGACCTGAAGGCAGCCTAAAGAAGGGTGGGTGCCTATGTGTTACCTGGTTCACTTGCTGCACGGCAGGAACAAACACCGTAAAGCAACTCTATTCCAATTAAAAAAAATAAACATACTAGGTGGGATAGCCACTATGGAAACCCATTAACCACACATCATGAGGTATCTGCCCAAGGAAAATGCAAGCTTATATCCATACAAAGACTACTATATGAATGTTCACGGCAGCTTTGTTTGTAATAGCCAACGACTGGAAACAGCTCAACTGTCCTCCAAGTAGAGTGAATAAGTCACCGTGGAATATCCATGCAGTGAATTTGGAACAGCTGCTGATACAGCAATGTGGATAAATTTCAAAATAACCCGGGAAAAGTACGTACTGTGTGATTCCACTTACATAAAATTCTAGGGAATGGGAACTAATCAATAGTGACAGAAAGCAGACCAGTGATTTCCTGGAGAGAGAGAGAAGGGCAGGGCAAGAGGACAGGAAGGGACAAGAGCAGGCCAAGAAGCCCCTGGGGTGAGCGGTGTGTTCACTGAAAGGATAGTGTGGTGCTCATGGGGGTGCACGATGTCAGAACTTGGGTTCTGTACTTCAGACATTTGCAGTGCTGGTACTGATCTCAGTAAAGTGGTTAAAGAAAAGAAGAAAAACAGCAAGATCTGATGAAAGCTTCCTCGTTTCTGTCCCTCTTCAGAGTCACATCGGGCCGTTAGCAGGTGGGGGGAAGACTCAGGACTTCCTCCTTGTAGCCTTCCTGCAGTAGCTCCTCCACAGTGCCTTGAAGTGCCTTGGGCTGTTGGGTGGGAATTGAGGGCTCAGTATGAACTCATGGCTTTTAGGGTTAGAAGAGATTAAGCAGATGATGTTTGATAGATCAGTCCATCGATTGATAAATAGATACAGATAAGTTTGTGTGGATGTGTTCTGTTCAGTCACTTCAGTCATGGCCGACTCTTTTTTGCGACCCCATGGACTGTAGCCCACCAAACTCCTCTGTCTATGGGATTCTGCAGGCAAGAATGAATACTAGAGTGGGTTGCCATTTCCTCCTCCTTCAGGGGATCGTTCTGACCCAGGAATCAAACCCACGTCTCCTGCATCTCCTGCATTGCAGGCGGATTCTTTACCCACTGCACCACAGGTGTTACGTATTTTAGCATATTTCCTGACTCTGTCTGCTGAGACGACCTAAAAGCAAGGACACACAGTATAATGACCATCTGGTGCCCAGCTCTTCATTTCTAAATACCTTTCTTCCTGACAAGGAACCAAGACCCCGTGGAGAAATGCCTGATTCCAGAGTTAGGGCAGGGAAACTGTAAGATGAACTTGGGACTGATTTTTAACCCAGAAAGCAAGTGTTTAAAGGCACTGAGGACTTGTCAAAGGACAGAGGCACCAACTTGATAGGGTTCCACTAGCCAAATCTGAGGCAATTTGAGCATTAAATTAAATAATGATGGCAGTCATTATAGCACATTCAATTAATTAAGGATCCGTGGATCCATATTAAGAAAAATAAATGGAGAAAACTAAGCTCTCCTTATGGTGCCAACTAATAAGTACAGAGGATTACTGTAATTAGAATATCACCAATGGATGATGAAATTAGCAGGTGAACATTTGATAAGAAATTTAGTTTCAAAGGATCTCCCCCCAAATTACATATTGCCGCATTGACTTTATGATTTTTTTCTCTTATGCTCTGAAACAAATCTTTATAAAAAGTTGCCTAGTTAAGATGGAACAATCTCAACTCATCTAATTTAATTTTAATACATCTTGGGGAATAGGGAGATAGTTTTTAAGACATTTGTTAGAAAACACTTCATATATTTCTAGTATCTATGTAGCCCCAGACTCTTTGCGATCCCACATCGCCTCCTTTTAACTTGCATAAAAAGACTAAATATTAACCAGATAATATCTGAGAAAACAAATCCCCAAGGGAGGAGGCCACACAAAGAGGAAAGAATGGATTTGGTTATAGCTAGTTATAGGCTGAAAATAAGGATTGATGGTAATGATGCTGGTGAGAGTGTGAGGGCAAGGCCGCCACACAGCAGTGGGGAGTGTACATTTGTGTGACCTTTGCAGAGGATTAAACCCTGTCTGTCAGAACGCACAGAGCACAGCGGCTCTGACTCAGCTGTTCGTCTGCTGGGAACACACCCTCCTAGCACGGACTCACACGGACAGACAGAAGGGTGGATGGACCGGCTTCCCTGGTGGCTCTGGTGGTAAAGAGTTCACCTGCAAGGCAGGAGACCCGGCTTCGATTTCTGCGTCAGGAAGATCCACTGGAGAAGGGAATGGCCACCCACTCCAGTATTCTTGCCTGGAGAATCCCATGGACAGAGGAGTCTGGTGGGCTACAGTCCATGGCGGTCGCAAAGAGTCAGACACGACTGAGCAACTAACACAAAAGATCCTGTATGTTGCTTCCCTGCCCCCCCCCCGCCCCCCAGAATCAAAAACACTAAAAGCAACCTATGTATCCAGCAGTAGGTAATATTCTGATACACTCATTCAATAAACCTCATGTAGCCAATAAATAGAATAAATTAGACCTCACGCTGATGCAAGGAGGTCACCAAGATTTTTAGGTATACACATGCAAAATGTGGAAGATTATGATGCCTGCTCTTTTAAAAAAATATATAAAAGGTTACACACTTGATGGCTGTCAGTACTGAAGTGTTTTCTGGAAGGAGATTAAACAAGGATGACCAGTGGAAAGTGAGACTTTCATTTTTTTCCTTCAGGTTTTGTAACCTATTTACATATTCTACTTTGTATACAACATTTTATTTTAAGGGCTGTCATAAAAATAACTTGTCAGCTTAAAAAAAGAAAAAAAGCCCCAGCGCTCTTCCGTCCTATACGCCTGTTTGCAAAAGTTGTCCATGGGAGGAACTTAGCCCTGGAAGAATAAATTTAGCAAGTAAATTCACTGCGGCTACTATTGGCGACTTTGGAATCCTACACTGGCTATCTGTAAAGGTTTATCTTCCTTCTGTTATAAAGGTGCTTTGGGCTCGTAGAAGATTTGGAGAGAGCCCAAGGGTGAAAATGAAAATGAAAAATACTCCTCCCTAGACCCACCACCTAAAGACCCCAGCTCGAGCCTTTCCATCTGTTCCTCCTGCCCTTTGTCACATGGTTTTCATCTGTATTATTCCACAAACTGCAGAAGTGTCAGAACTTGCTTTCATTTTCTTCTGACCCCTGAGAAGGAGAGAAAAAGAGAAGGGGAAAACCCACAAGTGACAAAACACACTGGAAGCAAGGGACCTCGCAACCGTCTACTGGGGGAACATGAGGGCTGGGCTCGGAGCCACCCCAGGTCCCCCCCCGGCCCCCGCCGCTCCACGAGGCCTCGCTGGGGTGCGGGAGCCACCCCGTCTACAAAGCCTGCTTGCGTGGAGTCTCCGGTGGAGTGAGGTGGGGGTGCACGCCGGCCCCCATCTGCTCCCTGGCCCATCCTTTGCTGCCTTGGGACCTTAGCAAGGAGCGACCTGCCCTCCCCCAGCCTCAGTTTCCTTGTCTGTAAAATGGACGTGATCACCCGGCCTACTCTGAAGGCTTGTTTCCAGGGTCAAGTGCAGTGCTGCACGTTAGGCTCTTAGCGGGATGCAGAGAACTCTGCGAAGATGAGGAAGCAGGCTTCACCCCACAGCTCATTTACACAATGCACCTGGACTTGCTTGGCTTAAATACTGTGCCAGACGTGATCCATGTCTTCAAGAAGCTCACATTCAAGTACAGTGGACACGTCATGGCTGCAAATACCAATAATGGGAAATGCTATGAGATGATTGTGGAATTGGGAGAAAGAAGCCGAGTCCCCAGCACTGGGGAAAATCCAGGAGGGCTTCATTGAGAAGGCAACAGTTTTGCTGGCTCTTGTAGGCTGAAGAGGGCTTCCCAGGTGGTGCTAGTGGTAAAGAACCCGCCTGCCAGTGCAGAAGACACAGGAGAACTAGGTTCGATCCCCAGCTCGGGAAGATCCCCTGGAGAAGGGCATGGCAACCCTCTCCAGTATTCTTGCCTGGAGAATTCTGTGGACAGAGGTACCTGGTGGGCTGCAGTCCATGGGGTTGCAAAGAGTGAGACACGACAGAAGCAACTTAGCCCGCACACAAGTAGGCTGAAGAGCATGAGGGCGTTCAGTGAAGGGAGGAAACGTGACTCCAGGTCAGGAAACGTAGAAGATGTCCACACAGGTGTGAGTGCCAGAAAGCAGCGAGTGTGTGCAGGGTCCCGAGGAGGAGGGAGCTGCTCGTCTCTAAGAGTGGAAAGTGCCCATTAGAGAAGTTAGCCTGGAATCCACTAATACCTATCATTTTTCTATTCTCTGCTGTCCTTCAAGGTAACCAGTGTGAGAATCCACAAAGAGTTACTCATAGTAGCCCCAATAAACTGGATACCGATACTAAAGTGAGTCAGGAAGGCAGGTCTTGACTTTGATCTTTGTCCAACGTGCCACATGGAAGTTGAATCACCTCTTGCTTTTTGTTTTTGTTTGGAAGCTCAGCTTTTTCACGTTGCATGACAGCAGGGACTCAGCTGTCCCTCAGCCTGTCTGCTGCCCCCGCCTGGGTGAGGTTCGCGCCCCTCACAGGGCAGGCACTGCGCCGGGCCTGGGGGCTGTGAGATGGGGGCATGCAAGGGGGCTTCAGAGCAGATGGACAGGTACTCCGAAAAATAGGCTGTCAGACGCCAGATGCTGAAATGGCAGGTGAACTTGGGTTTGTTGGGTGAGGGGAGGGAGGAGCAGGCCTCGCCCACTGGTGGCTGCCCCGCATCCCCACCCCGCACCCAGCAGCTGGCCGCCCACAGAGGGTCCAAGGAGCCACAGCCGGCTAGGAGCTGATGAGGACGGGTGTGTTGACAGGACAAAGCAGTAATCAGTGAGGAGTCACTTAAAATAGAGCAGCTTTACTTTTATCTGATTGTAGAGGACTGTATTCACAATGAAGAAAAAATAATCCCCCAAAGCAAGCATATACAATGAAGAAAATAAAATCTCCCCCAAACACCCCTTTCCTAGGGTGGTCAGTGTTAAATCTTCTGAGATGCGGTCTTTTAGACATTCTAACACAATCCCACATACGTACAATACACACATAACGCGTAAAGGAAAGGAAATCAGACTACCCAAAGCGTTTTCTGTCTCGCTGTCTAGTTAACCGTCTCTCACGGACCACTTTTAATGCCAGTTCAGTGTGAAGTTATGTCACCAGATTGAGTGGCTGCCAAGTGTTCCACTCTCTGGATTCTATATGATTCATTTAACCAGTCACCTCTTGGTGCAGAGTTCACTTGTTTCCAGTTTTTCGCCGCTACAGAGAATGCTGCCAAAAACACACTTTCCCTGGGACAGCCCCTCAGACCCAGGGACCTCATCGGGGCTTCACTCTCCCAGCCCCGGTCCACCTTCTTGTCACCCGTCCCCCACTCTTGCTTCTCCCTCCTTCAAGGAACAGATCACTGAACAGACTGTCTTGCACCCCAGCCTCACACGTGTGGGTGGGAGGCAGTCTTATTACTCACCCTGGAAGCCTGGGCAAGGCACCCACCTGATTCACCTCCGCCTCCCTGGCAACTTCTAGCCAAGTGCTCAGGGCCACTGAGCAAACGAGTGTGTTTTAGAAGCCATCGTTGCAGCACACGACTGAGGACCCAGCACCCCTGGGTGGGGAGGAGGAGGAAGGTGATACTCACGGGGGAGGGCAGTGAGCGAGGCTCCCGGAGGAGGCGGCCCTGCCGGCTCTGGGGAAGGGCCTGGCTTGCTCTCTGCCTGGGACGAGGGGCAAGCCTTCTGTGAGCTCTGAGCAGGCTGCTCCCCGTAGTAAACATCAGAAAGGAAGCCAGGCCACCCCTGCCTGAGTTGTCACTGGTGGGGTGGCCAGGAGGGTGGGGAGAGGGGAGTCACCAGCTGCAGCTTCCAGCAATCAGCAGAGTTGGTGATGTGCAACCAGAACCGAAAAGCCAAGAAGTGCTGGGCTAAGGGAAAACTGTCTTCTCTGAAGATGCTCAGACAAGCTGCTCGTCTGACAGCCATTTCTTTTCCTAGACAGCATGGCTCCTTTCAGGGAATGGGGAGGTGGAGAGTCCCGTCGGGAGCAGGCTGGCCCAAGTAGACCTTTCTAAGGTCTCGTTGTCTGGACAGGCCTGTGAGGGGGTGGTTATCACCCCTGCCCCCTGCCCTGAGCATCACGGTGTGACCTGTTAGACCTTAGATATACCTAAACCCACACAGCTGTGCTAATACCATGGCTGCTATAGTACCACAGCTGCGAGTCACGTCCGCCTGTTTAAGTTCAAATTAATTACAATGTGACTAGTTCCCGAGTCACAGTAGCCACAATTCAGGTGCTTGACAGCCGTGTGTGGCCGTGGCTATGATGGTAGACGGCAGGTGAGGAGCAGGCCCATCATCTCCAAAAGTTCCATCAGATGGCAGTGCCACCTTCGAAGGTCATGTATGAGACACACACATCTGGGAACGCAGGGAGCATTGGAGAGCCAGGAACCCCTTAAAACTGAGGTCAAACACAGTAAGATTTTATTCTGATGGATAGTGGTCTGACGTGACCACTATCCATGAGATATGTCAACATCAATGATGCATTTCATCTTACTGATCATGGGTGTTCAGGTGACATTTTGAAAAATGCCTAAACAAACAGATGTTATATTTTTAACGAAGTCACACGTGCAAGTCTTCACCAGCCACAGCAGCTACGGTGGGGCCTTCGAACGCGACACAGTTGCACCTCTCTGGGTCCCAGGGTCAGGCACCATGCCTGGTATTTGTGGGGCATTTGGAGAATAATTGTGAAAGAGAAGCTGCAGTCAACAGCCTCTGATGTCCAGAACAGAGAAAAGATTCCAGTTGATTCTTTTGTCATTATGGCAAAGACTCTTTTTTTTTTTTTTTTTCAGATTTGTTCTGGGGAGAAAGTCTCACTGCAGTGAATTCACCTATTCAGTGTATTATATATCGTCCTGTGGCCTTCGCAGTGTTCTTCCAGGCACAGGGCCCATTCATCACAGCCACTATTAGTTCCTACAGAGCAAAGCCATGCAGAAGATGCAGCTGGGTTTATTATCTAAATGGGAAGGCCAACAAGTAGCCCATATGAAACGTACAGCGCAGTGAGCAGTAAGAATGAAAGCAGTAGCTGATTCAGCAGCCTTGAGGGAGCCGTGAATTCCCTAACGTCGTCCACATTCATTGAGCATCGTGTCTAAAACGGGGCCTGACTGAGAATCGGCTGAACACCGTGGCCTTTCACTTCTCCCTTGGAGTTGGCAAATGATGACAGAGAAGGAAGGGGCCCCCCCAACTGATTTCTGGGAGTCTTGGCAAAGGGAGTGGTGATGTTGCTCCTCCCTTATGTTTGCTTGGGACCCGGGAAAGCTTCCAGGAGGCTGAGCCGTGCACTACAAGGGCAAACGCCCTGGGCAAGGAAGATGGCTGTGCTTTCTACCTCCTCTTGACTCGGGCTGCTTGCCCACCACGTGGCTGGTGAGTCTGGTTGGAAGAGGGGCATTGGGGGCGGTGGTCAGGGAAGAAGAGAAGGGATCAATGTGCTGCTGTAGGAAGAATTCTCTCTTCTGTGTGGCCCCGGCCCCGCCCCTGCCCCCGCTGTCCACGTGTTCTGGAAGTCGATCCAAAAGTTCTAGATGAGCCACTTTGGAATTCCCAGGTTTTCCCTGGGTTGCAGAGGAGGCTGGGATGCCGAGGCCAGGGAGGCAGGAAGATGCGAGGGGGCAGTAGGGAGAACTTCTGGTATCTCCAGTAAGCCTGGGACAAGTGGGATTCCTTTTGCTGTCACTCAGTTTGGTTTCATTCCTCAGAGGGGACTCCCCATTCTTTTGTTTTCTTTGCTGTGTTTCTCTCTCTCTGCAGGTAGAATTCAGAACTGGGTGATCATGGGCCGTTGCTGGCTCCCTTTTGCAACAGGATTTTTCTCTCTGCGTTCTCACCTAGATGAGTTCTAGAGGGCAGCGGGTGGGTGCAGGCCCTCTGTCCCGGGGCTTGGGACTGCACCTGGAGTTGAAGGTCAGTGAGGGACTAATTGTGAAATGAAATCTGTGGCCCACAGCGTCTCAGGTCTACCTCAGAGGAAAGGCCCAAGGTGACTTCGTCGAAGGGGCCAGTGGGAGAGCCACGTCTGGGTTCCCTCTTGTTTGTCCCCACATTCCGAGTGTCTAGCAGAGTCTCTGGCAGAGAACAAATGAGTTTTGCTTCGGTCCTCTGCTTTCCAAGGTCTCCAGATCTAAGGCTAGGTTTGTAATCCTGCTCTTCTTCCTGAATCTTCGTTATGTATTAGGAAAGTCATCTTCCAGAAGCACAGTGGGGTCTTTGGAAGAAGGCAGTGTTAGATTTCCACTCCTCCTTGATTCAGGCCTTATCATCCCTTGGGAAGTCCAAAGTGTCTTGAAGGGGTTGGCAATCATTTGGTGGTGAGGGTCTGACTAGTGCGGGTACAAAGAGTTCCAGGGATAAACTTCCAAGGAGTAAAGTTCATAAGGATTTTCTTTCCTCACTAACCCTGTGAGCACGGGACCACGAGGTCCTGGCGTAGTTGCGGTTCAGCAGCATGTTCTAAGAGTTTATTAATCATCTCTTGGCTACATTAATGAGAAAACAAGCCTCATCCAAGTGCTGGGGGTCTAGAGCGGGGCCGTGCGTTAGCGCCTTCTACGAGGTGGTGGGAACGACATCCTGTGTCTGCGCTGTTCATGGCCCAGCTGCCCCACGTGTGGCAGTGAGCACGCGAGTGTGCTTAGCGTGACTCAGAAATTGATTTCTCTAAATTTTATTTAAATGCAATTGACTTGAATTTAGATAACCCCTTCAAGACGCTCTGAACTTCCCAAGGGAGGATAACGGCTAAATCAAGGAAGGGTGGAAATCTATCATCGTCCTCTTCCAAAGACCCCACTGTGCTTTTGGAATGTCTTTCCTAATATGTATCAAAGATTCAGGAAGAAGAGCAGGATTACACACAGCCAGTGGCCGCCATGGTGCACAGTGTAGGTCTAGACTGACCCCCATTTCAGCAGCTGATACCTGTGTCGTAGGACGAGACTTAGGATGGCTGACTCTACAGTTCATGGCGGGGGACACTTCCCGAGGGCAGAGGGGCTTGAAGAAGGGCTCCTCCCTCCCAAAGAGGCTTAAAGTCGGTGCAGACTTTCCAGGATAACTACAGATTCTTTTTTTTTTTTTCAATTAATTTTTTTTGGAGTATAGTTGCTTTCCAGTGTTGTGTTAGATTCTTTAAATTTCTTTGTGTTTTGTGGTTAGCACTTAAAACCATGAAAGGAGAGGAAGGAGGAAAGAAGTAGCCATTTTTGCTGATATCAGTTCTCATGAATAGCCACTGAAGGTTGGGAAGCAACCAGGAGACAATTGTCAGAGGCAGAGGGTGGGGGAAAGAGTGGTCCACACCATGCCCAGCAGTTGGAATGAAAGGGATGAGAGAGACATGCCAGGTGACCCACGGGAACTGGCAGTGGTGGGAGGTTGCAGAACGGGGGAGCAAAATCATTCAGAGGCTCTGGGAAGACTTGGGTGCCCATAATAAAAATGAGATATGAGGAATGGTGTTGGTTTTATAAGGCGGTGGTACGTTTAGCATTGGATGTGATATGATTAAGGTATTGAAATGAAGGTCTCTGGAACCTGGAGGAGGTCAAGAGTTCATCGCGTGGCCGCCAGGTTCTTGCAGAAAATATGCGCAATTTATAAGGGAAAATAAACGTCATGCACACCTCCTGAGGTGTTATGCTCGCAGCGTGTGAATCATGAGACCAGTTGCAGGATTTGTTACTTTATTCACACCATCTGTTTATGATAAAACATCAGTCCTTCTGCTCTGACGTGCCTTTTCTCACTGGAGGGTCTCATTTGAGTCCTTCATTCAACATCCATTTGCCAAGTTCCTGCTCTGTGCCAGCGCTGATCTAAAAGCTAGGGACAGGGCAGTACACAAGACCAAAAATACCAAGTTAAAAGACAGAAAATTAAAGCGGAGAGATGGTGGAGTGACCAAGGGGGCATCTCACACCTGGTGGTTAGGAGGGGCTTACTAAAGAGGTGGCATTTAGGGCCTGGATTATAAGTTCCCATAAGCCAAAGATTGGGGTAACCATTCCCAGCCCAGGGAACAGGAGGTAGGAAGAGTCGGGTGTGTCCAAGGAGGAGAAGAACGTGCTCCAGGACAGAGAGGGGTGAGGCAGCTGGGGAAAGGGGAGGCGCCTGGTGGGGTGGGCACCTGAGGCCCAGGTCCGTGGTGTTGACCTGATGCCCACTGTGATGGAGGCCACTGAAGGGGTCTGTGTAGGCATTCCTAAGAGATCACTGCTGCGTGGGAAACTTCAGGGAAAAACCAGCAGAGCCTCATGGTTTCTCTGCAGGCTCGCTCAGCGTGAACTCCTGCTGGACGGACCAGCTCACTGATTCTACCTCCCCTTGGCTGGGCCACCGCCGGCTCCAGAACCCTCAGCACTGCCTGGCTCTGTCCCTCCATCCACTTCTGCCTCCAGGGAGGCTTCTGGGCACTTAGGGCCCAATAGCCCAGAGGGAGGGAGGGCACCATGCTGACTGTCAGGGAACCTTTGCAGTGATGAGGACAGTTACGCAGCAAGATTGCTGACGAGCTTTATAAAAGACAAGCAGACATACTTCTTTGCAGTTGTAGGTGCACTGCAAAGTTGAACAGAAGGTACACCGAGTTCCCACACATCCCCTTGTTGCTTCCTCACCCATATCCTGCCCCACAGTGGTGTGTTTATAACAACCGATGAACCTACGTCAATGCATCATCATCACCCGAAGTCCATGAAGGGTCACTCATGGTGTTGTGCGTTCTCTGGGTTTTGACAGATGTATAGTGACGTGTGTCCACCATTATAGAATCATTCAGAATAGTTTCTCTGCCTTAAAAATCCTCTCTGCTCCACCTATTCATCTTTCTCTCCCCTCTAACCTCTGGCAGCCAGTGATCTCTTTATTGTCTCCATAGTTTTGCCTTTCCAGAATGTCGTATGGTTGGACTCATCCAGCATATAGCCGTTTTAGATTGGCTTCTTTCATTTTGTAATATTCATCTAAGTTTCCTCCATGTCTTTTCATGACTTGATAACTTCTTCCTTGGACTATTCCTTATCATTCACCTACTAAAGGCCCCCTTGGTTGCTTTCAGGTTTTGGCAATTATAAGCATTCATGTGAGGTTTTTGTGTAGACACAAATTTTGAGCTCTTTTGGGTAAATACCAAGGAGTTTGATTACTGGATCATATGGTAAGACTATGTGTGGTTTTGTAAGAACCTTCCAAGGTGTCTATACATTTTGCATTCCTACCAGTAGTGGATAAGAACTTCTAAAGCTTCACATCCTTGCCAGCATTTAAAGATTTTGGCCATTCGCATAGCTCTATGGTGGAGAAGGCAGCGGCACCCCACTCCAGTCTTCTTGCCTAGAGAATCGCATGGACGGAGGAGCCTGGTAGGCTACAGTCCATGGTGTTGCGAAGAGTCGGACACGACTGAGCGACGTCACTTTCAGTCTTCACTTTGATGCACTGGAGAAGGAAATGGCAACCCACTCCAGTGTTCTTGCCTGGAGAACCCCAGGGACAGAGGAGCCTGGTGGGCTGCCGCCTTTGGGGTCGTACAGAGTCAGACACGACTGAAGCGACTTAGCAGCAGCAGCATAGCTCTATGGTCGTATCTTACTGTTTTTTTAAATTTGCATTTCCTTGATGACATATGATAAAGAGCTTTTCATAAGATTGTTCATATCTTTTCATATGATTGTTTGCCATCTCTGTATCTTTTTGGTGAGGTGTCTGTTAAGGCCTTTGGCCCATTTTTAAAAAATCAGGTTGTTTTTCATTGGTGAGTTTTAAGCATGCTTTGTATATTTTGGATAACAGTCGTTTACCAAGTATGTCTTCTGCAAATACATTCTCCCAGTCTATGACTTGTCTTCTCAGTCTCGTGACATTTTCTTTTGCAGAGCAGTTTTTAGTGAAGTCTAGCTTTTCAGTTCTTTCTTTCAGGGCTTGCCCCTTTGGTGTTATATCTAAACAGTCACCTGCCCAAGGTCATCTAGGTTTCCTAGTGTTGCCTCCTGGGAGTTTTGTGTTTTACATTTAGATCAAAGATCCATTTTGAGTTGAATTTTGTGAAGGGTGTAAGGCCTGTGTCTGGATTCATTTTTGGCGCATTTACGTCCTGTTGTTCCCGCACCATTTGTTGAAAAGACTATCTCTGTCGTTTTCCATTGTGTTTCCTTTGCTCCTTTGTCCAAGACCAGTTGACGATATTCATGGGGGTCTTTTTTCTGAGCTCTCCTTTCTGTCCCATTGATCTGTTTGTCTCTTCTTTCACCAATTCTACACTATCTTAATTACTCTAAAGGCTTTTTTAACTTGGAGGCTTTTTGTGACACTAAAAAATCAGTCCATTAAACTTTCAACTCTTTTCCTATAAATAAAATGTAATAAAAAAAATAGAGGTAATAAATGTAAATAAAATGTAAATAAAAAATAGATCCCTCTTCCCCAGCCTCATCCTCCTGTCAGTTTTCTCTATGATGTTGATCCTCACTGTGTCCCTGAGCCCACACCACGTTGATACTTGCTAATTTTTTCAGAGGCTTGAAGCTGGTGTTTTTTAAAAGTCAGAAATTTTCCACAGCTTTAAAATAGCTGTGTCAAAATGTCCCCAGTTTCAAAATGGCCACATCAGAGCAACCGCATCAAAGATCTAGTCTCTATCATGGAGGCCCGGAGAAGCACGTCTCCGTGGGGGGCTGTTGGCCTGAGGCCTCCAGTCTGGTGCTTTCTCTGTAATCTCTCACATGCCGACCACACAGACACAGAGTTTCTACCTGCTGGACAGAGAGAAACATGAATTAAGGCCCCATCCCAGGCTTCAGATTGGTCACAGGTTTCCTTCCGAGAAGTAACAACCTGCTTTTCAACATCAGCCACATTTGAAAAAATATGTCCCCAAAACAATGTGTAGCAGCTTTCCCAAACTTGAGTCTTGTGGCCTAGAGGTGTGAGTGAGTGTTTAGCACAAAGCAAATTTGCAAAACAGGCAAACAGCACATCCAAGGTTCTGAGGCATTTGCAGGAAAGACCTGCTTGCAATCTTTTCAACTTGGAACTTGTTATTCAGTACTTAGGCTGTGGGACCTGGCACCCCCATTTCTTCCCCTCACACTTGTGTTGATGAGGCCTTTCCCCCCACATTCGAGATGACTCCAGAGGGAGACAACTGCTCTCTGGGCTCCCACCGTCCTGCATGCAGGGGGCTCTGCCAAGAGACTGGAGATAAGCCCCCTTCCACTCTGCAGTCCTGCGAGTTGCTCTGTGATGAGCTGCCCTTCCTTTCTGTTGGCCTCAAAGATTCAGCTCACTTCTCTTTTTGTTTTAAACTTACTGTTGACTTAATATCTTGACCTTCCTCCATCCCTGGGAATGGTCATGGAAGAGGGTGAAAGTTGTCTCCCACTAGAACAAGGTTGGGATGACCGCCATGCCTATGTGACCTGGGGCAAGAGACTTCCCTTGTTTCTGAAACGTGGTGACAGTACCCCACCATGGCCCCCCAGCTGCTGTGAGGATAAAAAAGAGCTAGTATAAAATAGGAGCTGAGAAGGGCTTAGCACTTAGCACGTGCTCAGCGAGCAGTACTTTCTAGTGAAGGTACTTGACGTCACAGCCATGTCTGAGGTCTGTCCAGTTCTATATTTATTTACAGGGTGGCCTTTGTCTCAAAGCCTCAGTTAACTCTTTTGTAAGACAGGATGTTAGTATCTGTTCTGTAAGGTTGCTATCAATGTTGCTATCTGAGAGCTTGGCATTTGGGAGGCACCAAAGCAGAAACACTGGCCCTTCTTGTGATAAACAATTTCTCTTCTAAACACTGCAGAGAAATCTGTTAAATGACAATGCAGGACTTATTGACCAAATTCAACCCACTTAACGGGCTTGCTTCGCTATCTCACCCTGGGTCCCCTTCCTAATAACATTTCTTCTCAATGGTTCCAAGGCCTCTGAGGGCTTTCTTAGGGGAGAATGGCTCTGACATTCTCTTGACTGAGACTCTCCATTCTTCTCCAGAGAAAAAGGAAATAAATAAATGTCTTGAGCCCCCAGTTGTGCCAAGAGCTTTACAACAGCATCTTATCTAAATCCCATAGAAGGCTACAAGATAAAGTGTGATGTCCTTTTTAAATATAAGGAAGCTGAGTCTTTGAGGAGCTAACCAAGTTTCCCAAGAAGGGCTCTAAAGGAAATAAGCAAGATGTATCAGTTAGCTATTGCTGCGTAAGGAACCACTGCATAATTTAGTGGCTTAAAGCAATGATTGTTACTTAACTCATGATTCTGTAACTTGCAATGTAAGCTGGGCTCTGCTGGCCAGTTCTTCTCATCCCAGGCAACCTCAGATAACTTGAGCTGGGTCTACTCATTTGTCTGTGGTCAGCTAACAAGTTGATGAGGGGCTGGCTGGCTAGGATGAACATAGCCCTTATCTGCGTGGTCTCCCATCCTCCACCTGAGTCACCTGGGTTTGTGCACATGCTGATGGTTAGGTTCTGAGAGAGAGCAAGGGAAGGAGGAAAGAAGAGCAGGAGGGAGGGAAGGCAAGAGGGAATACTTGGGAGCAGAAGGACACAAGGCCTCTGGAGATCTGGGCGCAGAGCTAACACACCATCACTTCTGTCACGTTCTGTTAGTCCAAGCAAGGCACCTGGTCAGCCTAGATTCGGGGGTGGGGGGGGGTGCAGACAGACTCTACCTCTTGGTGGGAATAGCTGCAGACTCCATCTCAAAGGATATGGAAGGAGGGAGACCATTAATGACATCGATGACATTCATCTCCCACACAAGGTGATTGTCATAGAGGGTGGCTGGGTGGTGAAAAGGGAGAGGATGGGGCTACTTCTGATGGGCAAACAGGGAAGGCTTCTCTGAGGAGGTGACATGTATGCTGACGTATGGAAAGGAAGAGCCATTCCATGAGAGGGCAAGGGGCTTCCACTAAGATGCAGTTATAAAATATACAGTCCCCAGAGCAAAATGTCCATGTCCTGCACACAGACCTGTTAGATAGACATATAGTAAATAAAGGACCTACCAGCAGACACGGGAGAGCAGCATAGCTTAAACATAGCATCAGACTGCTCATCCCTTCCCCTCCCTCCCCCGCCAAAGGGCTGCAGAAAGCCTGAGGGGTTTTCAGTGGCTGATATTTTCATGAGGTAGTTTTGGTTCCTTAGAGAAAAATGTCCCTGAAAATAAGGATGTAAGGTCAAGGAGGAAGCAGAAGGAATATGAATGGGAAATGAAGACAGGAGAGAATGCTAAGAAAGACAAGGGTAGAGAAATCTCCGGCATGTGGTGAGTCCTTGTAGATACTCGTAGAATCCATGAATGCATGACGTCACTGTCTGCAACATAAGATAAAGCAAATTACAAATAATCTAAGACAGAATAAGAAAATGTCATGAGCTAAATATATGTGTATGTGTGTGTATGTGTATGTCTGCGTTCATGCAATGGAGGAATAAGGGAGATAAAGGGAAATGGAGACAGGCACTTCTGCCAATGGGGGCAGAGAAGCTACCTGTCTTCAGAAGGTCCTGTTACCCTTTGAACGTTAAGTGATGGACAGTCCTCCAGGAAGTTACATGGAAGCCTGAGGGGAGGAGATCGTGGGAGAGAAGGCATGATATTAGGAGGTATGAATGGCTTCAAGAACGCCCAGAGGCAGGAAGGATTTGTTTCTGTTTGAATTTGGAGACGGAGTAAAGTGAGTGGGTTTGGGGAAGTATTCCAGAGTTAGGGGGACTTGGTAAAATATCTGCTGCAGGAGCTTTGGGAGGAGAAACAGAATTATTATAAGCAAGACTCTGTAAAAAAGATAGCAATTCAAACCTCCTCAGTGACAGCCTTGACTTATTAGCCATGTTCACAAAGGCTGGAAACACAGACTACTCCAGGCCTGTCTTCCGAAATAAAAATGGCCAGAGCCTTTCCTCTCCAATCTTTTTAAACAAGATTTGACAACAGAGGGCTCGAGGGATGACGTCACACAGACCCAGCTCTTTGGCCCACACTACACCCCATCTTTGGGGTTTATCCTTGTGGGTAAACCATGGGGGTTTATCCATGACTTCATCCACAGACACAGCAGAACCAGCTGCAGAGAGGCTGGGTCCCCCACCCCCTTCCTCCTCGGCCCCTCTGCACCCCACAAGTGCCCGTTCTCTCAAGCCCCCAGGCTTCATCTTTCACCCAGGAAGATGCCCTGTGGAGATAAGTTCCCCTGCGGTTGAGAGCAAGTCGGTGAGCCTGGGTCTGCCAACCCCTTCCTACCACCTGGTTGCTCCTCTGCCTCTGTCACTAGCAGCGTCGATGAGCCCCTCAGATAACCCCAGACAGGGGCCACAGACTGACGTCACTTCCTTAGGTGGGCAACGGATGAGCAGGAGCCCAGATCCCCAGCTCCTACCATAGGAAAGATTCCTGCAGGAAAGAGTTGGTCCTGGGGCCGCAGACCAAGCCCCCACAGCCCGTGAAAGCCAGCCTGCGAAAGCCAGCCCACAGCCGTTGGCTGGAATTGTCCTTCTTATTATTAAGCGTCTGGCAGATCTGCCTCGCTTTTCTGTCTTTCATCTTTGCCGTTGCAATCTTTGGGGGCTTCACTCCGTTTACTAAACACGTGTGGGTGTTAAAGTCACGCTATGGAAAAAAACCATGCACGCACGCACACACCACAGGCTTTTTTTTCCCTCCATTTCTCCGCCAGTAGATACATTTATAGCTTTTTGCAGTCAAGCAAACTGTCTTTTGCTACTTGCTTTTGCAGTTTCTCTTTGAAAAGGCGTTCTGCTTCTACAAACTCAAAAGAAAAAGACAACCCAAAATTTAAAATGTGCAAAAGTATGAAGAGGTAGCTCCAAGATGAGGGAAGACAAACACCTGACAAGATGCCCTAAATGGTCATCAGGGCCTGCAAGTTAAAGAGCAACAACATTTTCAGCCTTCAAATAGGCAAATCCGTATGAGTTTAGTAGTGAGCATTGGGGTGGGGAACTAGATAGCCTCACACTCCTGAGAGTGTGTGAATTGGTTCAGCCATACTGGGAAGGGATGGTGGCAGGATCTGCTCATGTATAAAAGTTGCAGTAGTTCCTTTAGAGACTATCCATGAATGCTCTCAAGGAGGTATTGCAGCAAAGGTACTTGTGTTGGTGAAAATGGAAGACCACTCACATTCCCATCAATAAAACAAGATTACATCAGTTCAGTTCAGTCGCTCAGTCGTGTCCGACTCTTTGCAACCCCATGGACTGCAGCATGTCAGGCTTCCCTGTCCATCAATAACTCCCAGTGCTTGCTCAAGCACATGTTCATTGAGTCGGTGATGCCATCCAACCATCTCATCCTCTGTCGTCCCCTTCTCCTCCTGCCTTCAGTCCTTCCTAGCATCAGGGTCTTTTCCAATGAGTCAGTTCTTTGCATCAGGTGACCAAAATATTGTAGCTTCAGCTTCAGTATCAGTCCCTCCAATGAATATTCAGGACTGATTTCCTTTAGGATGGACTGGTTGGATCTCCTTGCAGGCCAAGGGACTCTCAAGAGTCTTCTCCAACACCACAGTTCAAAAGCATCAATTCATCGGTGCTCAGCTTTCTTTGTGGTCCAACTCTCACATCCATACTTGACTACTGGAAAAACTATAGCTTTGACTAGAAGGACCTTTGTTGGCAAAGTAATGTCTCTGCTTTTTAATATGCTATCTAGGTTGGTCATAGCTTTACTTCCAAGGAGCAAGTGTCTTTTAATTTCATGGCTGCAGTCACCACCTGCAGTGATTTTGGAGCCCAAGAAAATAAAGTCTTTCACTGTTTCCATTGTTTCCCCATCTGTTTGCCATGAGGTGATGGACCATATGCCATGATCTTAGTTTTCTGAATGTTGAGTTTTAAGCCAGCTTTTTCACTCTCCTCTTTCACTTTCATCAAGAGGCTCTTTAGTTCCTCTTCACTTTCTGCCATAAGGGTGGTGTCATCTGCATATCTGAGGTTACTGATATTTCTCCTGACAATGATTCAAGCTTGTGTTCATCCAGCCCGGCATTTCACATGATGTACTCTGCATATATGTTAAATAAGCAAGGTGACAATATACAGCCTTGACGTACTCCTTTCCCAATTTGGAACCAGTCCGTTGTTCCATGTCCAGTTCTAACTGTTGCTTCTTCACCTTCATACAGATTTCTCACGAGGCAGGTAAGGCAGTCTGGTATTCCCATCTTTTTAAGAATGTTCCACAGTTTGTTGTGATCCACACAATCAAAGGCTTTGGCATAGTCAATAAAGCAGAAATAGATGTTTTTCTGGATATCTCTTGCTTTTTTGATGATCCAGCGGATGTTGGCAATTTGATCTCTGGTTTTTCTGCCTTTTCTAAGTCCAACTTGAACATCTGGGAGTTCTCAGTTCACATACTATTGAAGCCTCTCTTGGAGGATTTTGAGCATTACTTTGCTAGCATATGAGATGAGTGCGATTGTGTGGTAGTTTGACTATTCTTTGGCATTGCCTTTTTTGGGAATTGGAATGAAAACTGACCTTTTCCAGCCCTGTGGCCACTGCTGAGGTTTCCAAATTTGCTGGCGTATTGAGTGCAGCACTTTTACAGCATCATCTTTTAGGATTTGAAATAACTCAACTGGAATTCCATCACCTCCACTAGCTTTGTTCATAGTGATGCTTCCTAAGGCCCACTTGACTTCACATTCCAGGATGTCTGACTCTAGGCAAGTGATCACACCATCGTGGTTATCTGGGTCATTAATATCTTTTTTGTATAGTTATTTTGTGTATTCTTGCCACCTCTTCTTAATATCTTCTGCTTCTGTTAGGTCCATACAATTTCTGTCCTTTATTGTGCCCATCTCTGCACGAAATGTTCCCTTGGTATCTCTAATTTTCTTGAAGAGATCTCTAGTCTTTCCCATTCTATTGTTTTCCTCTATTTCTTTGCTTTGATCACTGAGGAAGGATTATATAAAGATTACATAAAGATATAAGGTTACATAAAGAATGGCATATGCATTCTGCTGAATACTATGCATTGATTAGAAAGGAGATGGGTCGATAAGTACTAACAGGAAAAAGTCTCCACAATATGTTTCTGAATGAACAAAGCAAATTGTAGACAATGTGTTCAATATAATGGTATTTCTAATAGAAACAAAACAGAACATCAGAATGACATTAGCTGTGTTTCTGGGGACATGTTCATGTTTATAACTATAGAGAAAAGACCTTGGAAAGATTTATACCCAGATGGCCACCACACTACTTGCCTCTGGGAAGAAGTTGGCGTTGGTACGAAGTGGTTAAGGAGGAATTTAGCTGTGTCTGCAATCACTGAATATTTTACAGTGAGAGCATTGAGGAGTAAATTGCATAATTAACATTAAACATTTTAGGATTCTAACAAGAGTTTATATCGAGTAGCATTAAAAAAAAAAAAAACTTGTCCCTTGTCTTAAATGTTAAGGAGCCTTTGTATACATGCAATTATTTCTCTTTAGAAAGTTATTCTGAAGTCATTCCATTTGTCAGAATCTCTCGTTCACCTGAGAGTTAAAAACAAAGCCAGATTCTCTGTCTTCAACCACAACCACACACATAAACAAACACACACACACACACACACACACACACACCATCACTCATCCTGGGCATAGCAATTTCCACCCAATGCCACATTGTGCTAACTTTCAGGATATCTAAACCACATCCAAGCAGGCCTCTCTGATTAACTGATAACTTTGTTTCCAGGCTTCCGTGCCATCTGATTGTCAACTCATAATTTCAGAGCTGCCAAAACCAAGAGACACCTGACTTGGTAGTGTTGCCTGGGTCTGTGGGCGTAGCCTGACAGTCAGGCACCTGGTTTCCTGACCCCAAACCACACGGCTCCCCATGTGGCCTCATGAGCATCCGTGTAACATGCTGCCCTGTCCCTCCCACCAGCCTGAGCTTGAGAGTGGGCCCTGGGGAGATGGTGAGAGCCTAGAAGGCTGCCGGTCTGGGAGAATTCATCTCAGGAGTATCTTCATTACAATCCTCTGATCTGTACCCCATTGATCGAGGCAGCATTGTAGAAATGAAAGACATGGAGGAAAATATAAAACCAAACATCCCTGGGATTCATCTGCTTTTTGTTGGCATAACCACTCCCTCCATCCATGGGTCAACCCAGAGGAAAAGCCAAATTGTAAACCTGTAGGAAATGCTTTTAGAGCAGAGGTTAGAAGATGATGTAAATGTCATCTTGGATTCTTCCAGACGGTAGGGGTGACCTCATCTTTCTGGATGAGACATACGTAAATTCCTCTTTATTCCAATGAGATGGACATTTTAGGGCTCCAGAATCAAAGCTTACCTGGGATCTTTATTTCCCACCAGGCCTCCTCCAGACGTTATTCCCACTGAGGAGGGGCTCATCTGTGGTATGAACTATTGCAGACTCAGAACTGGCTGAATTTCGTTGAGAATTACAGGTGAGAGGAGGTTGGCTCCTTGGCATGCCTGTGTGCCATCCCCGACAGGGGCAGATAGAACTTGTGGGCACAGGGTGACATCCAACCACTTCCTCCATCGGAGACATTGACCGTGTTCTCTGGGAAACATAAAAGAATAGGCACATGTGACTTGTAAACGAAAAGGAGCTTTGTGTTGACACCTGGCAGATATAACATCTTCTTCGCCCTGTCTTCATGAAGGCTGACAATAAAAAGGGATCACAGCCTGCCTATCCCAGTAACCCAGTGGTCTCCCATGATCGACGTGCAGTGTCTGCAGATCTGGATGCCTCACGTGTCCCTGGCTCAGCAGGCCTGGCCTTGCCTCTGGCCTTTAGCCACAACCCTCCACCCCTGAGCTACACTGGCATTGTCTGTCAGTGGGCCTCCACGATGCTCGTTTCTCTGTCCCTCCCTGCCAGACCAGCCCAATACAGTGCACATGTGCTTTCTTCAGCTCTTCAATCGGTATCACACAAAATGTACTTGCATGGGGGACACTGCACTCCGCTCATCTCTGCTCATCATTTGATGGCTGACTTGATGAGAGGGCGTTTCAGACTTGAATGTGCCTACCAGTCACCTGGGGACCTTGTTCAAATGCAGGTTCTGAGTTGGCAGGGCTGCCTGGAGCCTGGGAGCCTGCATTTCTAACAAGCTTCCAGGTCGTGCCCCTGCTGCTGGGCCATGACTGCACTTTGAGTAGCATGCCCTCAGAGGACAGTCTTATTTCCAGGTCTGGGAGATGTGGAGAGAAGCCCTGCCTCATAGTAGTCACCCAAACAGCGGAGGGTTGTCAGGGCCCAAAGACAGAACGTACCTAGAGAACCTCATAAATTGTGGTGTGAGGGGAAATTTTTGGCTGTTGTTGTACTTTATATTATATAAATTATATACTTACTCTGGATTTCACTGCATGAGGGTTGAGCCAGTCAGTCAATCTCAGTTTCCTTAGCTGTAAAATGGGACAATATTATTTAAGGAAAGATACATTTGCAGATATTCTGAGTGAACGTAGTTGCATATTCATCTTCTCTTTGTGAGCTTCCCAGGTAGTACTAGTGGTTAAAAAAAAAAAAGAAAAAAACAACCACCTGCCATTGCAAGAGACTCAAGAGATGTGGATTTGGTCCCTGGGTCAGGAAGATCCCCTGGAGGAAGAAATGGAGCCCACTGTAGTGTTCTTACCTGGAGAATCCCATGGACAGAGGAGCCTGGCGGCTACAGTCCGTGAAGTGGCAAAGAGTTGGACGTGACTGAGCTACTGAACAGATACACACACTTCTCTTTGTAATCAAAATGAACAAAGGCTGTGTGTGTGTGTATTTATTGTGTGCCTATGTGTGTGTGTTTAACTCACTAAACATTTCTGCTAAACGCTGAGAATCTGGAACCAGCACGTGGCTAAAAATCCACTCCAAAACTGTTCAGCCAAACAGCTCTTAAGAGCCATCTGGTTGTCTAAGGTTTGCAGAGCTTCTTAAGGAACCCAGAATGATTTATGGTTTGCTACCACAACTTAACTCACTAAGCATTTCTGCTAAACGCTGAGAATCTGGAACCAGCACTTGGCTAAAAATCCACTCCAAAACTGTTCAGCCAAACAGCTCTTAAGAGCCATCTGGTTGTCTAAGGTTTGCAGAGCTTCTTAAGGAACCCAGAATGATTTACGGTTTGCTACCACAACTCTACAAAGCTAGTGGTTTCAACCAAATTTCACTTAGCCCTGAAATTCCTGAAAGCTAAGGAAAATCCACTCAAAAAGAAAATTGCTCCTCTGAATCTTGCTGATGACCAGAGCTATCAGGGCCAGAACTTGGGATCCATTCCACTGGAACCAGCCTTTATCTTTGGCAGAGATGAGTTTTCTAAAGAAGTGCTAAGTAGTAGTGCTTGTAATTTTGTCTTTCATTCTTATGTAATTGCCAGATTTTCTGTATTAAACATGTATTGCTTTTTAAAAAAAAACAGATTCATCAAGATATATAATTGGCCACAATAAATTGAACCTATTTAAAGCATGCCTGCATGCTCAGCCTGGTCTGACTCTTTGTGACCCCATAACTATAGCTCGGAAGGTTCCTTTGTCCATAGGGTTTCCCAGGCAAGAATACTGGGGTGGGTTGCCATTTCCTTCTCCAGGGACCTTCCCAACTCAGGGATCAAACCCACATTTCCTCTCTTGGTAGGCAAATTCTTTACCATGGAGCCACCTGGGAAGCTCATATTTAAAGCATAAAAGTGGATAAATTTTGATGTAGTGTGCGTCACTGAGCCTGTCTCCACATGAAGGTGATGAGCTGTCCCTCATCCCCAAAGTTCCCCTGTGCCCTTTGTGACCCTGAGCATTCATCCCTCCCCGTTCCAGTGCCAAGCTGCCGTCCCTCATTTGGTTTCAATTTCTAGAATCTTACATAAATTGACGTGTATAGCACACATTCTATTTTGGCCTGGCTCCATTGTCGTTCTGAGGTCCATCCAAGCCGTCGTGCATGTCAGTAGTTGTCTAGCACCACTGAGCAATATTCAGTTATCTGGCCACAGCGCAGTCTGTCCTGCAGTCAGGTTAGTGGGCATTCCGGTCGCTTCCGCTCGTTTTTACAGGTAACGCTTCCATAAACATTCATGTCTTTATGCCTGTAGATATTTCATTCGTTCTTGTGTAGACAGCTCTGAGTGGAATGGCTGGGTCACACAGTGACTCTTTAACTTTTGAGGAACTGCCAGATTGTTTTCAAGTGAACTGTACCACTTTTACATTTCTACCAGGAGCATGTGAGGCCATCTTGCTTTCTTTTTAAACATTACTTGAGAAATAAGTGACCATCTGCTGCTTTAAAGGGACGATTCAGAAAAGTCAGAAATATCTAGAGTGAGAAAAGTTAAATTTCCCTTTCATTCCATTCCTTTCCTAGCTTCTCATATATACTTGTCACTAAGAGCTCGGTGCGTGTTCATCCCAAGCCTTTACTTTTTGCTTGGGCAGGCATGTGCGTGCGTGCACATGTATTTTTATGTGCAGATGTGTGTGAGTGGATTCTCTGGTCCTGCTGCCCTGGCTCTAGCGTCTTCCTGCACAGTGAAGCCTGGAGACCTCCCTTGTTGGGTGCCTGTGGCTCTACATCAGTCTTTTGAATGGTCACCGAGCATCATACTGTAATCATCACGGCAGGAAAGAGGTTTTTAATGCAGTGAGAATTTATTTACCTGTCGCGTGAAAGAGGCAGGCCTCTTGGAAACTGTAAATGAATGTGAAGTTTCTTTTTCTTCTCACACTGAGAAAGGGCCGCCGCTGGAGAAGGATTGAGTTTCTTGCAGTCAATCCTGGTCTCCTGGTAGCGCCATAGGCTTGGCCGCCCTTCTGGAGGGTGAGAGAATATTCTGTGAACATTTACTGGATGCCACAGATTTAAACAGCTCTCCCCCCGTGTTATGTGTATGCATATCTCGTGTCTGTCAGAGCAGGATTGCCTTTTCTGGTCCCCAGCGGGGGGAGGCTTTGTCAGTGAGGAGGTGCACATACATTTAGTCATTCTGAGAAGGGCAAAAGGGCTTCAACTCTTCAACTTTCAGCTTTGGAGATGAGTAAAATTAGGAGTTTCTTTTTTATCATGTGAGAACATTTACCACACCTGCCCAATGTGGTGAGAGAATTTACTCTCTGGTTTAAAACAGACAATAATGTAATCTATGCCTGATGAACTTGACAAAAAGGCAGAACACAGCCTTCTCCAAGTGTATAGTTTTTTTTATTATTTTAACAGTCCAGTGTTGCTGGGAATACATTAAATGGTTCCTCTTTATACCTCTCTCAACAATTATCTGGAGGCTGAGTCACTTATACATACATAAACTTAGGACTATCTTATAATATAGTTATATACCCTGCACTTAAATTTATATCATAAACATGTTTTCATGTTATCAAATATCAATTCAGAAGTTAAATACAACTATTGGTAATGTCACAATATTTCAGATATGGCTATTCCATAATTTTCTAACCATTCCCTTGTGATTGATTGATTTTTGCTAATAGATGAAGATTTTAAGTACCACTAAGTGAAGAAAAGTTATGAAAACACTCATCGTGATTCTTGGAAATTAGGTTCTGGTAGCTATACTGTCAGCTATCAAGTCTTGAATTTTTTTTAACTCATCTGATGATAATGCTTTCCTCATTATCCTTAAATTAAATGTTTTATGCTACTCTTTTTTAACTTTACTCATCTTAAAGACTTCAGTCTTTAGAAAATGTACAAAATCTTTACTCATTATTGGATAGCAGCTTCTCATTACACATTACTTGCTAGTCTGTGATAAGTGTGGTGGGTCAAAGGTCTAAGTATCTGTGTGCAGCTCTTCATCAGGGACCTGCATGTCATAGTCTGTTTCACACATGGTGTTCCACCGTACGTCATCTGCAAAGAATAACTTAGAGACATCATGACATTACCCCCTGTGGTGGTGGTATAGTCACTAAGTCGTGTCTGACTCTTGGGACCCCATGGACTGTAGCCCGCCAGGCTCCTCTGTCCATGGGGCAAGAATACTGAAGTGGGTAGCCAGCCCCTGGGTTGCCAGGGGCTCTTTTGGACCCAGGATCAAACCCACGTCTCCTGCATTGTAAACGGATTCTTTACCAACTGAACCACCTGGGAAGCCCACATTACCCTCAAATCACCTCAAAATGCATTTCTAAAAAGTAAGAACACTTTCCTATGTAACCAAAAATAATATGATCACACCAAAAATTAACAATCATTCTTTAACATTATTTTTTTTCTTTAACATTATTTAATAGCCGTATAAATTCAAATTCCACAAATGTTCTCCCAGATATCCTTTATAGCTTATTTGTCCAAACCAAAAACAAATTTCAGAACATACATTATACCTGGTTATCATGTCCCCTTGGTGTCTATTAATCCAGCCTCTACTTTCTTTAGTCTCTTTCTTCCCTGAACCTTTTTACTGCAACCACTGGGTCTGTAGAGGTTCCTTGCATCTCCATGAGTCATTTAGCTGGCTCTTCTTTCCCCTTCATTTCCAGGAAGTTAACACGTTACAGGATGACTAGACCCCAGGTAAATATCTTTGGCTAGACTGCATCCCAGGTGATGCTGTGATTCAGAATGCATGACACCAGGGGACACATAATATCTGGTTGCTCCACCATTTCTGAGGCTAAAATCAATTCTTAGTTTAGGGTGATGGCAGTCTGATCGTCTGTTGTACAGTTAGGTATCTCTTCTGATGACCAGCACCATATTGTTGCGGTTTGACTTTGGTTCCATACGACTCTCCCAGGCCCCATCTGATGTTCCCCTAGTGTCTTCAACACAAGTGGGTAGTCCTCACTTGGACCTGCCTTCCCGTAAGGACTTGCGAGATTATGATTGTCTAAGCCTCTCATCCTTCTGCACTCAACTAGCATTCTTCTGTGAAATAGAGCTTTATCTCATCAACTGCCACTATTTGGTTACCCTGCAACATAGTTTCTACTGGAAAGGGATTAAAGGTATTTTCCCCTTAATTACGTAGTTTCCAAATAAGAGGTTGTGAACTAACTGCCTCAAATGAGTTTCTTCTGATTTTCTCTTTTTAAAGTATCATTATGGACTCATGACTTTTAATATATTCAGTGGGTGTGTTTTTATTGAATTATTTTTGACTCCCATGATAATAATATTCTCATCAGAAACCAATGAGCCAAAACTGAGTGTAATTTAAAATAAAGTTTCAAAACAAGAGTGGTTCCAAGTATAACCTTCACACATTCTGGAAAGAGGAAGTGCTACTCTCTAAGAGAAGGATGGAAGGCAATTTAATTAATTATTGTTATCATTATTATTCACATTCGTGTTCGCTCCTCATCTTCAAGATGTGGGAGAATTCCAGATGTGCACCTGACGGACGGTCCCATTCACTGATTGTCAGCGAGTTAGGTGTGTATTGTTACGAAGGCAGCACAAATAAACTTGTATCCAAGGTCAGGATCTAGTTGACTGGCCTCCACTTTGAGAGGCTCCCAAACACAAAATTTTTAAGATTTTTCTCACATGCAGCTGAGGGCCTGACCTAGGCCCTCTTTTTCCCTCACATAACAGCATATAGAAACAAGATCAGAGTCCAACCCTCAGAAAGTCATGGTTTCCCCACCTTAGTTTGCAGAAGCAGCAAGGAGGAGACTAATGTTGTTATTGTTAAAATGGCTGTTGAGGCAGGTGTGTACACAGGGTTCCCTGCCCTCAGTGACCTCCACGGTCCTGCAGGACGCTCTTGGATTGACTTTGGCCTGTCTCACTCCTGGTCTTCTCCCTGCGGAGCAGATGCAACTGGGGAGAAGCCAGGGCATCCCTGCTCCCCGCTGGTACTCGGCCCTGTTGTGTGTGCTCTCGGCAGAGGCTGAGGCACGCTCCCGGGCCACCTCTTGTGCCGTAGTGCCTCAGATGGGAAATGCAGAGGCTGCCATTAATCTGCAGGTTTCTTCAAAGGAAGAACAAATGTTTATATTGTTTTTAATAAATTTTGTTAATTGAAGTGTAATTGATTTACAGTGTTGTGTTAATTCCTATTGTACATCAAAGTAATTCAGTTATATGTGTGTGTATATATACATATATATATATATATTCTTTTTAAAATATTCTTTTCCATTATGGTTTATCATAGGATGTTAAATACAGTTCTCTGTGCTGTACGGTAGGACCCAGCTGTTTATCCATTCTGTATAGAAAAGCTTACATCTGGTAACTCACCTCCCACTGCATTCCTCCTCCAACCCCTGCTTTGGCAACCACCATCTGTTTTCAGTGTCTGTGATTCTGTTTCTGTTTCATAATAAAGTTCATCTGTGTCATATTTTAGATGCCATGTATAAGTAATATAATATGGAATTTGTCTTTCTCTTTCTGACTTAACCCACATTGCATGATAATCTCCAGTTGTATCCATGTTGCTGCAAATGGCATGATTTTGTTCTTTTGTATGACTGAGTAATATTCTGTTTTATATATATATACACTTGTTGTTGTATAGTTGCTAAGTCATGTCCAACCCTTTCGTGACCCCATGAACTCTACAGGCTCCTCTGTCCATGGGATTTCCCAGGCAAGAATGCTGAGTGGGTTGGCATTTCCATCTCTAAGGGATCTTCCCAACCCAGGGATCAAACCCGTGGCTGCTGCCTCAGCTCCTGCATTGCAGGCAGAGTCTTCACCACTGAGCCGCCCTGTATACATATAAGAAGGTGTGGTATATATGACCACATCTTCTTTATTCGTGTGTCAGTGGGCATCAACGTTGTTTCCATGTCCTGGCTATTGTGAACAGTGCTGCTGTGAACATAGGGCTGCGTGTATCTTTCTGAATTATAGTTTTGTCTGGGTGTATGCCCAAGAGTGAGACTGCTGGATTATATGGTAATTCTATTTTTAGTTTTCTGAGGACCCTTTTACTGTTTTGCACAGTGACTACACCGTCTTCCATTTCTTTCAGTAGTGTAGAAGGGTTCCCTTTTCTGCACACCCTCTCTAGAATTTGCTGTTTGTAGACATTTTAATGATGGCCATTCTGACTGATGTGAGGTGGTACCTCACTGTAGTTTGGATTTGCACTTCTCTAATAATTGGCAACGCTGAACATCCTTTCATGTGCCTATTGGCCATCTGTGTTTGAAGGAACAAAATTTTCGAACCAAATTTTACAGCTGTAAGACTCACTTTGAAGGGGGCGACAGAGGATGAAATGGTTGGATAGCATCATCTGTGCCATGGATATGAGTTTGAGCAAATTCCCAGGAGATAGTGAAGGCTAGAGAAGGCCGAGGCACTGTCGTCCGTGGGGTCGCAAAGAGTCGGACATAACTTAGCGACTGAACAACAGGACTCACTCTACCTCATGGGAGTAGAGACTGTTTTCTTCATCAGTGTGACCCCAGAGCCTAAGATGGTGCCTGTCATATAAACCGTTTCACTATCATTTGATGAACAAATAAATGAACTTGATAACCAAAAGTCCATTGCTGGCCATATATAAATTTTATGTTCTCAGGAGAAAGAACTCCACAACAGTGACAGGGGCAATGACCACCAGGCGGGGAAGGAAATGCTGTGACAGCGCCTTCTGTCTCAGGCGGGCCCTGGGGCTGTTGTGGATCTCGGTTGTCCCCAAGACAGGTTGTAGTAAACCATATGCATGTCCCTCACAGCTTTCAGTTTCTAAAAATAAATTGCTTTTTTTAGGTAAAAGGTCAATAAGTTCTTGCAGTTAGTTACCCTGAGAGATGTAATTGGTGAAGCATAAGGAACTGATGGACCTCAAATCACTTGTGCACTTTAGCTTGTGATGGAACACCAGTATGTTCTCATGAGGTCTGACCTGTGATTTTGCTTCTCGTATCTGCAAATAATCAGGCATGACAACACACACACACACACACACACACACACACTTTTGCAAATACAGTTCACTCATAGGCAGGGTCACCTTACCCATAGGACTTTCTTCGCTAAAGCTTGTCCCATCCCCACCTCCCCACACACACACAAATGCACTAGCTGGGGTAAATGGTTTTATGTGAGACTAGCAGCCAGTTAAAAAAACCTTTTAGGAATAAGACAGATGTATTCAGCAAGCGTCTGGCTCAGGGAAAAACAAATAGTCCGCAAACCAAACAGCACTTCTGGGCTTTCTGAGCTTTTGACATTTTAATCAGCATTCTTGATTTTACTCATAATCCATCTTCCCTTTTAACAGTAAAAATAAATCCTCCCTTGAACTTTTGCCCTCTAAAGTTTTGATCTCTGAAGGCATTCTTTCATAATAACTCTACTACCCACAAAGGGTATCTGTCCTAGATTAAGCAGGTTTGGGATAAATGCTATTCCCTGGCCTGCTCTGGTTTCCCAGAAATGACGCCTATCTCTCTGGACTAATTAAACTCCTTCCTATAAGGCCAGTGTACTTGGACCTTGTGTTAAATAGAGTTACATTTTTTTTCCCGTCTCTCTTAAAACAATCCCAAGTAGAAGACCCAGAAGAAATATGCCCAGCTGAGAGTTAAGCAGGAAAATGTCGGCAGTGGACCAGGTGTCAGTTCAGAGACTTAAACTGAAAATCTCTCCTAGTAGCAGAAAAAGAGTGATTTTTAAAATTAAGGTGGGCAGGAATGTCACTCAACTATTCCATCTTTATTATACCCCTTGAGCTTAATTTCCTCATTATGCCAGTGTTGATGAGACCAGATGAGAACCAACCTTTTCTACACTATAAAGCTCCCCCGGAGCTCTGTCAGGCCTTTATCATCCATTTTCCAGATTATCCTTGTGTTCTGCCTGCTCTGAAAGTCACATAGTGCCTTTTACTGAAAACATAGGCACCTGGCCTAAGTATTTTGACAAAATCTAAAATAAAAAAAGACTGGCTTCCAGGAAGGAAAATCTTTACCTGCCAATGAGAACTCCAGAATTCTGTTATGAGAAAAATTATAGTTTTTGTTGGCTGATGCTATTATTTTTATCACCTACAAAAAACATTTATTAAGATCAGCTCCTGATAAATGCAAATCCACCATCAGAATTATTTTAGGACCTCAAAGTCCTTTCCTGTTCATTTCTTTTCCTGCACACACACACACATATACCCATACATTCATTCATATACATACAGACACATATGCACCCATATACGCATATGCACACACATCCATATAGCACAGAGGTATATGCACATATATACACACATACTGGACTTCCCGGTGGTGCTAGTGGTAAAGAATCCACGTGTCAATGCGGGAGACACAGGAGACACAGATTTGATCCCTGGGTCGGGAAGATTCCCCTGGAGGAGGGCATGGTAACCCACTCCAATATTCTTGCCTAGAGAATCCCATGGACAGAGGAGCCCGGTGGGCTACAGTCCAGAGGGTAGCAGAGAGCCGAGCACAGCTAAAGCAACTTAGCACACACACATACACATATACTATATACTGTACACTCATGGACATACTCTTTCATTCTCTTGGAATAATTTCTTGAATCAGTTATTACTTGCAGCTGCAAATTTTTAAAATATATATGAAATCTTCACTTTCTCCCTCAAAAATAACAGTGATTGTTCATCACTGTGATACGTAGAGGCTACCAGAGCCTTATTCAGTGATTGAAAGTGAAAGTGAGTTGCTCAGTCATGTCCGACTCCTTGTGGCCCCATGGCCCATACAGTCCATGGAATTCTCCAGGCCAGAATACTGGAGTGGGTAGCCTTTCCCTTCTCCAGGGGATCTTCCCGACCCAGGAATCGAACTGGGGTCTCCTGCATTGCAGGCAGATTCTTTACCAGCTGAGCTATCAGGGAAGCCCCTCTATTCTGTGATTAATATATGATTTATATGCCATTCCAAGGTTCCCAAACGCTTATTTTTCAAAAAGCAAGTGAACTTTATTTCAGTTCTTCACACCATTTAATAAGTACTCAATGTAATATTCCCTGTGAAAGATCCACATTCATTCACCTATTACTCTTCACCATTTGAAAATGAGAACTAGACAGCACTGGTCTTTCTTGCTAATTAAAGATGAAAATTCCAGCATAAATTAGAGGCCTGGAGGGGGTCAGACATTTTTCTGATAGGTGTGAATGGATTAGAAAAGTTAAACCAGACTTCTCGGTTAATTATAAGATTAAAAATTACCTCTGCAAAGCAATTTTTTTCAATACAGAAAGAGACTAGTTTCCATTTCTGTCCCACATCTTGTATTATCAACTTGTGCTTTCCAGAGAAACAAGATCCTGCATTTTGCTTTTAAGTCCAACTGCTAGAGCCATACTTTTTACCTGTAAAATAACTCATTTAAGGAGCAATGCCTCCAGCTGTCACTTCTCAGAGAGCTTCCTGGAGGCCTGCGAGCTCCCAGCTAGTGGGAACAGGTTGGTAAAGTAAATCAGCCTTCTCTGAAACCCATGATTTGTAACTGTAAATGAACAAATACTGATTGCTACTGTAAACATCCCATAGCAAACATTTTCAACCTTGAGCTTCAAAATGACAGCTTTCAGAATTATTTTTTTTTAATAATGACGTTACTGGAAAACTCTTTGCTCTTTTAGTAAACACAGACTCAGCTTTTTGACGAGATAAAATATGAATCCATGTTTAACAGAACTGACTATCCTTTTCCTTTAGATCTAAATAAGGTACTTTCAAAGTAGTCGTGTCTACAGCTTCTCATTCTCTCAAAATTTCTAATTTTTTTTACATTGAGGTTGCTTTTTTGTTTTCGTAGTATATATAGCATATAAATACAAGTTATCAAATATGCCATCTGATTTTAACTTTAACAAAGGATTAAAAAAAAAAAGGTATTAGGTATAGTAACAGATTACCTCCAAAACTCTAGGTAAAAATGTAAGTAAGTGCATTTAGTTTACCTGCCACTTTGAATGCTTCTCTGTGGCTGTGTTTACTTCCCAGCAGTATTGTACCCTATAGTCTCCCAAATCTTCCCTTGACCTCAGAGGTGATGCTGAAGGGCTGATTCATATTTTGGCTAAAGTACTTACAAGCCTGTCAAGAATATTTCAGAGTAAAGAAGAGAAACATGAAATGATTCTTTCGTGAAACATTGGTGCTTTTTGCTTGATGGCACACCCTGACAGTTGTTAGAAGAGCCATGTATGGAAGCATTTATTTTTAACCTACTGTTTATATACTTATTCACTATTCCTGGAAATAGATGTATTAGCCAGTATTTTTTTTTTCCTGAAAATTGAGTGCCTAAAAGTGTGAAATACCTGGAAAGGCTTTTTTATAAAACAAAAAAAAAATGATGGCTGTTCATTTAATCCATTTCACAAGAAAAGTGCAAACTTAGCCAGTATTCAAACTGGTACATCTTTGATAAAATTATCATGATTAACCAATTTGCCCCAAAACTAAAAAAACTATTTTTTCACATCACAATTGAAAACTAAAACTAGATGTGTGAGAATCATTACTTTGATTTTCCAAGTCACAATTAAATTTTTATTTTGAACTCCATTTCATGGGGAAGGATCTGTACCCCACCCACCCACCTTCCATGACTTTTCTATGAGGCTGGTCTAAATGCCAGTAGATAAGAGCTCTGTAAATAATTACGTGCTTCAGACAGAATAGAATTATGGTCTGGTTTTGTTGACATTGTTTTTTGGTATTATTCGAGTTCAGAGGAATAGGACTAGGGGAGTAGCTGTTAGAATGAACAAGAGAGGGTCAGTGATTTTGCAAGTTATTTCAGGAGATGTAGTCCCAGGATATGCAGGAGGAGAGAATGGAGAACTCATGGAGGATTCTGAATCATCTTACTGGTGATGGAACAGGACTAAGACAGATTGGTGGATTATCAGTTCTCTTTAGATGTGTTGAATTTACACAGCTTTGGGGGCACTTGGAAAAACCTAGATATGTAAATCGTAAGCTTCTGGAAATATAAGTTGGGTATGCAGGTGAGAAGCATGGCTTAAAGGTGCAGGTTTGATGGTCATCCTCCTACGTGAGAGATGAGACCGTAGGAATGAGTGAAATTACACAGACAAGGAAGGTACAGTGTGAAGACAAAGCAGCTGAGGAGAGACCCCCACAGACAGCACTTTTCAGAGGGGAACAGAGGAGGAGTCAACCATGGAGAGCACGAAGAAGCAGGGAGGAAAGAGAGGAGCAGCAGAAGCCAAGGCGAGTATAAAGAAGGAAGTGGTCCGCACTGGGAAATGCTGCCAGGCTGACTCAGACAGGTATGAGGTTCGGCAAATAGGAGCTCATCTGATGGCTTTTGAGAAGTCTGTTCCAATAGGGAGGAGGAGAGCAAAGCCAGACTGTGGGGGTGACTGAGCTGTGACGCGTGAGCAGGGAGTACTCTCCTCAAAGAGGTTAGCAATAAAGAGAAGGAAAGAGTTAGGGCAGCCCACGATAGGAGAAGTTTAGACAAAGGGAGGGTTGGTCTAGGGCTAATATTTGTTATTGCTCTGTTTCATTTTTAATCTGGAGGAGACAAGCATAATTTTAACCCACGGGGGAATCAAACAGAGAGAAAGGGAATGAAGATCTAGGAGCTAAGCATTTATATATGAATATATAGGAAAGTGAAAGTATTAGTTACTCAGTCCTGTCTGACTCTTTGCGACTCCATGAACTGTAGCCCTCCAGGCTCCTCTGTCCATGGGATTCTCTAGACCAGAATACTGGAGTGGGTAGCCATTCCCTTCTCCAAGGGGTCTGCCTGACCCAGGGATCAAACCTGGGTGTTGTGCTATTGCAGGCAGATTCTTTACTGTCTGAGCCACCGGGGGGGGGGGGGGGTGGTGGAATATATATATATATATATAATATATATATATATATATATTTATTAAGGGATAGTATTAAGGGAGTTGACCCAGCAGAGGTAGGAGGAGGTGGATGGGACCATGAGATCTGGGTCATACTTAGCCTTAGGCAAGAGTTTCTCCTGAGAATCAGTAGGGAAAGAAGTTATGTGGGTGTTCTAGAAGATGAGGTAAGAACTTAGATTATGTAGTCCCTGAGATACTTTGCATTTAATGACTTTGCCCTCTCTTTCTGGGAAAAAAAAGGGTGGCAATAATAAATGATGATTGATAATCACTGATCATTTTGGTGTAAGTCACATCAAAATGCGTATGCACCTTTGCCATAAAAGGTGTTACATGTAATGCAGTAAAGAAAATGAACCTAATGCTTTTACCTTTCCTGTATAGTGCATCTCTGTGTCCAAAGACATATGCTGGTTTCCTGTTTAATTTTGTTATAAAATATCTGCTCAGCCATCTGGAGAAAGAACAAAAGAGAAAAAAGAGGAAGAAAGCTAACAGCAGAGGGCTGCAACCAAAGTGAAAATATCTAAATGTTGGCTTAGTGTTTGGAGTGATCACCTTCGGGTGGTCTCCATACAGGTCTACTGATATTTCTGCCTCGTTTCTTGTTTACAGAGAACAGACTTGAGGCTTGACCTTTAGAAGGAGGGTGCCTTGATTGTGGTGGGCACATAAAACACTGACAAATGTAACAAGGGTGCTTTTGTATTGGCTTTTATCTTATTTTCTCTTTATATCACTAAATTATAAAAGTAATGCCCACTTAACACATTATTGGTCAGAGACATATTAACACATGCTGGACCTTATTGACTGGAGTGTTTCAATATTCACTTACAGAGCAAGTCGTTGGCCACAGACGTTAGTTTCAAAAATCCCCCAGTGAATAAAGGGTTAATAATGAAATTAAAATTACATACAATGTATAGTGTAGGGATCAACCACGGCACACACCTATCCCCATGCTATTACCCCGACCTGGATTTGAGTATAAGGAGTTTGGTGCATCACCTTTATGACTATGTCTGTATTTATAACTGCATTTATAAGTAACTAAGTGGAATCTTTCAATGACTGTGATTCTGCAACTTGATTTTGTCACTTTATTCTATATTATGAATATCTTTCCATGTCAGTGCCCGTGGATTCTTCCTGGGCACTTTGACAGCTGCAAAAGACTCCACTTTATTGCAGCACAGTTCATTTAGTCATCACCCCAAAAGAGGAACATTTAAACAGTCTCAGGGTTTCTACCACATCAAAGCCACAGTAAACATCTCCGTACGTACTTCTTCACCCTCTTGTTTTTTTCTTAAATAAATTCTTAGAAGTGAAGACAAATCACTGGGTCAAAGGGTGTGTGCATTCTCAGTATTGATACTAATTTCCAGTTTGTCCTCAAAAAAAGAGAAGACCTCCTCCATTCTTTATCCTCCAGCCAAAGTTTTAAAATATGTCATTTCCTTATACCCTAGGCAATACCAAGTGTGGGTAATCTTTAATATTTCCTCACTTACTGATGAAGACAATGGGAGCATGAATTCAGGAACTTCCCGGGAGCTTACCCTTCTAGAAAAGCTGAAGGGGATCATCTGGGGTGGGGGGCGGGGTGAAGAGAAGGGAGGGGAATGATGCTCGAAGACTAGAAAACTTTAGGGGACAGCCACTTGGGTCACGTGGAAGAGAAGCTGAGCCAGAATATCTCAGCAGCTGTAAAGGCCAGAAGAAATTGAAGAAAAATAGTTCAAAAGTTTTTATGAAGTAAATACAGTTAGTTATGTGAATTCTCTGGTTTTGGAACAAGAGCAACAACAACAAATAGATGGCTGGAAGGATTAAAGGCTGATCAAGCTGGTGGTGTAACAGAGTCAACTGGTAGGAAATAGAAACTTCTCCTGGTGGAGTGATGACCTGAAGAAGTGAGTCAAGGAGAAGAGATGCTAGACCAGAAGGACATAGAAGGCTCACAAGGTCACGGTTAGGTCAGAGGCAGGCCAGAGGTAAGGTTTAAAGGAAGTGCAGGAATTGGAGCAGCTCAGATAGTTGGGGCTCCTCTGGCGGCTCGGATGGTAAAGAATCTGCCTGCTTTTCAGGAGACCCGGGCTCGCGCTTGGAAAGATCCCCCGGAGAAGGGAATGACTACCCACGCCAGTATTCTTGCCTGCAAAATTCCATGGACTGAGGAGTCTGGCAGGCTACAGTCCATGGGGTCGCAAAGGGTTGGGCGTGACTAACACTTTCATTTTTCAGAGCTGGTGATGATCAGAGAGGGTCACTTCTGAGCTGTCAGCATGGCAGTGAAGCAGCTTCGGGCTCAGGCAGAGCCAGGATGTAGGGGCACCAGCCAGGTCATCCTCGGGTGTGCTTGAGTGCACGCGGGATCTGCAGATTGGTGGAAGATGACTGACGGGAGACAGGCAGCAGCGGGTGACTGCAGACAAGAGATGACTGAGCGAAGGGTCAGTAAGTGGCTGAAGGAAGTGGTCCCGAGTAGTCCCTGCAAGGGTCTGTGTGTCGAGGGGCACAGTGGTGGGGAGAAGGAAGTATTTATCTTCTGGGACTGCTTTGAGGATTCAACTAAATATCACATTTTAAACATGAAGCATTTGTTACTGAAACACAGTTCACTGTGCAAAAAATTTTGACAGCTATGATGACACATCATAGAGGGTTTTAAAATACATACCTACTTTAAAGAAGCAGATCTTCACACTATTGTAAATTCTAACTGAAAAATACATGGGGCCTATGGACAATCTCTCAACACACAGAACCTTCTCTGTGGATACAAGCAGAGATCCTAGGGAAGAAACTAACTCTGTGGTTTTAATGGTTTCTATCACACAATATCAGATAGATAGATTCACACTAAATCTCTTATAATGCAAAACTTTTTCTGTCCTATACATGCGGCTATTGATGTCTAAGTTGTCTTCTGACTTATATTCAGGTCTCGCTATTTTTCAGTAAGACCAGATAAGAACAGTTAGGGACCACAGATCTTTGCTTATGTTCACTGAAAGTTTCAGTTCTGTGCGTGTTAGACGTTTGGAGTTTACCCTCCACAGGTTTGTTCAGGGATGTTTCTATAAAGTCCCAACCACATTTCTCCTCCACTGTACCTGCTGGTGCTGGGGAGGGTTTGCAGGCTGACTGAGTGCAGGCCAGATAAAGACACTTCAGTCCTGGACAGACAGCCTCCCCTTAGGGTAACACCAGATGGAATACCCATTGTAGCAGTAAATCAGGTACATTACCTTTTTTTTTTTTTTTTGCATTTTAAAAACCCTTTTAGTTGAAGTGAAAGTGTTAGTTGCTCAGTCGTGTCTGTGACTCAGTCGTGACTCTTCACCACCCCATGGACTGTAGCCCACCAGGCTCCTCTGTCCATGGAATTCTCCAGGCAAGAACACTGGAGTGGGTTGCCATTCTCTTGTCCAGGGTAGCTTCCCGACCCAGGGATCGAACTCGTGTCTCCTGTGTTTCCTGCATTGGCAGGTGGATTCTTTACTGAAATATTTATACACAAATACATACAAATTTGTATAGGCATTTAAATTTTCAAAGACTTGATTGAAGTTATACATATAGAATATAACTCATTATTTTTCACAAACTAAAAATACATAACTTGTACACAGATCATGAAACAGAATAGTACCATAGCACTAGTACCCCAGAAGTCACCCTTTGCTCCCTTTTAATCAGTAACAGATAAAGAGCTATAACTTATCTCTGTATCCCTTTGGTTTTTAGAGTGCTGGGTTATTTTTTTCCTTGTGAAGTTAGTTTTTCTAGTCATGACTTATTCACCAATACTTTTAGCAAAACAATGACATTTTGGGCAACAGTAACTCCTACACTGGATGCTAACATATTATTTACGCTTTGTTAGGAATTCACACACTGGACTGTTTGAGGTTTGTTGTGCTTCCTCTACCCTCTCTGCCTTGCTTTCCCAGGCTAACTCTTGCCAATCCCTCAAGATTCAGTTCAGGGATCTTCTCAATGGTTTCCTTGAAGTCCTAGATTGAACTAAGTGCCCCTTATCTAGTTTCCCAGAAAGTGACCAGTTATATGAACGTGACCTTCTAATGGGTCTAGCTGTTTTGCTACACAGTTAGGAGGCTAGAGAGCAGGGGTTTCAATCCTCTTTGCTCTCCCAACATCCAACAGACATTTAAGGCACAGGGCCCAAGCCCTATTAAATATGTGAAATAAAATACTATGGATATTATATAGTATATATTAAATATATAACATATAGTATGATATATGATAAAATATATGATAAAATAAGGGTTTCCCACCTACCAATGCAGGAGACATAAGAGACTCAGGTTCAGTCCCTGGGTGGGGAAGATCCCCTGGAGGAGAGCTTGGCAACCCACTCCAGGTGGTATTCTTGCCCGGAGAATCCATGGACAGAGGAGCCTGGTGGGCTACAGTCCATGATGTCACAAAGAGTCAGACATGACTCAAGTGACTTGGCATGCATGCACACATAATAAAATAATGTGAGTCCATGACAATGAAAAGAAAACCACATACCTAAATTAGTAATAGTTTTATGAGATATCTTCAAAATGCATCATTAAGTCAACTGATCAGCTAGAATTCAATTTGTAGTTATATAAAAACATAAGGGTTAAATCACAAGAACTAAATAATTTGTTCTCGAAGACTCATAATTATGAAAGTTATATAAACCAAACTCAAAATAACATTTAACACAGGAAATAGGGATAGCTGGATGTTTGATGATATATGATGCATGTCCAGGAGAAGGTTTGCCCAGAGCAGCCCCTCCCTATCCCCCAACACACACAGTATCTGGAACCCAGCAGGAACTCACAAATGTTTGTTGAGATGTTCCTGTTTGATTTCAATTCAGTTCTTCAAGCATTGCTCAGGGGTATTATAGCCCAGCCCTTGCTGGGGGCAGGGGGAGGGGGCAATTCAGGTTGATCATGTAATAAAGATTCCATCCTTCAAGGAGCTTGAAATATAGCAGTGAGAAAGACAGACAAGTATAAACCAACCAAGAATGACACCCACCCCATTGAGAAAACTTCCATCCATGAACACAGCTCCACTAGGCGATTCAGATTTTGCAAAGGGACTTCAGAGCCCTATCTTTGTGAGCAGAACTTCCTGAGCAAATCTAAGTTTTCCATTGTCTAAGATGGAATGCAGTTGGTAAACATATTTCCATTGACATTAGTCCAGGTAAACATGTAGCAAAGATCATAGATCTAGGAAGGCCCACATTCCTAAATAAGATACTAGAATAGCTACTCCATCACTGTGTACATTGTGTATCTCTTTTTGCAGTTTGACTCTTGAAATAACAAATCAAAAAGTGCATCTCTGGACAGTTTTACTGCCTCACCTGATGAAAATTCTGGTTCCTTGCTCAGGCCAACCTTCTCTCCCTCAATCATCATGCTCACCCACAACTCTTACACACACCTTTTAAAGACCAGCTGGAATTCTTCTGCCTCCTGAAAGACTCTCCTGAACTTCTTTTTACCTTCAAGAGAGTTGACTTTCTCTTCTCTGAACTCCCATTCCCCATATTGCCTGCTCTGAGATTGCTTTGCAAGCTTGCGTCTTCCTTGACTTGATCATAAGACCTTGTTTGAAAGGGACAAATCCCATCTTGCTTATTGTTCCCTTCCCCAGAGTGTCTGTTGTATATCAGGTTTTCTACAAACAATTGCTGAATATAGGGATTGAGTTTGTGGGTCTGACTCAGATGCAGACATGCGCATGAGGCTGTGGAATGAGGTTTGGTGCATATCATCGTATTGACTCAGTGGGTAAAGAATCTGCCTGCAGTGAAGGAGACAAGGGTTCAATCCCTAGGTCGGGAAGATCCACCCAGAGAAGGAAATAGTAACCCACTGCAGTATTCTTACCTGGGAAATCCCATGGACAGAGGAGCCTAGTGCGTTACAGTCTATGGGGCTCACAAGAGTTGGACTTAGTGACTAAACCACCATCACACCATATATATAGTAAATTATTCTTGTACTTCACAAGGAGGCATTCCTAACCAATTCCTAACATTTGTTAGGTAGTCTTCAGTTTTTGATGTTTTTGGTGTTTTTTTTCCTTTGGGTTGTTTTAATTTTGGAGATTTAGATCAGTGACACTAATCTATCATTTGAGCTAAGACATTACCATCATCCACACAGTCTTAAAGGGAGTTGTAGTATTTTATGGTGAACCACTTCCTTGCCTGACCTCCTTGAAAACGTATGATATTTATTTCACAAATCTAACTTGTCAGCACCCTCTAATACTCTGTGGTCACCTGGAGCATTTTGAAACCAATTGACTGAACGAGCAAATAGAAGAACTGAAAATAGCCTCATGCCCATTAGTTACCGTTGTTGTTAGTAGTTAAGACATATCCGACTCTTTCGTGACTCCATGGACAGGCAAGAATACTGGAGTAGGTTGCCATCTCCTTCTCCGGGGGATCTTTCCAACCCAGGGATGGAACGCATGCCTCCTGCATTGGCAGGCAGATTCTTCACCACTGACCCACCAGGGAAACCCAATCAAATGCCATAGTTCCCGTAAAGACTCTTTGAATCCTGCATTCTTCCCTTCTCTCACGTCTTGACTACTTTCTCGGTTGTAGTTGGATAGGGTGGGGGGAGTTACAGAGGACCCTGGTAGTATCACATGGACAAAGCCATACTCCTTCTTCAAGATAATCCCCTTCCCCTGAAATGATTCTCCCCTACCATTTCCTGCCTACTACAGGAGAAGTTCAGTGTTTTGTCAAACGTTCCTTTCCTATACAATCTTCAAGATTCATATTTTTTAATGATTTTCTTTATTACTTTCTCTTTTAAGTAGAGCGTCACCTTAGTCCCTCAACCCTACCCAAAGATTTATAGAGTAGGGGACTCTCAGGCGTCCTGAATCCTCCACTTCTTCCCTGAGATTCTGTCTTGGCCATAGAACCTGGCACACAAAGGGGGCTCTGTAAATAGTGGCTGAAGGAGTCACTATGTCAAGACCAAGCAAATCTGTCACCTTCCCGTTCCTCCTTTTGCCTAGTCTAGGTTGTGAACACCCCCACATTGGTGGCCTGGTGTTAAGACTAGTCATTTGTAAACTCATAAAAGTCTCATTTTGTAACAATCTAAAAAGACAACAGTTGATCTTTATTTACATTGAGCTCTGCTAAAAGGTGGACTTCCCAGATGACTCAGTGATAAAGAATCTGTCTGCCAATGTAGGAGATGCAAGAGATGCATGTTTGATCCCTGGGTTAGAAAGATCCCGTGGAGGAGGAAATGGCAACCCGCTCCAGTATTCTTGCCTGGAAAATTCCATGGGCAGAGGAGCCTGGTGGCTTGTAGTCCATGGGGTTGCAGAGTGGGACATGATTGAGTGACTGAGCATGCATGCTGCTAAAAGGTATACAATAGCCTTGGTTGTATGCCTCCCATCCAGTCCTTCCAGAGTGACACTCATGTGTGCACACACACAAACACAGTTTTTTAAATTGTCACAGTGATTAAAAAAAAAATAGAAGGAGGCTGAGAAACTCATGGCTAAAGTAGGGTGGAGCTCTTTTCCTTCCCAGCTCGAATTATTTGCTCTGGCAATCAACACAAGCTAGTAAGCAGCACGGGTTCAGCCTTTTCATGAGCCAGATTCATCACTTTAAGACCAAAATACATGTTCATATTTGCTGACTCTATTTAGACAACTTATGTAATAACACTCAGCTCAGCTGGATAGATGGGCTAACAGTGATATTGTTAAAATCCTTGGTACAGAAGATTTTAGATTAAAGTAGAATTTTAAGTTAAAATCACTAGCTGATGCAGCTTTGCAAAACAACTTAAAAAATCACCAAGCCCCAGACGTATCCGCCAATGAAATATTTGCATTATCTACCCACTGCTTTGACTCCCCTGCATTAATAGCACTCAGTAAGCATGGGAATTTGCTAGCAGGAAAATACACTTAAGTTTCCTTAGAAATGCAAACTGGTGAAGAACTGTTTACTTAAATTTCTTAAAAGTGTTTATGAAATTCCTTCTTTATCCACAGCATCTAGTAAAGTGACCTTCTCTCTATGTGAATTCAGTGAGTACCTATTACAGTAAGAAAAAAAACTAAAGATTTTGAGGATTAATTATGGAAATGGAATATGTCTAGCCTAGTGTAGGCACTAAATAATGGCAACTCTTATTATCAAATTTGACAAACACTCATTGAACAGAAACGTAAGGAATGGCATAGCAAAGCAGAACTTTAAGTGATCTTAGAGGGAGTCATCATGCGGGGGTGGAGAGGAAGTCTCGGGATGAGAGCCTGCCTTCAGATCCTGCAGGGAGACAGAGGTTCTGCCCAGATACTACTGGGAGGCCAGTCAAGTTGGCTGAGCCAAGCCAGTGGCCCCAGACCATCCTTCCATGCCCGGGAGTGCTCCAGGGACATACAGAGCAACCTCTTGTCCCTGAGGACTGAGATCCTTCCATGGGTAACTGCCTGCATATCATTCCTGGATCATCCAAGCAAAGGACTCCTAACCATGCCCCCATCCAAACAGAAGAAATTCCCCTTCACCCCCTGCTTTTCAGCAGTCATGGGATACTCAAGATCCCCTACACAGAGGGTGAGGGCCTTATGTACAGAGGGATGGGGATAAATTTGGAAGAAAAAGCTCTGTCACCTGTGTTTGGGTGGAACTAAATGGTCAGGAAACCCTTGCCAAGAAGTCAAGAGATTTGAATTTCAGACCTGGTTCTGCTGCTCTTATTCCTGGCCAAGACACTTTACTTTTCTGAGCTATCTTTCCTCATCTGAAAGTATTATATCCTTCTAGCTCCTGCTTTGTCTCAATTTAAAATTATCCATTTAAATTACTTCCATTTTACTGTATTCACTACTTACCTACTAAACGTTTTCATTGCTCCACCTCTTTTTCTAAAGACATCATCCATTTGTAAGTAAGCTTTATTCTACAGAATTTATCTGCTACTACTTTATTCTGGCAGTTACAGTGTCAAGTTAAAAAAGTATTGAGCTCAGTTCTTGGGAAAATTACTAAGCTCTGTACACAATTTACATTAAATAAAACAAATACGGTGATAAATGAAAAGAAAAATGAAATTCTTGAAACCAGAATATGATTGAATATGCACCATACCAGAATAGTTCACACCTGCTTTCTGGTTTTGCTCTTTAGAAACATATTTGTATTAGTTTCATCACTGACTCAAGCTTCAGATGCCCCCACCTAGTCCTCTGAAGCCTTGGACATGTGACCTTGGCTCTTGATCTCTTCATCCATAAATGAACCAGGTGGAACCAGCTCTCTAAAATCCTGTCTAGATTTTTAGGTTCCAATTGTGATTTTTTTTTTTTTCAACTGTGACCCATATTAAGTTGCACTGTGTAGTAGCCAAAATCAACCTAAGCCCCCAAAGCATTATCTACACTAGCTTGTCTGTTCCTGAAATAGGGATAATGGCAAACATCCTCCCCCAGCTTTGAGTGTCCCAGGTTCTCAGAAGGCTTCTGGTTCTGTGCTTCTTCTCATTTCAGTGTCTATCATGTGGAGCTCACTTTCTAGTTTACAGGCTGCCTCCTCAGTGATTGTATCTGCTTGTGTTTCTGCCTTCTGAGCCTCTGCAATGCCCCCTGAATGGCCTAGGCCCAGTCATCGGCTTTCACCCACCAAGCCCAACACTCCCTCCACCCCACTGACATAATCCATCTCTTTCTAGACCTCTGCCTCTTCTAGAACAGTGGTTCTTTTTTGTCTTCTTGGCCACACCATGCAGCATGTGGGATCTTAATTCCCTGACCAGGGATAGAACCTATGTCCCCTGATTCGGAGTCCAGAGTCCCAGCCACTGGACCACCAGGGAGGTCCCTCGGGACAGTGCTTCTTAAAGAGTGGTCCACAGTCAGCCCTGGAGGTCGGTAAAAATTGCAGATTCCAAAGACCCAAGGTTGACTTCGTGATTCAGGATTTCTGGAGGTGAGGCCAGTGAAGCATTTGTACAACACGTTCCCTGATGATTCTAGGCATAACAGTTTGAAAGGCATAACTGCTCTTTCACCAGTTTCCGTTTGCGGTTTTGTTGCTGTTGTTTGTTTGTTTTTTAAGGGGAAAAGCGCTATATTAGAGATTTTTTTTAACCAAGAATGTAAGAAAAAATAGCAGTGGGGAGCGGGTTGTTCAAAGCTCTGTCCAGGAATATGGCAGCTCTGGTGCTAGTAGCCTATTTCAGCCAAGTAGGAAATCTTGGAGAGGAGAGAATTAAGTCTGGGACGCCCCACGAGACCGTTGGAAGGTCAGGAGTCAGCAGTCGAGGCAACGACCATTCGTCGGGGCCGCCAGGGCACAGGAAGTGGTGGGCAAGGCCGGAGCAGCAAGGCCGGCTAGGATGCCCCGCGGCTCTTGGTTGTGATTGGGTGCCAGGCAGCCGCGCCTTTCCCGTTGCCGTTGGCAACGGCGGCAGCTCCAGAAGTCGGCGTGGCGCGGGAAGGCGGGACTTCCCGCGCCTAGGAGCAAATGCGCAAGCGGCGGTTGGCTGGTCACGAGGCACTTCCTGTCGCGTGATCTTGAGAACCAATCAAAGTGTGTAACTCCCTAGTCGCGTGCGTCTGTTTCCGTTAGCAACGCTCCTAAACAAGCCGTCCTGCCTCCGCGTCTGGCGTGGTCTAGTGTTTCTCTGCGACCCCGGGCCTGGTGAGGCTGAGCTTGGCCTCTCCCGCTTTTCCAGACCGCTGACTGCCCCCCGCCTCAATGGTGAGTAGCCGGCCTGTCGGCGCCACCGCGCGCCCAGGAGAGACGCAGAGCCGCGGCGTTGGAGTGATGGCGTGGCCTGCGGCGGAACTTAGTCCGGCCCTGGGCCTCTCTGAGGAGAGGACGCCGCGCCGGGTGCGAGAGGCTGTTAACATTGGCCGAAGCCCTGCCGGGATAATCCTTGGTGGAGCCCTCTTCTAGCAGCCGCGCTCCGCCGCGTCACTTCATTCCTCGCTCCTGCCTGAAGGGCCTAGGCCGAGTCACACCTCAGGTGGCTGGCGAAGAGAGCTGGAGGGAGTCGTCTGCCAGCAGAAGGCGCAAAGCGGGTTTCTCGTTCCATTCCAAAAACTCCCAAGTTTATACGCGTGCGAGCACACACTCACACACATCCCCCCCCCCCCACACACACACCCTTTGGCAGCATTAATTATGTTAACGAGCCAAGGAGGAAGAACGTGATTGAATATAACTTTCTTACGTGAGAGTGATACAGAATCCCCAGGCCCCCTTTTATACCTGAGAAAACTTAAGTGACAGTCCTTGTGTTTTGTCTGTTCAAAAGAAGGCATGTTTTTCCTGGATGCTAGAAAATAATCCCGTTTGTCATTCCAGCTTATATAGAATGCCAGCTTAAACAGCAGCGGTCCGTAGAACAAGACACAGTACTGAAGTGTTGAGGAAAAAAAAGATGAATCCAGAGTTGGGGGCACCACCGAAATAGGCTACTGAAATACTTCAGCAATCAGAATTCCTCTTTAGCCCACGGTGTATACCAAGCACTCTTGCAGCTGAGGGTACAACAGTGAATGAAACAAACCATCTCCTACCATTCTTGGAGCCTGTCCCACACGTTCTGTTGGTTTCCATAAAATATCATGAAAAAATTGAAAAAATGGTGGTGATGTCACAAGAAAATTGCAATCTGTTCGCATTCTTATCTGCTGTCATTCCATTTCCCAGGCTAATGCTATTTCTGCTACTGAAATCAGCTGCTTATTTCCGCTCCCTTTCTTCACTCCCATCCATTTTAGACGAACTTTTCTGTCTTTTGTTCTAAGTTTCATTCTCAGTTTCAGTAATTTTTTCTTCTTGGTCTGGGGACAGTGTTTACTTGACAGAAGAGAAAAGATACACATTGGGCACTTACTCTGCACAAGGCACTATATGAGGAAACTGTATGGTATAAGGAATGATTCATGCTGTCATGAGCTTACAGTCTACTTGAAAGAGCAACACCTAAGGAAAAAAAAGACAGCTAATAATTTTTGTTCAGTCTCTAGGTCATGTCTGACTTTTCGACCCCATGGACTGCAGCACGCCTGTCCTTTATTATCTCCCGGAGTTTGCTCAGATTCATGTCAGTTGAGTCGTTGATGCTATCCAACCATCTCATCCACCTGTGTGCTAATTTTTGGAGGAAGGCATAACTAGAGTTAATTGAGGGCATGTTGGGAGGATTCACAGAGTAGGTAAAAAAGGTTTGCTCTTGAAGGATGGGTAGGAATTTGGTGGTTTTCTGGAGAAAACCATGCATATACTTCTGAGAGCCAGTTATATGCATTTCTTCTCACCTCTGCAGTGCAGTGACATGTTGATAGCTTGAAACCAGCCATGCTGGGAGTTTTTACACTGGAAATTTGCAAGGGCTGCAAATCAGTTTTGTACCCCCACCCTCACCAATGCCCGTTAAGCATTCACCAGCACACCCTGGGTCAGATTCAGATTCTTGAATAGGAATGGAGAGGTGCTTTTAATCAAGGACTGGGGTAATGAGAGTGAAAGTAGAGGATGTTCAAGGCTGATAAGCAGACTAATTTGACTGAATAGGAGTGTTCTTAACAGTAGAATCTTGGGAAATGGGGTTAGAGAAAGGGTTTGGGGAGTGGAGGGCTTATGAGTATAGATTTAATACTGTAAGCAAAAATAATTGAAACTCTATGAGATTTTTTTTTTTTTAGCAAGTTGTGGCATCGTTTTGAGATTTCCAATTGTAGGATATTCTTGCTGACACTTCTCTGAGTATAGAGATAACATCGTTTCTAATGTAGGTATTAAAGTTTATTTCAAATGCCTGGTGGAGATGTGTCTTCTTGTGAGTCACAACTCAGGTTGATTTGCAACTGTAACATATCTTTGTTCTTTATTTACTTAAATTCTGCCATTTTTCCAAAAAGGATTTGAAAAGCAGTGGGGACTTCAGAGTTAGATTTCCTGGTTCAAGTCTCTGCTCTCCCACTTGCCAATTCAATAGCATAGAAAAAAAAATTCTTTGTATCTGTTTTCTATCTGTAAAGTAGGTTTATATTTACTTTTTCATAGGGTTGTATTGAGGACTAAATGAGATCATGCTTGGCACTTTGTAACTTCTGAATGACTTTTAGATGTTGTCATCGTTACTGTTTCTAATGTTTAACATTAGAAATTAGAAATTTGACATTGACATTTGAAATAGTTCGAGGAGTTGGCTAACAATCCATGTTAACTAAAACATAAGAAACTTCTTCCTTATTTCTGTTCGCATTGTCTATCCCTAAGGCAAAAAGTTAATTACCAGTTTAATCAAATAAGGTAGAGTCAGGAAATGTAAGTACATACCGCAAATGTGTTGGTTTACATTGGCCAAAATACCTCACCTGATTGTTTTGAAGCAGTCTGCTGCTGCTACTGCTAAGTCGCCTCAGTTGTGTCCGACTGTGCGGCCCCATAGACGGTAGCCCACCAGGCTCCTCTGTCCTGGGGATTCTCCAGGCAAGAATACTGGAGTGGGTTGCCATTTCCTTCTCCAGTGCATGAAAGGGAAAACTGAAAGTGAAGTCACTTAGCAGTCTACCGGATAGGTAACCATTAGAGAGCATCATGGTATCTTGGGTAATTCTTAACTTATTGAACTTTAACTGAAGTATTAAAAATAACATGGGGGAGAAAAAGACTTGATGGAGCCGTTCATGTGATTGGGGGTGCTGGTTTGTAAGCCAGCCTGTGATACTTGAGAGATGCTTGTAGGTAACACCTTGAAAGAGATGATGTCATCCAGGAGAGGATATAGAGTGACGAGTAAGGGTCTAAGGGCAGCATCCTGGGAAGTGCAGCTGCTTACGAGGCAAGCTCAAGAAGAGAAGGCTGCCAGTGAGATCAAGAAGGGAAGGTGGGGTTAGCAGGCAGAGAATGGAGCAGCTCAGCAGACAGCAAAGCATCAGCCACAGTAGTTGGACTTGTTATAACAAGTTGCTGGTGAGCTTTGCAAAGGCGGTTGGAGCAGCATATAGAGTGTGGAGGTACAAGAGCAGAAGAGAGCTAGAGAAATGCAGTGGTAGCTGGAGGGGACCTATGGTTTTGTTCTGGTTTCACACGAATGAGGTTTGTGTGCAGCCTTCTCTATAGTCTGAAGGGAAGAAGAAACCTCTGTAGAGTGTTGAGAGGAGAAGTGATTGGTTGAAGTCCCCCAGGAGTTTGAAAGCGAACAGATTAAAGCCATGAATGACCTTCAAAAGAATGAACTGAAAGAGTTCAGTTCATTTGTCAGGCACGTGTCCACTGTGTGCCAGGCACTATGAGGAGTCCTGGGGATACTCAGAACCAGAGGGACAAGGTCATGGCCCTTGTAGTCTTATGTTCTACATCTACAGGTGACGATGTATGTAGATGCAACAAAGCCACGGTGAGGGGCTTAGACAGTGAAGATCACACCCAGTGACCTTCGTGGTGTCCTCCACAATGTTGGAGGCAGCCCTGTGTGCTGAGAGTAGGAGATAAGCCTGGAAAAGAGGACTGCAAAATATACCTTTGTCTCCCATAAGAAGGCTGTGACACATCAAATTATTCTTAAAGATAATTCTAACTTATTTAGTCCCCTGCATTAGATGTTCAATTTTATAATTTCCTTCTGTAATTTTCAGTGTAGCTATAACATGAAAAAGAACTTAATCAATCTCTAGCTTGTAGTTGTCAAGCTCTCATCTGGTTGAAAATCAAGAGCAATTGATGGCTGCTTCAAAACCAAATATATTTTTTAAGGCTGTGTGAGATGGAATAAGGTTAAGTTGCTCTAGTAGAGATTTTTTTTTTTTATAAAATGTGCCTTAAAGAATACAGAAGTTTATCTCTCTCACACTTAACAGCCTTCTCACTGCTCATCTCAGGTATGTGGGTCTGTGCTGCTCCATGAAGTTATCCGGGGTACAGTTCCCTTTCATCTTGCTCCCCCAGCCCCAAGGCCAATGTGCTGTCTGCATGGTTCAGCAGAGTCTCACCTCTAGGTTTCAGAGAAATAGGGGGTGGCAGACATGTGCCCCGTGGAAGGCCCAGGCTTTAGAAATAGCTTTCATTCCTCTGTTCACATCTGTTGCTGAGAAGTAGTCACTTGATTCATGCCTGACTTCAAGAGTGCTGGAGAGTGTTTTCTAGTTGGGCAGCCAATGCAGGAGATGTGGGTTTGATCTCTGGGTCAGGAAGATCCCCTGGAGAAGGAAATGGTAACCCACTCCAGTATCCTTGCCTGGGAAATCCCATGGACAGAGGAGCCTGATGGGCTACAGTCCAGGGGTCACAGAAGAGTTGGACATGACTTAACGACTAAACAACAGCCATGCGTCTGGAAAGATGGAAAGAAGAGCATTTAGTAGACATTTAGCAGTCTGCACCACAGAAGAGCCTGTACGTTTTCATTGCTGGTTCCTTTATTATATTTTCGAGACTAATAAGTTACTTCTCTCTTTCAGGCAGAGTTGGGTCTAAATGAGCACCATCAAAATGAAGTTATTAATTATATGCGTTTTGCTCGCTCAAAAAGAGGCTTGAGACTCAAAACTGTGGATTCCTGCTTCCAGGACCTCAAGGAGAGCAGGTATCAGAGAATGCTGAGGAGACCCAGTGGGAAGTGACAGTCGTCCTTCCTGGTGGGCAGTGTGGGGCAGCTGAAGCAGAGGCCATACAAACCACTGCTGGGATACGATCCGTTACCCACTGCAAGCAGCTACATGTAAACCGATATGTGAAATTCAAGAAATCAGATTGTGGTGGGGGCGGTCTGATGTTAAACATGCGCATAGGATAGTTAAGGGATTGCAGAGTTTCAGAAGGGCAGTCAGGAAATTGTTAAGGGCTGCTGGGTTAATAATTGGCTTGCTGTAGTAGAGATTCCAGAACTTTAATTACTTGAATTATGAATTAAAAGAGTAGAGCCATAAGACATGGCATTTAGCAAGAAAACACCTATACAGTTTTATATTGAAATAGAAGAGGAGAAAACAGCAGGAAACCATGACAAGCTTGCTAACTAGTACCAAAATTGTTAGCTGACTTGTCGCAAGAGGTGATAATTTGTTTGGTTGGACTAGTAATGGGAGATAATAAAAATCCATAGAAAATGTAGTGATAGAGGATAATGGGAAGCAGCCAAAATGACTGAATAATAAAGAGACCTCAGGGTGCTTGGGGGTCAGATTTTGGCACACCTGAATGTGAGGATATAAATAAAAAAGGTCTTGAAGTGACCTGCAACTGTGGTAGACTCTAACATCACTCAGTAGCAGAGACCATCAGCTGTAGACTTTATCTGTTCAATTTATTAATCTAGTCTGATAATCTGACTTCCTGACTCACAGCAGATAAAAGCAGCAGTCTGATTGGTGAGACTGTGAGATAGCCAAAGAAGGTACTTCATTATTTACTTTACACATTGGAGTTTGGAGTACCTTAATTGCTGTTCGTAGTAATGAACTTGGGTTGCTCAAAAAACAACATATTTTTAAGCAGATTTAGTTTGGTCTATTAAAGAATATAGAAAGATTGTTAATATATTTAATAGGGACTTGAATCTGAAATAAACTTCTGGGTTTTTAAGAGTGGTTAAATTCCTTGGGTTGCTCAAAAAAAAAAAATACAAAAAATATTTTTAAACAGATTTAGTTTGTTCTATTAAAGAATACAGGAAGATTGTTGATATTTTTAACAGGGACTTAAACTTCTGGGTTTTTAAGAGTTGTTAAATTCTGCTTGGTAAACAAAACATTAAAGCTTGGTAGATCAAATAATATTAACTTGCGTATAACTGTGAGAGAAGTTTGGTGTGGCTCCCTGCATTGTGTCCTTGTGGACACAACGTGTCCTTAATCCTTTTGGAGTAAGGGAGAGGATGACCAGCATCAGGGCTGTAGCTCTTCACCCACTGAGTGTCTGAAGGATCAAGGACCTTGGGGATGGAGGTAGGGAGTGGAGAGGCCTGTTATGTAAACCTGTCATTGACCGTAGGAGGCCTGCATGGATGCTTTCTCAAGGGTTCAGTTGTCGGGCATGTTTCCGAGATTACTGGAAATGACGTGGGGTTGAGTCACACCCCAGTGGGCACATTACCTCCACCTCCTGAGCCTGTGTTCCATCTGCGAAGTGACGGGATTGAAGCAAATGCCTCTGGGGTTCCCTTCCAACCAAACATCCTCTGTGAAAGAGTGGGATTTTAATACTTTTGATGATGTCCATTTTTATGGGGCTTTAATTAAGTTCAGGGTTTTTTTTTTTCTTTCAGGTCTCAAGATGCTAAGAAAAGCCATACATAAATACTACTAATTTTTTTATAGGCATTTACTAACTTGTGAATAGCTTATAAGGTCTTTGAAATGCTAGACAACTAATATAAAGAAAGGGAGGAATTACACCTCTCAGGTGACTTATGAAATAATTAAATGTGATAAAGCTAATTTTCACCAAAAAGCTAAAGAAGAATTAGATAGTTTGGGGCTTGTTTCTGAGCACATAACTTCTATGAAAGGATGTGCACATTTGAAGAGCGAGCCACAGTTTAATCATTTAGCCAGCCATCAAAAACTAATTGAATCTAAACTATTTTCAAACTGTTTTACGAATAAAGAAGCTAGTTCCCAGAGAGACTTTCACTGTAACCTTTTCACCCCTTCAATGACACGTTGGGGGCTTCTTAGTTTTGTTTTTCATTGTAAATGGTTTTTGTTGTTTACGCAGAGGTTTTGGACCGTGGTTGTTTTTCAGGCTTGTGGAGGAGACCTTCACCGTCGATGAAGTCTCTGAGGTGCTGAATGGGTTGCAGTCTGTGGTCCACAGCGAAGTGGAGTCTGAGCTCATCAACACGGCCTACACCAACGTGCTGCTTCTGCGGCAACTTTTCTCACAGGCCGAGAAGTGGTACCTCAAGCTGCAGACAGATATCTCTGAACTTGAAAACAGGTAGTAATATCTTTTTCCACAGTTGTGACCATAGAGGCCCAAGCATGCACTTGAAAGCTCGTGACTGTCTCTGCTGTTGTTTTTCTTGAGCATAGTGTGTGAGAAAATTTGGGTAGGATGACAGCAAAGCATCCAGTTAGTGAGTCATCTCCTAGGTGCCCCTCAGAGTCCTCTTCAGAGCGCCCTGCTTCCACTGTTCCTAGGTGTGATGAAGGCCTCTGAGGTCTATGAGATTGCTCTGAAGGTGATGAGTGATTATTCCTCATAGTAGCTTTGGTTAGCCTGATCAATATTGTAGTAAGTTTTTAGAGATAGGTCAACTAAGAAGTAGAGGTTATGAAACAGATTTGAAAAATTAATTCAACTAGCATCAAATCACACTTAGTAGTATGGGAAGTTTACTTCTAAATTAATTGCATTAAAATTATATACCAATCTTTAAAATAGGGAAAGTTTTCTTGCGAAGTTTTCTTAGAAAGTTTTGTAATCTGAACAACATCAGAAAGCTCCCTTATATTTTAAAAATATGGTAAAATCAGTGAAATTGATACTCTGCGAAAAGTCATGCCAGGCATCTGGAAAGACTGACGTGAGCCCGGGGGCTGTTTGCTAAGCACAGATGCAGCACGGCTCACGGTCTGTGCTGAGCGTCCCTGGCTGTGGCCTCGGGTCGGGGAGGAAACCATATAGCTTCACCGACTGTCAGTAGGTAATCGATGAGAAAACTTTGAGAAATTGACCTGTTAAGAAGCTTAAAAGAGTAGTTACCACCATTCACTATAAAAGCTTTTGTATAGTCAGCATCCACATACTTTTGCAAATAAGAGGAAATGTTCAGGTGGAAACCATCTGTCTTCTTTGAGAATTTACCATACTCAGTAGATGTGAACTAATTCCATTTTTCCCAGGCTATTCTATTAAAACCAGTGTTCCTTGAACCTCTACCAGATAACAATGTATATTATATTAGAGCAGTTACCCTTTGAATTCAGTTCAGTTGCTCAGTCATGTACGACTCTTTGCGACCCTGTGGACCATGGCACGCCAGGCCTCCCTGTCCATCACCAACTCCCGGAGTCTGCTCAAACTCATCTCCATTGAGTCAGTGATGCCATCCAACCATCTCATCCTCTGTTGTCCCCTTCTCCTCCTGCCTTCAATCTTTCCCAGCATCAGGGTCTTTTCAAATGAGTCAGCTCTTCGCATCATGGCCAAAGTATTGGAGTTTCAGCTTCAACATCAATCCTTCCAATGAACACCAAGGACTGATCTCCTTTAGGATGGACTGGTTGGATCTCCTTGCAGGCCAAGGGAGTCTTCTCCAACACCACAGTTCAAAAGCATCAATACTTTGGCTCTCAGCTTTCTTAATAGTCCAACTGTCACATCCATACATGACCACTGGAAAAACCATAGCTTTGACAAGATGGACCTTTGTTGGCAAAGTAATGTCTCTGCTTTTTAATATGCTGTCTAGGTTAGTTATAACTTTCCTTCCAAGGAGGAAGCGTCTTTTAATTTCATGGCTGCAGTCACCACCTGCAGTGATTTTGGAGCCGAAAAATGAAGTCAGCCACTGTTTCCACTGTTTCCCCATCTATTTGCCATGAAGTGATGGGACCAGATGCCATGATCTTCGTTTTTTGAATGTTGAATTTTAAGCCAGCTTTTTCACTCCTCTTTCATTTTCATCAAGAGGTTCTTTACTACTTCTTCACTCTCTGCCATAAGGGGGGTGTCATCTGCATATCTGAGGTAATTGATATTTCTCCTGGCAATCTTGATTCCAGCTTGTGCTTCATCCAGCCCAGCATTTCTCATGATGTACTCTGCATTTAAGTTAAATAAGCAGGGTGACAATATAGAGCCTTGGTGTACTCCTTTCCCTATCTTGAACCAGTCTGTTGTTCCATGTCCAGTTCTAACTGTTGCTTCCTGACCTGCATACAGATTTCTCAGGAGGCAGGTCAGGTGGTCTGGTATTCCCATCTCTTTAAGGATTTTCCACAGTTTATTGTGATCCACATAGTCAAAGGCTTTGGCATAGTCAATAAAGCAGAAATAGATGTTTTTCTGGAACTCTCTTGCTTTTTTGATGATCCAGTGGATGTTGGCAATTTGATCTCTGGTTCCTCTGCCTTTTCTAAATCCAGCTTGAACATGTGGAAGTTCACGGATCATGTATTGCTGAAGCCTGGCTTGGAGAATTTTAAGCATTACTTTACTAGTGTGTGAGATGAGTGCAATTGTGCGGTAGTTTGAGCATTCTTTGGCACTGCCTTTCTTTGGGATGGAAATGAAAACTGATCTCCAGTCCTGTGGCCACTGCTGAGTTGTCTAAATTTGCTGGCATATTGAGTGCAGTACTTTCACAGAATCATCTTTTAGGATTTGAAATAGCTCAACTGGAATTCCATCACCTCCACTATCTTTATTCATAGTGATGCTTCCTAAGGCCCGCTTGACTTCACATTCCAGGATGTCTGGCTCTAGGTGAGTGATCACACCATTGTGATTATCTGAGTCATGAAGATCTTTTTTGTATGGTTCTTCTGTGTATTCTTGCCACCTCTTCTTAATATCTTCTGCTTTTCTTAGGTCCCTACCATTTCTGTCCTTTATTGAGCCCCTCTTTGCATGAAATGTTCCCTTTGTATCTCTAATTTTCTTGAAGAGATCTATAGTCTTTCCCATTCTATTGTTTCCCTCTGTTTTCTTTGCACTGATCACTGAGGAAGGCTTTCTTATCTCTCCTTGCTATTCTTCGGAACTCTGTATTCAAATGGGTATATCTTTCCTTTTCTCCTTTGCTTTTTACTTCTTTTCTTTTCACAGCTATTTGTAAGGCCTCCTCAGACAGCCATTTTGTTTTTTTGCATTTCTTTTTCTTGGGGAAGCTCTTGATCCCTGTCTCCTGTACAATGTCATGAACCTCTGTCCATAGTTCATCAGGTACTCTATCAGATCTAGTCCCTTAAATCTATTTCTCACTTCTACTGTATGATCATAAGGGATTTGATTTAGGTCATACCTGAATGGTCTAGTGGTTTTCCCTACTTTCTTCAATTTCCCTTTAGCACTTTAAAAGTACAGTGTTGACTACAAACTTCAGACATGTTATATTAACATTGTAGTTTATTTATGGCAATTATATTGTACACTCAGTAAGTATAATAATAGGTGCTATGGGAATTCAGATTTTAGTGCATGGAACTTCATTCGTCTGCCTTTAGTAACTATACCATTTTTGACGTGACAAGGTTTTGTTCATCTTGCTCTGTTGTCTCTGGCATATGATAGGTTGGTACCAATGTTTTTATTTGTCTTGTGTGTATGATACAAATCTATTCTAAACAATTATTTTTTCATATTTTCTTTTATCTTCAAGAGAATTATTAGAGCAAGTTGCAGAATTTGAAAAAGCGGAATTTATATCTTCAAATAAAAAGGTAATTTTTGGTCCATATCTTAATAGCCACTGTTTAACATCCTCAAATTGCTTAGAGCATTCAGATGCTGAAGTGAGAACTCTGAAGGAAAAGCATTCAGCTCAAGACCAGAATTCAAAAGTTGCCTTGTGGATTTTTAGGCAAAAGAAAAGCTTTGGAAGTTACTATGAAGAACTTGCTTTGTCTGCTCTCTCACACACATGCATGCACACACCCACCACGCCCCTTCAGTCCCCCTGCCTCCCAGCTGTGCAAGCTCTTCACTCAGGCATCCAGGCACTGTCACTCCCCAGCTGTGTGACTGAGACGACGGAGTCTCGTTCTCCTCATCTCTCAAGTGCAAACAGTACTCGTCATGACCTGCTTCTCTCTTTAATCAGTCTTATTATCTGCAGTCTTATTATCTTCCATTGTGTGCATGTACCACGAATACTCTGGCATTGCATAGTAAAATACCACCGAGATGAATCCATGAACATACACATACAAAACAGTTTTCTGATTGTTCCTTGGGAACTTAGCTGTAGCTAAGAAATTTCTGGTTCAGAGGGCATGAATTCTTTTGCTTTAATACATATTGTAGAATGTATGTATCAAGCTGTGTCAAGTTACTCATCAGCAGTGTAGTTTACCTAAATCCTCATCATTATTGCAATTTTGGGGAGTTCGTGCAGAAATCTAGCTTCCAGCTCCCACAGTATAAAACCTCAGTCCCCAGGTACTAGGATCTTTATCTGCTCTGGCTTTGACTACCATCCCTCCCACCTTTCTCTTCTGCCGGTTTGTTTTGTTTGTTTGTTTAAAATACAAGGAGGATGGGTTTCATTTTTATCTAACTTTTGTTGGGCACTGTGGGCCAGGCTCTGTCCTAAGCACTGGTCTGTAGTAGAGAAGCAAACCAATGAATGGCTGACATCCCATTGATAGGTTTGCACAGTGTCTTCCACTTAGAAAGTACAAAGGTTCAGTGATTACAGGTACTTTATTTGGTGGTGATTTCAGTTTGGCTTTTTTGTTTCATTTCAGTCCATCATAGACAGTATGAAGCCAAAACTTGCTCCACTTCATGAAGGTGGAGCAGCAGAACTCCTGAACAAGGTAATGTTGCCATCACTTTGAGAAATGGGAACTCTAAGGATGTATGCTGGCTGCCTGCACAGCTCTAGGTGGAGACTGGGGTGGAAGGTCCGGCTTCTGTCCACTGAGGGTAATTAGTCTGTCAAAAGTAGTTGTCCTTAATGGTACTTAGTAAGAGGTTTATAAAAAATAATTACCAATATACAGCTATTTTTCATGACTATTGTGTTTTCAACATTATGCTAGATGTTGTTACATAAAAAGGAAAGTAATACCTGGCCTTTTGCCCTCAAAACCTTCTGGTCTCATTGGGAAGGGATAACTAACATTCTAGAAATGGAGGAGGAGACTGCTAACCCCTGTGCCACAGGGCGGCAGAGAAGACACAGTGCCATGTGGATGAGAGTGGCAGAGGACTGGCTCTTGGGTGTGGTGGTGCCCAGGCTGGGCTGGAAGGCGAAGATACAGTGAATTGTCAGGAGAGAAGGGCCAGGAGGGGACAGAGTGGGCAGCAGTCCGAGGCAGAGTGAAGGCTGGCATGCCTTGGAGCAGAGTGCAGACTCTCTGCTGGGCAGTGATGTGTGCTGGGGCATGATGAGACTGCACGGACAGGTGACGCTCGTGGTGGGGCTGCTAACGAGTGAGGGCCTTGGGCCTCCACTCATAGACACCACTTAGGGGCTGGACACGGGGTGTGGGTTGGTGGTGATTGTGTTTTGAGGATAAGTGGCAAGTGCCATGCTGTGTAGGCCAAGAACCAAGAGTTTCAGGATCAGCTAGGTGAGAGATGGCAGAGAGGGGACTTTGGGAAAAGGCTGAGAATAGAGGGCTGAAAAAAGTCTGAGAGACTGTGAAGGAAGGAGCTAGAAGTCTTAGAGCCAGAGATGACTCATAGATGTTGAGGCTGGTGGGCTGGGTAAAACTGGGATATTACCAGTAGCCAGGGCATGCAGACTCTGGAGTTTCTGTGTAATTTAAAAATTAAATGTATGAGTGAAACAAGTAATTTCAAGGATGAAAAGTACTCTGGCTAACATAGTAAAACTTGAATTTACTCACAAAGGAAATTATAAGACTTCAAGAAGAGAATGAGAGATTGAAGTCAAGACTGAAGACCATTGAATCACAGGTAACTGAGAAATACTTAAAACAAAAGTATTGAAAGCATTACTTACAGACTAAATATTGAATGTTTCCTGTTTACTCTTGATTTTAGGCAACAAATGCGTTGGATGAGAAATCAAAGCTGGAAAGAGCACTGCAGGATTTACAGCTTGAGCAGGGGAATCAGAAGGTGAAATCAGTCTCAGCTTTCTTACATTTTCCAGCTAGAATCAAGTTATAAACTTACATGAGGTCTTAGTTACTATTATGCCCCACCACCGGCCACTCCCTGAGGCGGAGGCCACCACTGTTGTCCTGCATCGAGACAGACTTGTCCAGGAAAGGCCACGTGAGCGCCTGCTGAGGGCAGTGGGGGCACATCCATGGCTCACGTGCTTCACGTGTCCCAGAGTCCATGGGCATCTAAGATTTGCTTAATTTTTTAAGTTCTTTTCCCTTTCAGTTTCCCATTGCAATTCCAATGGGAAAGAGAGAAGAATGGAAGAGTTCTTAGTTAATTGGATTTGTTATTGTGGTTTAGTTGCTAAGTCCTGTCCAAGGCTTTGCAAGCCCATGGACTGTAGCCCACCAGGCTCCTCTGTCCATGGGATTTCCCAGGCAAGAATTCTGGAGTGGGTTGCCATTTCCTCCTCCAGGGGATCTTCACGATCCAGGGATCAAACCCCAGGTCTCCTGCATTGACAAACGGGTTCTTTACCACTGTACCACCAGGGATTTGAATTTGGGTTTTATTACACAGAACTTATTTTTACTTAAATTTCCCTTCAGGAGTATGATAAAATGAATTTATTAGTTGTGCATCTTCAGATCCATCTGTATCTAGCAGGGCTTGTGTAAAATAGTGAAATTCAGTGTTAAAAGTTCTCCAGGTTTGTCTGAGTGGAGTGACCGAGCCCGGCTCCACCCTGGAAGTCGTCGTGGGCACCATTCTGCCTCGTGTGGCCTTTGCATCGAGATGAGATGCTGTAGTAGGACCCCGTCAGCGGGGCTGTTTGACTGAATCTTCATTGCAGCACTGACTTTCCTCGTGGGTTTAGTGCCATTGTAAATGTCTACTAAACAATCCCCAAACTTGTTTCATTAGACGTTGGTTACCCTTTTTCTGTGGAGAATGTCAAACTTGTAAGAATAGAGAGACTAGTGTAATGTAACCCAGGTACTCATGACTCAGCTTTACCACTCAGTCACCAAGGCATGGCCAGCCTGTTTCATGTTAACCTTCACTTTCTTCTCTTCTCCTCCATGGTTTTTTGAAACAAATTTCAGACATTACATTATTTCATCTGTAGATACTTTTTTAAAATAAAAGGATACTTCTTACATGGCTAAAATGAAAGGAAATATATATGATTTTCAATCATTATATACCAAGGACCATAAATTTATAAAACAGCTGAATACTCTGGAACAGTTGTGTAATTTCTCAAAAGTAAAACAGTTGCATTTTTGGATGATAAATTTGTTTTACAAGCCATTGAAGACTTTGCTCCAGTTTTACTTTTTTAAGATTTGGCAAAAGGAAAATGCATACAGAGATACAGTGAAATAAAATCTTTTTCAAGACCAGGTTTCAAAAATAAGGATTTTTCTTTTGTTGATAGTAGTGCTTCATCTTCATAGTTAGCAATTATAGACCATTTTCCTGTCTTATTAATATTGCTCTTCTTTACATAAAAAACTGTATCTGGCAAAAAACATGATCTAAGTAGAGAGAAGATCCAGCTGCTTATATTACACAAAGTGTACGAATATGTTTATATCAAATTAAGATAAAAAACTTAGTCTTATAAATGTAGCGAGCCATGTACTCAATAAGCATTAATTAGGCTCTCATAATACTGTGAAACATGTCTATTACATTTTTTATATAAATTGTATTAATTTTATTATGTTTCCGTCTGTATCATTCAAAATTCTTCACCAGGATTTTTTTGACCGTGCTGTGTCTTCACTGAGGCGCGGGCTTTTCTCTAATTGCAGCGAGTCAGAGCTTCTCTTGTTTGTGGTGCTTGGGCTTCTTATTGCAGTGTCTTCTCTTGTTGTGGAGCTTGGGCTCTAGGGCATGTGGGCACAGTAGTTGCAGCTCCCGGGCTCTAGAATTGTGGTGTACGGACTTAGCTGCTCGGCTACATGTGGGATCTTCCTGGGTCATGGATCGAACCCCTGTCTCTTGCATCAGCAGGCAGATTCTCAACCACTGAGCCACCAGGGAAACCCCTCACCAGGATATCTTTTACCTTGACTTTTCAGTAATGAAACCTGCTTGCCACCCCAACTGTGGGAAACACAACCTTGTCCAATTTAGGATCTCACCTCTCTTGTTCTTCTTTTGGAATCCCAACAGCTCATAAATCATGTTTGACATACTTGGAAATCAGTGACCGCTGGGTGACTGTGTGTGTGCGCAGGACACCATGCACTGGGTGCCGAGTGACCCTCAGGACTGCAGCGGCGAGGGAGGCTGGCGTGTGCATGCAACACACAACCTCCTCTCTTTCCGTCGATGAGGTGTTGAATCTAAAGCTGTTACTATTTAGGATGTGAGCCTGAAATTATGTGGATGTGCGTATTTTTCATAGGATTTTATAAAGGCCCAAGACTTGAGTGACTTGGGAAACACAGTTGCTGCTTTAAAGAGTGAGTTTCAGAAGACACTTAATGACCAGACAGAAAACCAGAAATCCCTGGAGGAGAATCTAGCGACGGCCAAGCATGACCTACTCAGGGTGCAGGAGCAGCTGAGCATGGCTGAAAAGGTCAGGTTTGCCTGTCCACATCCCATTAAGTGATGAGTGCAGTGTAACTAAGGGAAATGTGAACAGCTGCAGATTCACTTTATTTATTCTCAAGATACTAGGCACTTTGTCTTTTAAAAGATTTACCACTTTTGGTAAAAAGACGGTTCTTTGACACTTGAATATCTGTAGTAATAAAAAGCCTGTACTCCTTCCTGTTGTATGCCTACACCCACCGCCCTGCACCCCATGTTGCTTTTCCTGATCATGCCGTTTATAGTCTGGCAGAGGAGTGGGTGGTGTTTTTCTGAAGGGGTCTGTCCCTGTTTCTTAATTTACAAGCAGTATGCAGAGAACTATTCTTTTCACGTTAGGGATTAGACTCTTAAGAATGTACAAGCCAAACTGTAATTAAAGTTAAAATCCTCTTCTTAAAATACTGGCACTACTTTGGGATTTAGAAAGAAGAGCTTGTCTGTTTTATCTGAAAATGAATTTACTGTTTCAAATAGATTTCCCACATCTAGATTTCCCATGTCTGGGGCATAGTATGTTTGAGTTATTTGTTAATATTGTACTTCGGAAATGTTACCATTTTATTGGCTTCTCACTTGAAAGAATGTATTTTTAAAGTTTGAATAGTCTTAATTTTATACAAATACATTAGAAATAAATTAGAAAATAAAATGAGCAGAGTATTAGTAAATGAGGGCAAAAATGTATATTTTCATCAGATGTGTTCTTTCTTTCCTAAATATTTCTTGTTAACGGACTGAAATTTTTCCCTTTGTAGGAATTAGAGAAGAAATTCCAACAAACAGCGGCTTATCGAAACATGAAGGAGATTCTTACCAAGAAGAATGACCAAATCAAAGACCTGAGGAAAAGACTGGCGAAGTAAGCTGTGCTGACCCCGCCCCTTGGATTGTTCCCCTGCTGGGTTGATGTCTGTCCTTCATTAAGTCTAGTCTCGTGTCCGGAGAGGTCAGGCCAGTGGGGACTTGCTTTGTCACTCAGTCCGGCAGCCTGTGTTTGGGAAAGACAAAGGGGCTCTGGCCAGGCCTCACTCGTCACACCCACTGGGGTTTCTTCTCAGGTTCAGCTGGACCTTTAGAGTCACTCAGGGCCACACTGGGCTGCCTTTGCCCTGGATTCTCTCGGCAGGATGTTGGACAGACACCTCAGCAAGCGCACGGGGCCGCGCCAGACATTTCTGCTCAGCGGTGTCCTTGCTGCAGCCCAGGGTCTGCTCACACTGTGCTCCCACGTGACACTTTCGTTTTTTAATTGCTCAGTTGTGTCTGACTCTTTGTGACCCTGTGGACTGTAGCCTGCCAGGCTCCTCTGCCCCTGGAATTTTCCAGGCAAGAACACTGGAGTGGGTTGCTCTGTCTTTCTTTAGGGGATCTTCCCAACCCAGGGGTCAAACCTGAGTCTCTTGCACCTCCTGTGTTGGCAGGTGGATGCTTTACCGTCTGAGTCACCAGAGAAGCCCCCACTTGACAGTTCAGGTGCTACAACATGAGACCCGTGTGTGGCTGCCAGAGCCAGCGAGCCTTAGAAGGCCATGCCCCACGTAGGGGCGGTGTCTCTGGTACAGTTACGTGATGCTCCGGCAGGGATGTGTCCAAGAACTCACTGCACATGGGGAAGCCTAAGCCCTGGTTTCTGCCATGGATGTATGGTTGGCCACAGTTCTTGTGGTCCAGATGGAGTCTTCTAATCAGGGACATTTCTGTCATCAGTGGTTCTGCCTGGAAACTCAGCTGACATTTTACTTTTATCAGAGTTCCGAGGTACCAGAGCTGAGAAGTGAATCCCAGATCAGACTTCTCCTTAGAGAAGGGGGTTGGTTAACCTTGTACTCACAAGGCCACATCAGCTGTTTGTGTCCATCAGGCCTTCGATTAGACAACAGTCTACTAAGCTGACACGGGTGTAGATGCCACATATAGTAGAGACTTGGAGCCTGATGGCATGTCAGTGGTTATCTGGTCCATTCTCCAGCTGCAGAAGGGATCATCCTGCTCACCCCCATCAAGCCTTGAAAGAATCTGACTTGTGCCACAGAGGTGATTTTAGATGAAGGATGCAACATTACTGGCTTAGTCACTGGAAGTGTTTTAGGTAAACTCATTTGGTACAACAGTTGACACTATGCTCTTAATTAAATACATATCTCTTTCCAGATATGAACCTGAAGATTAAAAACTGATGATTTCATCTGGAAGCTGCCACAATATGAAAGTACAAACCCTTTCTCACCTCAGGCATGTATTTGAAGCAGTTTGTTATATTCCCTCTGTTTAGTTTTCTAAGATTTAGACTTTGCTTATGATATTTAGAGCTAGAGTGCCTATTTCAGCTACCAAATTGAGAAGAGAGAAAACCTCCTGACTGATTCTGGCTGGTCATCCCAAACTCCTCTCTGCGAGTGCTCCAGATTCTTAGTTCAAATGCAGTGAGAATTCTTTATAGTAAAGAAAGACTTATCGTTTTACATTCATATAAAGAGTACACCTTTTCAATAAATGTTAAAGCTAGCTTTGTCTACAGTTGTGCATTCCCTAGAATAAAAATATAGAATTATTAAAGATAGTTTATTATAAATAAACCTTATTTTTAAAAATGAAATCTAAATTGTTTTCTCTATGTGATCATCAAAAAAATATATAAATTTGTTGAAAATGTGAATGCCATCTATTATAGGCATCATTTTTACCAATTATAATGAAAGTTAAAAGTGAACATGAGGATTTGATTAACTCTTCAGTCAGACATTTTTTGCAGCATACCTTATCATAAGTCTGTGTTACTGATGAAGAAGACAGAGGCATCCTTGTACTTCTACAGTTAAGAAAGTATCTGGACTCAGAATAAATGTAATCTTATACTTCAGTTTACAGAATATTCTATGAAATTATGTGTTGAATGAGAACACTTTTTAAAAGATCTCTATTCAACATAGAATCAGTTACTAGACTTGAGATTCAACTTTTGATTATATTTACTTAGGTACATCTATAGTAACTTCATTTTCAAGAGGTTTTGATTATATTTCCGTTGGCCTGCTTTTTGTTGTTTATGTTTTGGGATAAATCATTAGAAATTAGGTATCTGTACTTGCATAATGCAACAATATACTATAAGGATAAACAAAAATAATGTTCATAAAGCATTAATGCTTCAGAAGGAAAGTACTTACTTTTAACACAGTATTTAGAAAGTAATCATTCCCACTTCCACAAGATTCTGTTCACCAGGAAGAGTTTACTGATTCGAGGAAAAGGTTTTTTATTTTTATTCAAGCTTTTAATACTAGCCTTGAATTTGTTGTTTTTCTTGTAGGTTTTATATTAAAATACTGAAGGAGCAAATGATAAAGGGTAAGATAACGTCCCCCTGAAAGGACACAGAAGGCAGTCTCTAAAAGATGGCTGAGTGAGGGGAGTGAGGGAGGAAGCCCGTCCTGAGCAGCCCCGCCTGCGTGGTCACTCCTCGCCCGGCCCTCACTGTGCGGGCACGCCTTGGGGTCTGGATCCTTTTAGAGCTTCCACTGAGTATTCCAGTCACACACCACACTTCTCTAGGCCAGAATTCACTCTCTCTCCAAAAACTATGCCATTATTCAATGGGCCAGGATGCTCTATTAAATTCAGAAACAGACTCTTTTTTAAATGGCTTGGTATCTTTTAAAAACCATGTATTTTCTTCTTACCTTAGTTTGATGCATAGGGAAGAAAGTTATGTTGAAAAACCTATGTCGCTAGGTAGAATTTCAGCTTAGTATTTTTTTCTTTTTTGATAGCACCTTTGAAATATTCTGTATATCCAGCTCAATAATAAATCAAAAGTCTTTATGATACTATAAAACCTAACTATGCCCTGCATTAAGATAGATAAATGTGGCATTCCTTGGCATAAATTAACAGGATGATTCTTCACCATATAAATACTTTTTGTGCCTGCTTGTGTCAGTGTGTGAGAGTGTAACTCATGTGCTTAGCAAAATGCAGTACTGAAGTTTGTTTTTTTTTTTAACATTTTCCTAGTCTTATCTCATTTAACTAAGACAGTCTTTTTAGTTGCTGTATTTTGCATTTGTAAGAAGGTCACCTCAAGCCCTGATTGAACTTTCAGTGTGCTAAGCTCTACTGACACCACAGTGGCTGTCACAATGCAACTTTAGTTTAGCTTAAATACTCAAGGCTCCTGCTAAATTATGACTCAGACCTTTATGGACAAAAATAAAATGTAAAGGGTTTTTGTTACTGATTTCCTCTGCTCAGAATTTAAGTGTTCATTTTTTCCTCATAATCCATTTTGAGTCATATTAGTGTTTAATGATCATTTGTTTATGGCTTATATAACTCATAAGGAAAATACTGCTCTACATTGAACTTGTTATCCTATGTGATAAAACCTTTGCTATTTGTTATTCCATTCTGATGAGTTGAAAAGAGTTTATAGAAATGTTTACTTATTTATTTATTAATGTTGAAGTATAGTTGATTTACAGTGTTGTGCTAATTTCTGTTATACAGAAAGTGACTTAGCCACACACATGCATATACTTTTTTATGTTCTTTTCCACTTAATGGTTTATCCCAGGAGACTGCATACAGTTCCCTGTGCTATACAGTGGAGCCTTACTCATCCGTTCTAAAGGTAATAGTTTGCGTCTGCTAACGCCAAACTCCCAGCCATCCCTCTCCCTCCCCACCTCCCCCCGGCAGTCACAAGTCTGTTCTCTAAGTCTGTGAGTGTTTCTGCTTTGTAAGTTCATGTGTATCATTTCTTTAGACACCACATATAAGTGATATCATGTGATACTTGTCTCTGATTCACTTCACTTAGTATAATCATCTCCAGGTCCATCCCTGTTGCTGCAGATGGCATCGTCATTCTTTTTGACGGCTGAGTGATGTTTCATTGTACGGACATACCGCAGCTTCTTTCTCCACTCCTCTATCAGTGACATTTAGGTTGCTTTGCTGTCTTGGCTGTTGTAAACAGTGCTGCAGTGAACCTTGGGGTGTTTGTATCCTTTTAGAACCAAGGTTTTCTCCAGATATACGTCCAGTAGTGGGATTGCTGGATCTTATGGTGGCTTTTTTTTTCCTTCAAGGAACCTCCATACTGTTCTCCACAGTGGCTGTACCAATTACATTGCCACCAACAGTGTAGAAGGGTTTCCTTCTCTCTACCCCCTCTCCAGCGTTTATTGTTTGTGGACTTTTTGATGATGGCCTTTCTGACCGGTGTGAGGTGATACCTCATTTTAGTTTTGATTTGCATTTCTCTACTAATTAATGATGTTGAGCATCTTTTCATGTGCTTCTTGGCCATCTGTGTGTCTTCTTTGGAGAAATGTCTGTTTAGGCCTTCTGCTTGCTTTTTTGATTGGGTGGTTTGTTTTTTCTTTGGCATTGAGCCATGTGAGATGTTTGTAGATTTTGGAGATTAATCCCTTGTTGGTCACATCATTTGCAATATTTTCTCCCATTCTGAGGGTTTTGTGTTACAGTTTTCTCCGTTTGTTGATGGATACTTCGGTTGCTTCCATGTCTCAGCTATTGTTAATAGTGCTGCTCTGAACATTGGATGCATGTGTCTTTTTGAATTAGTCTTTTCGTTTTTTTTCTGGATATATACCCTGGAGTGGAATTGTTGGATCATTGGGCAGTTTTGTTTTTAGCTTTTTGAGGAACCTCTCTATTGTTCTCTGCAGTGGCCACACTAATTTACACTCCTACCACAATACATTCTTGCCATGTGTTTTGGTACTTAGAAGTAACATCTTTAGACCTGCTGCCTAGTCCACTTAGATCATTATATATTCTAAACAAACAAGCCACCTTACTCTTAATCACCTTTTTGAGGTAAACTTGACAGCAGTAACATACATGCATTTTAAGATCCTGTTGGATGGATTTTGGTTGGTGCAGTCACCTGTGTATGCACTACCACAGTTAAGATACAGACATTTTCATCACCTACAAGTCCCTCCTGCCCCTCTCCAGCTAGTCTTCTCCACCCTGGGCCCTGGGAAGCCACTGATGTGCTTTCTCTCACGATAGGTTAGATTTGCCTTTTCTAGAATTTTCATATGATCTCACATAGTGTGTCCTCCTCTATGCCTGGCTTCTTTTACTCAGCAAAACATATTTAAGATTATCCATATTAGTGTCTGTATCAGTAGTTCATTCCTATTATTGTTGAGTCATATTCCATCATAGGCTATCTCACAATTTTGTTTATCTACCCGACTAAACCTTAGAATACCTTAACCAGTATTTACTACACTTCACTTGGGAGTTGAAGATTAGACACTCTCTTTACACAAATTTGAGATGCCTCCCTTCCCTGACCTCCAAATGGGGATGGGGTAGGTGGTAGACATACAAGTCCAAACATTAAGGTGTGGTTGGGGCTGAAGCTACAGTGTCGTGAGTTACAAATGTAAAGGTGGCTTTTAGAACACAGTCACGAAAGATACAGAGGTGAGTGTAGGTGAGAAGCCCAGGGCCCTCCAGTATCACAGATCATGGAGAGAGGAAGAATAAGCTGAGGAGAGCAAGGAGGGAAACCAGAAGACAGTGCCGTCCTGGCAGCAAGCCTGCAAAGGCCCCCCCAGGAGGAAGGAGTGATCACCTGGGTCAGACTCCGCTGGGTGGTCAAGGGAGGGAGGCCTGAGAACTGGCCGCTCAAGTCAGCCACGTGGGGGTCATCGGTGACCTGGACAGTTTTAGTTAGAGCAGTGGTAGCCGGCCTGGAGCAGGAGACTGTTAGAACCAATGGGAGGAGAGAGTCTGGAGACAGAGTGGATGTAGACCTCTCTTGATGAGTTTTCCTAGAAAATAAAGTAGAAACAGGGCAGAGGCCAGAAGGAAAAGTGGGATCAAGCAGAGGGATTGTTTTTCTTGAGATGGAGAAGCCACAGGCTGTATTCTTACCAGAATGCCCGCCCTGCAGAGCTGGGGTCTGGGTTGTCCTGTTAACTCATGCCTTGCCCAGTGCCTAGAGCAGGGCCCACCCAGCACAGGGGGACAATCAGTAGTTACCTCTAAGTAAACTGACGAATCAGACTTGATAAACCAGAAACTCACATTATATGCTAAATGGTGATAAGGGCCAAGGAGATAGAATGAAGCAGGCAAGAAGGGTATAAAATGCGGAGGTGGTGGTTGACCTGTTAGCTAAGCTTATCTCTGAGGCCTCAGGAGAAGGTGACTTTTGAGCAAAACTCTGAGGAAGTACAAACAGCTATAAAAAGAAAAGAAGCAACAGGCAAAGGAGAAAAGGAGAGATATACTCATTTGAATGCAGAGTTCTAGAGAATAGCAAGGAGAGAAGAAAGCCTTCCTCAGTGATCAGTGCAAAGAAAGAGAGGAAAACAATAGAATGGGAAAACCTAGAGAGCTCTTCAAGAAAATTAGAGATACCAAAGGAACATTTCATGCAAAGAGGGGCTCAATAAAGAATAGAAATGGTATGGACCTAACAGAAGCAAAAGATATTAAGAAGAGGTGGCAAGAATACATAGAAGAACTATAAAAAAAGATCTTCATGACCCAGATAATCACGGTGGTATGATCACTCACCTAGAGCCAGACATCCTGGAATGCGAAGTCAAGTGGGCCTTAGGAAGCATCACTACGAACAAAGCTAGTGAAGGTGATGGAATTCCAGTTGAGCTATTTCAAATCCTAAAAGATGATGCTGTGGAAGTGCTGCACTCAGTACTCCAGCAAATTTGGAAGACTCAGCAGTGGCCACAGGACTGGAAAAGGTCAGTTTTCATTCCAATCCCAAAGAAAGGCAATGCCAAAGAATGCTCAAACTACCGCACAATTGCACTAATCTCCCACGCTAATAAAGTAATGCTCAAATTTCTCCAAGCCAGGCTTCAACAGTACGTGAACCATGAATTTCCATATGTACAAGCTGGTTTTAGAGAAGGCAGAGGAACCAGAGATCAAATTGCCAACGTCCTCTGGATCATCGAGAAAGCAAGAGAGTTCCAGAAAAACGTCTATTTCTGCTTTATTGACTACGTCAAAGCCTTTGACTGTGTGGATCACAACAAACTGGAAAATTCTTCAAGAGGTGGGAATACCAGACCACCTGACCTGCCTCTTGAGAAATCTGTATGCAGGTCAGGAAGCATCAGTTAGAACTGGACATGGAACAACAGACTGGTTCCAAATAGGGAAAGGAGCATGTCAGGTATATATTGTCACCCTGCTTATTTAACTTACATGCAGAGTACATCATGAGAAAGGCTGGGCTGGAGGAAGCACAAGCTGGAATCAAGATTGCTGGGAGAAATCAATAACCTCAGATAGGCAGATGACACCACCCTTATGGCAGAAAGTGAAGAGGAACTAAAGAGCCTCTTGATGAAAGTGAAAGAAGAGAGTGAAAAAGTTGACTTAAAGCTCAGCATTCAGAAAACTAAGATCATGACATCTGGTCCCATGACTTCATGGCAAATAGATGGGGAAACAGTGGAAGCAGTGTCAGACTTTATTTTTTTGTGCTCCAAAATCACTGCAAATGGTGATTGCAGGCATGAAATTAAAAGACGCCTACTCCTTGGAAGGAAAGTTATGACCAACCTAGACAGCATATTAAAAAGAGGAGGCATTACTTCGCCAACCAAGGTCTGTCTAGTCAAGGCTATGGTTTTTCCAGTAGTCATATATGGATGTGAGAGTTGGACTATAAAGAAAGCTGAGCGCCAAAGAACTGATGCTGTGGAACTGTAGTGTTGGAGAAGACTCTTGAGAGTCCCTTGGACTGCAAGGAGATCCAACCAGTCCATCCTAAAGGAGATCAGTCCTGAATATTCATTGGAAGGACTGATGCTGAAGCTGAAACTGCAATACTTTGGCCACCTGATGCAAAGAACTGACCCATTTGAAAAGACCCTAATGCTGGGAAAGACTGAAGGCAGGAGGAGAAGGGGATGACAGAGGATGAGATGGTTGGATGGCATCACTGACTCAGTGGACATGAGTTTGGGTAAACTCCTGGAGTTGGTGATGGACAGGGAGGCCTGGCGTGCTGCAGTCCGTGGGGTCACAAAGAGTCAGACACGACTGTGCGACTGAACTGAGGAAGTAAGAGAGCTTGGCTCTCTCCAGGCAGCATACACCTTGGTTAAGTAAGCAGGGAAAATATTTTGAGCTCCTCAAGTTCAGGAGGAGACATTTTTGTTGCATATACAAAAAAATTGTCTTGCAGATCTTTTTTTGTTGACTCAAGTGTACTTTAGAGAGAAATTGAAAAGGTGGGGAAAAGCAGTTAGAAGGGGGATCATTTACAAGGGACCCTGGGGACATGGGAAGTGGACAATGGAGTGGAATTTTGAGGGGAGGAGATTTGCAGCCATGTATAAAATGAGTGTGGAGTGGTGGTGGTCAGGCTCCTTCTTCTGGAAAAGGTAGCCGGAGCCAGCTCCCATGTGACTTCTAAAGGGAACACTCGCTGGGATCCTGCATCTGTGCCGTAAAGCTGCATAGAGGATCCTGCCGTGAAACCATGTTGAAGAGCCCAGCAGTGCTCCTGAAACCTTGACATCCCTACAGAGCCCCTGGGGGTCTTGCTGAAAGGCAGGCTGTGACTCAGGAGGCCTGGAGCGGGGCCCGGGAGTCTGCATTCCTCACAGGCTCCCTGGTGGTGCCCCTTGTGGGCCAGTGACCACATTTTGAATACGGACAGGCACGAGAAATCCAGTATAACTGGAAATGTTGAGCTTGTGAAACGAAGCATGTGTGTTTTCTGGCAGAGTGAGATTCACAGGGCTTGTCCTGTTATGAAATGAGAGAACAGGCACAAAACAGCCCAGCAGGCCACAGTGAGACCCCTTAGGGGGTCACTGATTGAGCCTGTCGGTGTACTCTGACCCTGGAGAATGTTTTCACGGGGCTCTGTCTGTTTTTCTCCCCCAGATTATGCCTTCTAGTGGGTCCTGATTGCTTGTTCCTGGCAAAAAATATTTGAGGTGAAGAAATAAATTTAGCCAACACCAACACAAAGCACCGAAGGGTTCTTCAAGGCTCTCGGGCCGGTGTTTTCACAGCGCTTGGCTGGATCTTCCTAAGGCAGGTGATCAGCTGAGTGTCGTGGGGAGGAACTGCGGTGTTTTCCAGATAAGCTTGTTTCTTCATCTGTTCCCTCTGACCTGAAAAAAACCTCTTTGTTCCGTCCAGGCCTTTCTAAATAATGCCCACTTGGTGCTCTTTATACACATGAGTTCCTTCAGACAGCAGAAGGATCAATGTACAGAAAAGCCTTTCAGGTTATTCAGTTGAAACAGTTGTCCTTTGGAAGTGAGCCTGACGAGCAAAGGACACAGCCTGTTGCATGTGCTGTTTTCTTTAACCTTACTTTGAGCCTCACAAAGCCCTGAGTTTTGACCAGTAATTAATAGTCAAGTTGTTGTTCAGTCGCTCCATTTTGTCCGACTCTGTGCCCCGCCATGGACTGCAGCACGCCAGGCTTTCCTGTCTTCCACTGTCCCCTGGAACTTGCTCAGACTCAATGTCCATCGAGTCGGTGATGCCATCCAACCATCTCATCCTCTGTCATCCCCTTGCCCTCCTGTCTTCAGCCTTTCCCAGCATCAGAGTCTTTAGTATTCAAAGAGTAAATTATACAAATTCAGACATTTATATTATGACTTCCCTATCATTTTAGATTAAGTCTTTGCATTCAAGCCTTAGACTTATCATTCTCTTTTATCTTAAACTGCCATGGAGCTCATCTGTGTCCCGTTAGTTTTGTCCTATCTCACAGCAGAAACGGCACTGGAAATACAGCCACAGCCTGCAGCTGCCACCCCAGGCCCAGCTCTGTGCGGTCACTGGACTTCAGTTCTCGCCAGCAGTTCTTCAGCATCCTAGGGACTCTCTGCTTCACCGACACATGCCAGATAGTCTCAGTTTAGTGGAGAACTTCAGTTCAGTTCAGTTGCTCAGTCGTGTCCGACTCTTTGCGACTCTGGGGACTGCAGCACACCAGGCTTCTGACTCCATTGCCAACTCCTGGAGCTTGCTCAAACTCATGTCCACTGAGTCGGGGATGCCGCCCAACCATCTCACCCTCTGTTGCCCGTTTCTCCTCCTGCCATCAGTCTTTCCCAGCATCAGGGTTTTTTCCAGTGAGTCAGTTCTTCACATCAGGTGGAGATACATCACAAAGTATTGGAGGTTCAGCATCAGTCCTTCCAATGAATATTCAGGACTGATTTCCTTTAGGATGGACTGGTTGGATCTCCTTGAAGTCCAAGGGACTTTCGGGAGTTTTCTGTAACACTACAGTTCAAAAGCATCAATTCTTTAGTTCTCAGCTTTCTTTATAGTCCAATTCTCACATCCATTCCTAACTACTGGAAAAACCATAGCTTTGACTAGATGGACCTTTGTCGGCAAAGTAATGTTTCTGCTTTATAACATGCTGTCTAGGTTGGTAATAGCTTTTCTTCCGAGGAGCAAGTGTCTTTTAATTTCATGGCTGCAGTCACCATCTGCAGTGATTTTTGAAGCCCAGGAAAATAAAGTCTGTCACTGCTGCCATTGTCTCCCCATTTATTTGCCATGAGGTGATGGGACCAGATGCCATAATCTTAGTTGCTTGAATGTTGAGTTTTTTGTTGTTGTTTTAAAAGCAATTGTATTTTAATTATTTATCATGTAATTGTCAGTACCAGCTCTTACAGATACATATTTGCAAGCATATCATTGAAGTTTCTTTCAGATTTTCAATTCAAAAGTCAATTTAAAAAGTCAAACTCTATTTGTAGAAAATCAATAGACACATTATTGCACGTCCACATAATATTATTGTTGGACAATCTGTTCACCAGCAGTCCCAGGGTTTTCTTCATTTGTTGCAGAGTCCAGATGGTCCATCATCTGATAGCTGCTACCTTTCCAGAACTTTTTCATTTCCTTTCGTCTCCAGGCAACAAGCAAAGCAGTAATAAGTGTGCAAGGTACTAAATATAGGAGAGCAGGTTGCCCCTTTTCATCAGCACCAGAACAGCAAATGTAAGAATCGCGCCAACAGCATAGGCAACTGTGGAGGAAACAGAGTATATAGAAGAGCCAGCCTCAACGTCAGGTCTTCCACAGTATGCAGTCCACAGGCCTGGTACAGTGACGTCTCCACAGCCCGACATTGAAACTGGCCTGAGGGAGGGGGGATTGGGATGGGGAACACATGTAACACCATGGCTGATTCATGTCAATGTATGACAAACCCACTGCGATGTTGTGAAGTAATTAGCCTCCAACTAATAAAAATAAATGAAAAAAAAAAAAGAAACGCATGACACACACACACATTACTGAGAAATAGGCCAGTTTTGGTCCCCTGATGACTACTGGTAACTTTTCATTATTTCCAAAAGGTCCAGCTGCAAGTTCAACCATGATACTCTCACCATTCTTTGTGATGAATGGTGTTATGAAAACAAAAAATGCATCATAGAGGAGAAGGCCCAGAAGTATCACACATGACTTGAAGTTGGGTAACTTCAATGTTTTAATTAAATTCAGACAGAAAGCAATCTCCAAGATCTCCTGTAAAATCCAAGCCCACCTATCTTCATTTCTAAATACAGCCCAAACAACAGCTACTGCTATGCACAGTCCAGAGAGAAAATTAAGTCTCACTTCAAAGCTCTTGCCACAACAGGTAATCGTGCATCGTCCCCATTGTATCTTACGAACTAGTGCAGCAAGAGAATTGTACAGACTCATCGCTGATGCTATGCAGAAAATTGCTATCATAACATAAACCAACCATTTGTAGAAGAAATAAAGTAAGACCATCATAATACAGCAGATGACCACAAATATAACTGTTAGAGGACTAAAAGTAAAATATTCTTCCTTCTTTTTCCTCACTTCTCTATCTTCAGTGTTTGTCATTGCCTTCATGTTTTCCAATTCAATTAGCCCGCTCCAGTATCCTCCTAATGCCACAGTGAATACAGCAATTACAAAAATAACCACCATAGTATAGTCAGAGTTAGGCCACGATGGAGAATACATTTTCACAATAATGTTATCTCCGAGAGTCTGCTTCATATCTTTAAAGTCTTTGTGGTTTATAAATGCAATCAATATTTTCACATCACGATATTCAGATTTGTTCCCTGAGGGAGGAAGTAGAGGACACTGTTACTGGCAACCAACAAAGCTTCAGCACCTCCTGTTTGTGCAATTTTGGCTTTTTCCAGAAAATGGCAGGTTCCCCACTGTACCACAACTGCTTTGTTCTTTATTCCATCAGGAGGAATATCAGAAATGTTGCAGAGTGGTGTGGTAGATTCATCAAACTAGTGGAAGTTGCATTTTCTAGGGTACTTGGAAGAGATGTCCAGTGAGGGTTATATAGCTTGCAATAAGTAGTCCATAGATGGTGAAGGCGTGCCATTTCCAGAGGCATGGAGGATTGCTTCGTGAGAAGCTGTCAGAGGGAGCAGGAAGCCCCAGGACAGGGCGGCCGCGGCGGGGGTCAGCGGCGGCTGCCGACCCATCGAACTGACGGCGGGGGTCAGCGGCGGCTGCCGACCCATCGAACTGACGGCAGGCGCCGGGCGGCGCGTGCAGGCTCAGCGGGGCAGGCTCCGGGTCCCGTCGCGGCGCTGCCTCGGTGGCTGGGCGGGACTGGGTCAGACCATGGAGCTTGACTGGGGCCGCCGCGGCTGCTGGAGCCGCCGCTGCGGCGCCCGAATGTTGAGTTTTAATCCAGCTTTTTTCACTCTCCTTTTTCACTTTCATCAAGAAGCTCTTTAGTTCCTCTTCACTTTCTGCCATAAGGGTGGTGTCACCTGCATATCTGAGGTTACTGATATTTCTCCCAGCAATCTTGATTCCAGCTGTGCTTCATCCAGCCCAGCATTTTGCATGATGTACTCTGCATGTAAGTTAAATAAGCAGAGTGACAATAGACAGCCTTGACGTACAGATTTCTCAGGAGGCAGGTTAAGGTGGGCTGGTATTTCCATCTTTTGAAGAATTTTCCACAGGTTATTGTGATTCACATAGTCAAAGGCTTTGGCGTAGTCAGTAAAGGAGAAGTAGTTGTTTTACTGAAATTCTCTTGCTTTTTCTATGACCCAGTGGATGTTGGCAATTTTATTTGTGGTTCCTCTGCCTTTTCTAGATCCACCATGAATCAACATCTGGTACTGTCTCCCATTTTACAAATGTAAAATGTAAACGCAGGTTATACACTCATTTTTTTCCAAAGTCTGTCAATAGCAAATATAATTAAATGCCTAAGTGTATTTACAGTGCTATAATATATATTATACATGCCATATAAAAACTAAACACATTCTCTGCAAGTTATAGGGAGAAAAAGGTGTTAAATAATCCCCAATGAAAGAGTCGGGCAAATCCTGAATGTAAAACATTCTGCAATTTAAACAGTCAGTTTTGTCTCTTCAGAAAGTCAATGTCATGAAATTTAAAAGTTGGGAAAACCGTCCTAAAATCAACTCTATTCTTACCAACTGCATGCAATCTGTGACCCTAATTAGATCCTGGAGCACTATGAAAATCATTTGGTACGATCTCCCTGCAATGTTCACTTTGCATACCATCACAGAGTCTAAAGTTACTCACTTCTGTAGATCATTTGAACTCTTGTGCTGTGCGGTGCTCAGCCACTCAGTTGTGTCCGACTCTGCGACCCTGTGGGCTGTAGCCTTCCAGGCTCCTCTCTCCATGGGATTCTCCAGGCAAGAATACTGGAGTGGGTTGGCATTTCCTTCTCCAGGGGATCTTCCTGAACCAGCAGGGATTGTGTCTTCTGGGTCTCCTGCATTGGCAGGCATATTCTTTACCACTGTGTCCACTCTTCTAAATTACATGCTATTTTACTTTTTCAGACCTAAGTTCTATTTTCTAGTTTTTCAAAATCCCCCAAATTGAACAGTCCTCTGCAGCAAGACCTTTGTCATGGATTAAGGGCTCACCATGATGTTCTGGAGCTTCATCATGAGCCATCCTGATATATATTTCATTCGTTTTTTTTTAATCCTAAATAAGATTGACTGGACTAAATGAATCCGTAGTGGAAAATGCTGAGCTCCTAGTACTTTTTTTAAGTATGGGTCTGTCTCAGTTTCTTTTCTCAATCTAGAATAAGCGTACACTATTTTATTGCCCTGTGTATTTTATCTGGGTATCTTCTTCTCATGTATTCTTTACCTGTTTCTGAGCAATCTTCCAGAAAATTTCTGACATATCTTTGAGTTCATCACATTTCTCTTCAGCTGTGTCTAATCCACTTTTAAACCCATTCACTGGGTTTCTGATTTCAGCTATTTTTCATTTCTAAAAGTTCCATTTGGTTCTTAATAATCTGTTGTCATTTTTCATTCCTTGTTCTTTACTTTTTATTTTCTGCTTTATCAGTAATGGAGAGAGAAGTATGGAAATCTCCATCATGATATGTCCACTTCTGCTTGTTGTTCAGTCACTCAGTCATGTCTGACTCTCTGCGAACCCATGGACTGCAGCACCAGGCTTCCCTGTCCCTCACTCTTTCCCGGAGTTTGCTCCATTGAGTCGGTAATAACATCCAACCATCTCATCCTCTGTCGTCCCCTTCTCCTCCTGCCTTCAATCTTTCCCAGCATCAGGCTCTTTTCCAGTGAGTCGACTCTTCTCATCATGTGACCAAAGTATTGCAGCTTCAGCTTCAGCATCACTCCTTCCCATGAATATTCAAGGTTGATTTCCTTTGCTTCCCAGCTTTTGAAGCTATATCTTTCTGGTGATAGATGTTATTTCTATCATTAATAATACTCTTTAATAAAGTCTATTTTGTCTGATGTAATATAGCTCTCCTTAGCTTTCTTTTAGATAATGTTTCCCTGCTATTTTCTTTTTATCATTTTACTGTAAATCTGTGATCTTCTATTTGATTTTTCTCTTGTATGTGGCATGTAAATGTATGTGTGAATTTTTAAATTCTGGTCTTATAAGTCTCTGTCACCATACACATTACTGATAACATCAAAGACATGTCCCCACCAATTGAGCCAACAAGCCTACAGTAACTGTAATACCAGATAGTAATTTAGTATTGAATATTTCCCAGATCATGTGACTCTGAAATTCATTCTGATCCATTTCCTTTGTATTTCCAAGAATTTATGTAAGGACTATTTTCGTTGCAGCATTCAGTTCAGTTCAGTTCAGTCAGTCGTGTCCAACTCTTTGCGACCTGATGAATCACAGCACGCCAGGCTTCCCTGTCCATCACCAACTCCCGGAGTTCACCCAAACCCATGTCCATTGAGTCGGTGATACCATCCAACCATCTCATCCTCTGTCGTCCCCTTCTTCTCCTGCCCTCAATCTTTCCCAGCATCAGGGTTTTTTCAGATGAGTCAGCTCTTCGCATCAGGTGGCCAAAGTATTTCAGTTTCAGCTTCAACATCAGTCCTTCCAATGAACACCCAGGACTGATCTCCTTCAGGATGGACTGGTTGGATCTCCTTGCAGTCCAAGGGACTCTCAAGAGTCTTCTCCAATACCACAGTTCAAAAGCATCAATTCTTCGGTGTTCAGGTTTCTTTATATTCCAACTCTCACATCCGTACGTGACCACTGGAAAAACCATAGCCTTGACTAGACAGACCTTTGTTGGCAAAGTAATATCTCTGCTTTTTAACATGCTGTCTACATTGGTCATAACTTTTCTTCCAAGGAGTAAGCGTCTTTTAATTTCATGGCTGCAGTCACCATCTGCAGTGATTTTGGAGCACAAAAAAATAAAGCCAGCCACTGTTTCCACTGTTTCCCCATCTATTTGCCATGAAGTGATGGGATCAGATGCCATGATCTTAGTTTTCTGAATGTTGAGCTTTAAGCCAACTTTTTCAGTCTCCTCTTTCACTTTCATCAAGAGGCTCTTTAATTCTTCTTCACTTTCTGCCATAAGGGTGGTGTCATCTGCCTATCTGAGGTTATTGATATTTCTCCCAGCAGTCTTGATTCCAGCTTGTGCTTCCTCTAGCCCAGCCTTTCTCATGATGTACTCTGCATATTAGTTAAATAAGCAGGGTGACAATATACAGGCTTGACGTACTCCTTTTCCTATTTGGAACCAGTCTGTTCCATGTCCAGTTCTAACTGTCGCTTCCTGTCCTGCATACAGGTTTCTCAAGAGGCAGGTCAGGTGGTCTGGTGTTCCCACCTCTTGAAAAATTTTCCACAGTTTGTAGTGATCCACATAGTCAAAGGCTTTGGGATAGTCAATAAAGCAGAAATAGATGCTTTTATGGATCTCTCTTGCTTTTTTGATATCCAGTGGATGTTGGCAATTTGATCTCTGGTTCCTCTGCCTTTTCTAAATCCAGCTTGAGCCTCTGGAAGTTCACAGTTTACATATTGCTGAAGCCTGGCTTGGAGAATTTTAAGCATTACTTTACTAGCATGTGAGATTAGTGCAATTGTGCGGTAGTTTGAGCATTCTTTGGCATTGCCTTTCTTTGGGATTGGAATGAAAACTGACCTTTTCCAGTCCTGTGGCCACTGCTGAGTTTTCCAAATTTGCTGGCATATTTTGTGCAGTGCTTTGACAGTGTCATCTTTCAGGATTTGAAATAGCTCAACTGGAATTCCATCACCTCCATTAGCTTTGTTTGTAGAGATGCTTCCTAAGGCCCACTTGACTTCACATTCCAGGATGTCTGGCTCTAGGTGAGTGATCACACCATCATGATTATCTGGGATGTAAAGATCTTTTTTGTATCGTTTTTCTATGTATTCTTGCCACCTCTTCTTAATATCTTCTACTTCTGTTAGGTCCCTACCATTTCTGTCCTTTATTGAGCCCATCTTTGCATGAAATATTCCTTTGTTATCTCATTTTCTTGAAGAGCTCTCTAGTCTTTCCCATTCTATTATTTTCCTCTATTTCTTTGCATTGGTCACTGAGGAAGGCTTTCTTATCTCTCCTGCTATTCTTTGGAACTCTGCATTCAAATGAGTATATCTTTCCTTTTCTCCTTTGCTTTTCACTTCCCTTCTTTTCACAGCTGTTTGTAAGGCCTCCGCAGACAGCCATTTTGCTTTTTTGCATTTCTTTTTCTTGGGGATGGTCTTGATTCCTGTCTCCTGTACAATACCATGAACCTCCATCCATAGTTCATCAGGCAGTCTGTCTATCAGATCTAGTCCCTTAAATCTATTTCTCACTTCCACTGTATAGTCATAAGGGATTTGATATAGGTCATACCTGAATGGTCTAGTGGCATGTGTACTCTTAATTGCAGCATGTAGAATTTCATTCCCTGACTGGGGATCGAACCCTGGATCCTCTGCTTTGGGAACCACAGAGTCTTAGCCTCTGGACCACGAGGGAAGTCCTTCCTGCTTGAATTTAAAAGGACTCCCACCACCTCATTTTTTTTTAGTCTCAGGAATTGGAGAGGGTCAGAAAAGATCATTTGAGAGTCCTGGTAGAACACTTACATCTCAAAGTCACAGGAGTAAAGAAACGGGTTCCTCTTAGAAGACCAGCTTCTTCTAACTGCAAATGCAAAAACCTGTTTTGGAATATCAGAAGAGCCCCATCTTGGCCATTTTCATGGTGGTATACTTCAGTTCTCAAATAGCCAGTTCAGTTTAAACAAATCACAGTAATAGACAGTAATATTTAGTAATAACATGTCATTCACCCACCTTCACACTTCAGACAAACTTACCTGTTCTGAATCAGGCTCGAGACCACATTTAAACTATCGGTTTCTAAGAGTGTCTCGACCACATTTTCAAGTTACCAAGGACTCTAAATGGTCAAAACCAGGGATAGAAGATTTGAACGTGTGTGTCAAGACACTCATGCACACACACACAAGATGAAAGCCAAACCAATTCCAAAAGACTTAAACGTTGATGCAATAGGATGAAAGCCTACACATAAGTGATGTCATCCCAGTTTCCTTCCCTTTTACAAAGCAGTTCTAATGGAAAGATGGTGTTACAGTCTAAAGAGCCACTGAGGGGTGGTTGTCCTCCAGATCCCAAGGAGTATTGAGGCTAAGCAGTATTGCAATAAGATACCATTTATGTCTTTTATGGGAACATAACTGAAGATCTCCCAGTTTTGCAAAATACACCCTAGGAAACTCCAAAATGGAATAGAGTTACGGTTTCCCATTATTCTTTCACACGGCTGGTATTAGTAGAAACAGGCAGATCAGTATCTGATGCCTCTCAGAGTCACGGTTCCCTAGCACAGGAATGGAAAATTTCCCAGATGGGGCTGCAGACAAGCCTTGGTCTAACAGGGACTTTCCCACTTACCACTCAGGCAATACCTGATGGGCAAAGGATTCCTCAACCCAGAATGGAAAATCCAGTAAAAGTGCTCCACTCAAAACCGGATGACTGAGTCCCATGCCTTCCCCTCCCCGAAAAGGGAAATTCTAATCAGAGCAACCCAGTAGAGAAGAATAGCCTGGTGTCCTCACACAGAGGTTCTGCCACTTGCCAGAGAAGTCAGGCTCAAAGCCTTGTTTCCGTCACCGTGAGTCTAGAGCACCTGGGTTAGCAGCGAGTCTGGGGGTTTGTTCCTGAGACGGGCACTCAGGCAGCTACGGGACAGGACCCACCTGCCACCACCAGCCAGGGGTCAGCGTGCCATGGGCAAGATGCCCACTGGGGACAGCTGTCCTTTCGTGGTTGCCAGTATTTTAACTGAACTTGAGTTCTGCTCAGCTGCTGCACAATAGCAGGGTGTGGGGAAGGAAAGTACAACATTTATTTGCAGAGCATCAAGCAAGGAAAACAGGGAGCTCAGGCTCGAAAGACCCTAACTCTTTACATCTTTCAAGAAGAGTTTCTAAAGGCAGCATTTGGGGTGAGGGCTGCAAGGTGGAAGACTTCCTTTGTGTTGTTGTGGTGGGGTGAGGTGACTGGTTGGTGTTTCAGGAATCTTAATTATCAGCCTTCTGATTCCAGTCTGAAGTCTGTGTACTTGGAGTCAGCAGATAGTCACCATCCTCCACGTGTGAGGGGGTCTTAGTTTCTGCCTAAAAACTCAGAGATACGCATCAGATTGTTACGTATGTCCCCTGAGGGGGAGCTAGGACTATGTTTTATCACGGAATTAATTGGTTTTCCTGCTGAACCATTTGCTTTTCCTTCTTTCTGTGTTCCCTCACTTCCCTAATTAGTAACAGGCTTGAGTCTGCTCTTTGGAATTCAGGGAAGGCCTAGGAGACTAAAGCCTTTTTCTGCAGACAAGAAGCAGGGGACATGGAGAAACTTCTGTACCCGGGGGGCCTCGCAGGACCCTGTTCAGTTTCACTGTCTCCTCAGCATCACACACATAACAGAGGCCTGTGCACACATCGATGCACACACAGATACACATTTATATACATGTGTGCATGCACTGACAAGCATGTATGCAGGCACACATACAGGCACACACAAATACACGCACAGTTGCACACATAAACACACACAAGCATGTGTGTATGCATCCACACAAGCACACATGCAGACACGCACAAATACATGCACATGCATATGTGCGCACACTCAGCCCCGGGGCAGGGGCTTCCCCAGACTCTTTGGAAGACCCTCCTCTTCACCACCTGGGCTGGACCAGTGACCCCAGTAGCTTCAGCATTTCTTCTGCAGAACCTCCTCCTGATGGCTGCCAGATACCTTGTGTGCACCGTGTGTGTGTGTGTGTGTGTGTGTACATGCACGTGTGCGCGCCCCACAGGAGAATAAGCAGGTGCCTCAGACAGCAGGGGAAGGAGGACCATCAGTCGTGAAGAGGTTTTACCTCAAGTCCCCAAGCCGGCTCAAGGCACACAGTAGCAGGTGGGCAAGAAAGACTTGAGTGTCTGAAGAAATCTTCTGCAACATGGGACTCAGGCTCTTGGACAGAATTTATACTGAAGTGCTCAGATCTTGGGGCAGGCTTCTCATGTACCCACAGCCTCCTTGAGACTCAGCCGTGTGCCTGGCACTGGGGAAAGAAGGATGACTGTAAGACATGATTCCAGCCACAGCCCAGAGGGGACACGTATGTATCTTGCTGTTTTCCTGCCAACGCAGCACAGAAAGTGTCAGAAACCAGATATGCACCCAGTCCTGAGGGCGGGGGAGAAGAAGGAATGGATTCTGCCTGGGGACAGAGTTGCTGGCGCTTCTGGAAAAGGGTAATATTCCATCTGGGTCGAGAACAGTGGACTGGCTTTTCCCAGGTCAAGAAAGGAGAGCCTGTTCCTGGTTGAGGGAACTGTCCTGAAGTATAAAACTGCACCGCTGTTCCCAGGAGGTGAAACGTCTAGCCTCTTCTGGAACCTAGGTGAGCAAGGGTCAAATTCCTCAGGGCCCAATTAAAGAGAAAAAAATTCCCAGAGCCTCACAGACCAGGCTGAGGAGTTTGGACTTTTATCTTGTGGGGAACCGAGAGCCACTGATGAGATTAAGTAACAGCGGGATCACTAGGGTGAGCACATTACTGAAAGCTGCGAGGCTGTAACTTGTGGGGTAAGAATCTGGAATCCTGGCACGGGGCTGTGACCCACACCCACACAGCTGAGTCAGGGCCATCCCCCCTGGCTCCACCCTCGTCCAGAAATCAGATAAGGCGCACAGGCTGGCTTATCCTTCGGGGAGTGAGTCCTGCGTGACGGGGCCCAGTGAGACCGGACAGGCCGGTCCACGCGAAGGCTCCTTTCTCACTGCCTGTCGCGGGCCCCCAGGAGCACTCGGGGTGCGGCTTAGCTGAGCTGAAAACCCTGCTGCCCGTGGGCCCTGGCCCCTGAGAGCTGAACTGCCCCCCTCGCCCCTGCCACACAGAAGTTGCTTCCCCAGCCCCAGGTCCCTGTAGAGCCCTGGGCCAGCGCCTACAGGCTGGTGAGCGCCACCAGGTACATATTCAGGAATTGTGTGTGGGAGCTGATTGCTAAACACAGTCATTATTAAAAAGTGAGTGTTAGAAACCAGATATGCACCCAGTCTTGAGGGCGGGGGAGAGGGAGGAATAGATTCTAGCGGCGGGTAGAGCTGCTGGGGTTTCTTAAAAAGGATAGAATGGACCATCTAACAATTTAAATCAGAAGTAGTAAATCCTCAAAGCCCACCGCTTCCTAAATTATTTTCTACACTATCAGCTCTGTTCTTATTGAGGTTTCTGTCATTGCACTTGTATGGTGGACATTCAGTTTAATGGTGAGCTACTGCACTTCTCTCCAAACTCCTCTTTCAGTGACACCACGTTGGTAGCTTGGAATCAGCCGTAGTGGAGACATCTACACCACTGGTTAACCGATGTATCAGCACTCCTCCCACAGAGAGCCAGTGGTTAAACATCTGCCAGGCTGCTGCCGCTAATGCCCACCGCTGCTTTGCTGGCCCCCCATGGACGACACCCCCTTCCCAGGCCTGTTCTGTCCCCTCCTAGCGGCCACGGCAGCGCAGTGGGTCTTGTCAGGTTACAGTCTTCTCAGGTGGAGTTCAGGAAGGTGTGGGGGCCTCAGCAGGACTCCTGAGGACTTACTTAGTCCTGTGATGGGGGTGCCTCTGTGTGCTGCCCACAGCCCCACCCAGGGCCTCACACCGGGGACAGGCTCCCACGATGTCTGGCGGTGTGACCGGACGGAGGTGCTGGCTTGATCCCCGGTGTAGGGAATTGAAGAGGGCCTGGCCTATGTCAAACCAAGAGATGCCAAGCAGCCTCCTGTTTCAGGTCACAGGCTGGGCATCTCCCTAAGGTGTCCTGTTCCTGAGCAACCACATAGCCGGCTTCCCTCTGGGAAAACTCATTTATGAGAATAAGAAAGAGCCAAGTCGATGGCTGGAGGCAGCAACATGCCCTCTTTACCATTCAACAGCATTAAAAGGCCACCCAGTCTATGTGTCACTGAGGCTTATTTTGCCACAGATTTTAATTATCTCATCATGACCCTGGAGTTGAAAGACTTATTAAAAAAAAAAAAAAGAAACCAAAGGGGAACACTGAAATTAACCATTGGTAAATTAGGACTTTATTAAAGTTAAGTGTCTATTCATTGGTAGATGCAGACACCGGCAGAATAAAAAGGCCACTCACACACTGAGAGGAGAAATCTGTGATTCACAAAACTGACCAAGGGCTCATATCCAGAACACATAAAGAACCATACCCACAGCCATTTAAAAGCTGGCAGAAGACTGAGGCCCTCCAGGAAAGGGTGTATGCAGATAACCCCATCAGCCCATGGCAGGGTATGCACTGCTGAGCTTAAAGCCACAGTGAAGGGTCGCTGCACACCCACAAGGCTGGGTAGACCTTTGAGAACAGAGCAACTGTGTAAGCTGGTGCGGCCTCTCTGCAGACAGCCTGGCAGCATCTGCTAAAGGTGCACGTACGCCGACCTTATGGCCCCGAGTTCCCAGCAGTGAGTGGATTCATGCACCCAAGGGCTCCTACTAGATGGCATTAACACTTTATTCATCACAGCCACAAACTGGAAACAACACAAACGTCAGCCGTGATGAAGGTTCACTCACACCTCGGAAGACTAGGCAGCAGGGATAAAGGACATTGTCCACTGCACGCTAGAATGTGAGTAAGTCCCACCGAGGAAGCCAGGCAGCACAGAGTATATATTGCAAAAGTTCCATTTTGGAGAGGTCAAAGCAGCTGAAACTGACCCATGGGATAGAAACC